>NC_091950.1:306329556-306665806 GCF_031021105.1 Erythrolamprus reginae | reverse complement strand
TGGCCAAGTGTAATTGGACACACAAGGAATTTGTCCTGGTGCATATGCTCTCAGCGTAGATAAACAAAAAAGATACATTTGTCAAGAATCATGTAGTAGAATACTTAATGATTGTCATAAGGGTCAAATAAGCAATGAAGAAACAATCAATATTAATAAAAATCTTAGGATACAAGCAATAAGTTACAGTCATACAGTCCTAAGTGGGAGGAAAAGGATGATAGGAATGATGAGAAAAACTAGTAGAAATAGAAGTGCAGATTTAGTAAAAAGTCTGACAGTGTTGAGGGAATTATTTGTTTAACAGAGTGATGGCGTTCGGGAAAAAACTGTTCTTGTGTCTAATTGTCTTGGTGTGCAGTGCTCTGAAGCGACATTTTGAGGGTAGGAGTTGAAACAGTTTATGTCCAGGATGCGAGGGGGCAGTAAATATTTTCCCCGCCCTCTTTTTGACTCATGCAGTATACAGGTCCTCAATGGAAGGCAGGTTGGCAGCAATTGTTTTTTATGCAGTTCTGATTATCCCCTCAAGTCCCCAGACAGTTATAGAGGTGCAGATGACAGACTCACTGATTCCTCTGTAGAACTGTATCAGCAGCTCCTTGGGCAGTTTGAATTTCCTGAGCTGGCGCAGAAAGAACATTCTTTGTTGTGCTTTTTTAATGATGTTTTTGATGTTAGGTGACCATTTTAGGTCTTGAGATATAATAGAACCTAGAAATTTGAAGGTCTCTACTGTTGATACTGTGTTGTCTAGTATTGTGAGACGTATAAGGGTGTAAGGGTTTCTCTTAAAGTCTATCACCATTTCTACGCTTTTGAGTGTGTTCAGTTCTAGATTGTTCTGGTCACACCACAAGGATAGTTGTTCAACTTCCTGTCTGTATGCGGATTCATCATTGTCTCGAATGTGTCCGATCACTGTTGTATCATCTGCAAACTTTAGTAGTTTAACAGATGGATTATTTGAGATGCAGTCATAAGTGTATAGACAGAAGAGAAGTGGTGAGAGTACACAGCCTTGGGGGCACCTGTGTTAATTGTACATGTATCTTATGTGATTTTTCCTAGCTTTACTTGCTGCTTCCTGTCTGTTAGGAAACTTGTGATCCACTTACAAGTGTGTTCAGGTATCGCTAGCTGATTTAGTTTGGTTAAGAGAATGTCTGGTATGATGGTATTGAATGCTGAACTGAGTGTAGGTAATTGGAGATTCAAAATGTTGAAGGATATAGTGTAGAGCCATATTAACAGCATCATCTGTTGATCTATTTGCTCAGTATGCAAATTGCAGGGGGTCTAACAGTGGATCCGTGATAGTTTTTAAGTGGAACATCACTAGCCTTTCAAAAGTTTTCATAACTACAGATGTTGGAGCAACTGGTCTGTAGTCATTCAATTCCTTGATGGAGGGCTTCTTTGGCACTGGGATGATAGTAGAGCATTTGAAGGAGGAAGGAACATAGCAGAACTCTAGTGATTTGTTGAAGATTTGGGTGAAGACGGGGGCCAATTGGTCAGCACAGACTTTTAAAGCAAGAAGGAGTTATCTTGTCTGGGCCTGGTGCTTTTCCAGGTTTCTGTCTGTGAAATAGATCTTTCACTTCCTTTTCTGTGATCACTAGGGGCTGTAAACCCAATGGGATGGGTTCAATTGTAGAAGATTTAGCTGTTGTTGGTGTGTCTGGGATGGAAGTTGTGCAGATAAGTGGTTGTGGTTTCTTTTCAAACCTACAGTAGAACACATTCAGGTCATCTGCCAATTGCTGATCTCCTTCAGCTTGGGAAGGTGGTTTGCTGTAACCGGTGATGTTTTTGAGAGTTTTCCACAGGTTTTCTGGTTCATTTGTTGAGAATTGATTCTTTAGCTTTTCAGAGTAGTTCCTGCTCTGATCTCCCTTGTTAATATCTAATCTCATATCTAATATTTAATCTCATTCTGTAAAATATAAAACAAAAGCTACACCTACTACTCCAACTCACTATTATGTCGCATATCCTACAAACGTCTGCGATCATGCAGATTCTCTTTACCCCCTCTCTTTTTTATATACTTGTCTTTTTTTATTCTATACTTCTTTTTTGATTCCCCCATTTCTTCCTTTTTTTCAGGATCTATTATAATGGTGTTTTACTTACTAGTTAGTTAGTTACTAGTTAGTATATACTATATGCATATACTTGTTGTATATGTTGTAAATACACTTTGTATCTGTTGCTATGAAATGTAATTCTTTTCGCAAGATAATATACTATAACTTATACCATTCATAATTTTCCATATATTCCAGAATTACTTTCACAATGATGTAATCACCTGCCTATCACCTTTACTTCTTTTGACCCTCACCCCCTTCCCTTTTCACCCCCTTTTTTAAAATGTGAAACTTAATAAACTATTTTTTCAAAAAAACAAAAAAACCCAAAAGCTTTCATGTTATAGCTTATGGATAAATATTTTTATGAATTAATTATTAAATCAGTTTTCCCTTAGAACTTGTTAAAGGACATGTTGGGTTGTATCTTCTTGAATCTCAAATTTCCAGTTTGAATGGTTCAGTTTGATTTGCCCAAGATCTTTTACTTGGGAATACTGTATACTTGTTTGGAAACACTTGAGATGACCCTGAGGCACCCGGAATTTCTTTCCAGCTTCTAATCTTGTCATCATTTCTTGTCTTCATTACTGTCAGACTTGAAGTATGTAGTTAGACAGAAGGAAGCAAATGCACTTTTTTATTGTTGATATTGACAATAATTGAGAATTAGAAACCATAACAAATATGCTTCATTCAGATATTTCCTAGCCAATCTAGTCCCACTTTCTGGCTGCCTCTACTATAACACTGAATGAGAAATGCTAGAAAAAAATACTAGCTTTAGGATTAATTTCAATTATCAATGTGAAAAATCTATGTAAGGAAAAAACAACTATACCTTATTTAACACTATCTTCTGAAGTATCTTTGGATTTTTTTTCTTTTTTCTTTTCTTCTTTTAAAAATTCAAATTTTCCAGGTGCTTTGTTCTTAGTTAAAAGCAATAATAACCTTCACAATAGATTGACGTGGAAATTATTATATCACACAGGCAGGTTCCAACCCCAGGTTGATGTAAGCAGCAGGAGGGGAAGAACTCTGTAGAAAAAGACACATTATTTCCATATTAATTCATTTTTAAAATATAAAAGACAGAAGCAATAACAGGTCACATACTGTTTTAATATTTAATATTTTCTGTATTTGTCCCTTAAAAGCAGTCTTGAAATTGATTTCGTTGTACATTTTTCTCATTCAAAACTCTGTCACACATTTTCATATAGAAAATGGATTTATACATAATTTTGCTTGGTGTGTATATATTTAATTCAATTTTTATAGAATAATTATCTCTTCTAGAAGAGATGAAATATGTTTAATATAGTACTTGAATATGGAGACATCTAGAAAAGTCAAATCACTTATCCAGAAAAAGTTATTTAGGTTTTTAAGTGCAAATGGGTGGGAATGTCTGTGCATCTTATAGAGTGAATGTTGCTGAAGCCCTTCCCCCACCCCCCCATTGACCATTTTCGGCCTCTACGTGCCCTGTGTTTGGCCTCTGTGCACCCCATTTTGGGCCACACCAGGTGGTGGAGATTGCTGTTGTCTATCGCCACTGCCTGCTGCTGCTCACTGCAGCCATTCACCACGAGCAAGGGACTGCCTGGAATAATACTAATAATACCATCATAACAACAGGCCATATATAGTTGATGGGACAGACAATAGTATTTATTAAGTTAACAAATATACCCTCCCTCCCCACGTGGAACAGCAAAAAAAAGGACCTATGTGTTATGGTTGGCTTATATCCAGCTCCTTTGGTCATGGACTTGGAGGAGAATGAACTGGATCCATCTGGATATCATAGGCCAGTGGTTTTTATCAGAGGTATCGGAAAGTAAGAGTGAGGGAGATTTAGGGTTTGGGGACCCTCCAGAGGCTGCAGACTCCTCAGCTGTGGTAATGTGGGAGTCAGATAAGGAGGGGGATAGTGTGGACCCCATAATAGATGCTAGATTCAGAAGAGTGCGAGTGAGACAAGAGTATTTTGGCAATATAGATCTAGGCATAGCTTGTCATCACAGATAGTATAAAAGGGGAGGATTCCTTTATGGAGAGAGAGAGAACTAGCAGCCAAAGTGTTTCTCCCTTAAATCTTTCTGCAACCCTGCAATCCCAACTTTGGAAGGCATATGTGAGTACCTGTCCACGCTAAGAATTAATGACTTGAATTTATGACTTTCTTTTGGATGCTTGTTATCAGCTGTGCCGATAACGCGGGACTTTTGGCAGGCAAAGTGAAACTCCTCTGATCTCATTGTTGTTTCCAGCATGTTTCTTTGTAAATAGACAACTATGCATAGTGATTTGGCTTCTGAGTCTTCATTGGGGCTTAATTACTGCTAATTAACTAGGCTGAACAGGACAACATAGAGGCTGAAAACAGGGCATGCAGAGGTAAAAAATGGTGTGTGTGGAGGCGGCAATAGGTGGTGGCAGTGATGGCAGCAATGGCGACAGCAATCCCCACAGTCTGCAACAGCTAATAAGCAGTATTCCGGGAGGTCAATCCAACCACCAATCAGTTTCTTGTGCTAAATTAGGCTGCGGCTATGTTGGAAACTGGCCAGGCTCTTTGCTGCAAAGATGCTAGTCAGCTGAATACTGATGGATGCTGAGAGGCAGAGGCAGATTTTTTTTTCTTGTTTTCCTCCCCAAAAGCTACGGAGTGTTCTATAGTGCAAAAATATGGTAATTAACTATATTCTAAAACTACTATTCTAGTGTCAAACTAGGATGTTTTTTCTTGATTAGAATATTTCTTTCTGTATCTTAAAATAAGTATTCTGTGTCTCTCATATTGAGCACCAAAAATAAATTTTGAGTTGGGTGAGTTATTTTGGTTCAGGTATTTGAAGACCATTATAATATCCCAAGAGATCTAAATTGGTCAAGTGGTTAAACTATCAGACTAGAAAATGGGAGACTGAATTCTAGTTTCTCAGCTGATGATTTGGGGTAATTTGCTATCTCCCATCCTTAGGAAGGAGGCAATGGCATACTACTTAAAAAAAAATAGTTCTAATCCAGGCAATTGCCAGGCATCAGCACTGAACTGAAGTCATAAAAAACTAATGTCCTCAAGGTCTAAGACATAATGCAATGGTCATAAGTATGAAAAATGGTGATGTCAGTTTTTCAGTGGCGTTGTAACATTGAACGGTCACTAAAGGAACTGTTATAAGTTGAGAACTACCTATATTTTTCAGCACTGAGTAATATTCTATTTTCACTATTTAGCAGCACAACTTTTTGGAGAACTCAGAAATACATCATTTGACCTGCACTATTTTTCTTCAAAATATTACTTACTTACTTACTTACTTACTTACTTACTTACTTACTTACTTACTTACTTACTTACTTACTTACTTACTTACTTACTTATTATTAATTGGACTTATATGTTACCCCTCTCCATGGACTGGGGGGGGGCTCACAACATTTCAATAAAAATATAGTATATAAAACACATCTAAATCCAATTAAAATAAATAATTAGTTTAAATATTTTAAAAATAAAACATTCAAATACACACTACAAACATCCTACACATAATGCCAGTTATCATATTTTTTAAACTAAAACATAGAACTGCAAAATCAGATAAATGGTTATACCTCAATCTGCATATTAGTCCAGGTATTGCAGAGCAGGTGAGCTTGAATTATAATTTGCAAAAGAATTATTTCATTAGTTCCTCCTTATGCAAATTTGTCAAAATGGGGCAAAGGAATCTGAATCAAGGTGGCTTTAGAAATATCTGTTTTCTTGTTCATTTTCCAATATGTAAACCAGGTAATGCTTATAACAATTTTGAGATCTCTGGGCAGGAGGTTCTTTTACAGTATAATGCTTTTCCAGATAGCTGTTATCTCTGTTAACTGTTACATAATAATAGCCATCATGACAGAAGCAGCTGAAATAGAATGCATTTAAGAAGCATCATCTGTTGAAATCACACAACTGTTCCACTTTTGATGGAACACATAGTGCTACTGATTTGGAATTTGGCATTTTGTAGTAAGTAGAGCTTTGTAACTGTTGCTTGGCACACGTTTGTCTCCTGGAGAAATTTGACAGAACCAAAATTATGCCTTGGAAAATGGAAAAAGTGTTGCCTTTTAAGATGCAAAAAATATTGTTAAAAGCATACAGATTGCTCCATGTATATGAGTGCACTAAGCTGAATACATCATTCATCAATAACACTCATTTCAGTTAGGTGGCAAAAGCTAGTCCAATTTTGTTCAGCTTACATGACATTTCAAGGTAGCAATCCTAGGTTTCAAACAAATCACTTGATCAGCAGAAGAATATTTGAAAAGAATGCAAATGGAAAAAGGACAAAGAACAAGGGAAATTGTGTACAATGCAAAATGGGTAAAATTGTCCTGCTGAGAAGGAATCCAATTAGACTTATGTCTGTCGACTTTGAAAAGCATTAGAATCTTCTCTAGTAAAGCTGGCAGATTGTGTTATTGTCATGAATGATTGTAACATCTGAACAACTCTAATTCAGATTGTAACCCCAATTCTGACAATTGGAGGAACTGTCTCAAAATTTCAATCACCACATTTAAATAAGCAAAGATCTCACTCTGCCTAAAATCTGCAGCAAAATAACTTAAACAGGGATTGTTTATCATATTGATAGGGGAAGTTATTTCACTCATTTGGGAATCATGGCAGAAGTACACTTTTCTTTCCTTCTGATTATATGTCATTGTGTAAACCTAGAATAACGTACAGTTAGTTTTTTGTGCCTAAAACCACCTCTATTTATTGGACCTGATGGACTATGTACATACTTCTTTAAAAAGCTCTCCACAATCTTGGCTGAACCTCTAAGCATTTTTTTTTAATCCTTCAGGATTAGCTCCTTATCCAACCTATGATCACTAGCCACAGTCACCCTTATCTTCAAAAAAGGAGATCCAAGAAACATTGAAAATTACAGACCAATTTCGTTGGGTTGCGTCACCTGCAAAGTCTTGGAATCAATCATAAACCAATCCATTACACCCCACTTAGAAACTAATAACCTACTCTCCAACAAACAATTTGATTTCAGGAAAAAATACATCCTGTAGCAATAACAAATTAATTTTTACCTTAAACTTGGCTAATACATCATTTCTGGAAGATGTATTTGCCTGATGGTATGCTTATTTATGTGGACATCCAACTTGCCATTGAAATTTTGGCTAACTAAAATAGGGTTAAACAGAAAGCAACTTACAAATAACAAGAGTAATGAAAGCCAAGGTACAATTGAAGGCAAACTGCGATCACATTTTTAATCCCAAACCACAGCAAGATGGAAATTATGGTTTGCTAGTACTGAAAACTAGTAACCATAACAGCATTTATTAAGTGGACAGAATTATTCCTTAAAAGAAGCTTCTGGATTCTTTAAAAAAGTCCTTGCAGAGGAGCCAAATGTTTACTATATTTTTTTTTAAAATTAAATGTAAATTTGAATAAAAACCATTATACATTTGCCTTTATAAAATATGAATATGAATAACAGCAAGAAGCTAAAACATTTAAGAGGCTATTTTACTGTGGAGTATACTTATAATGAAAGAGAGAAATTGGAGCCCGTTCTACAGGCACTGCTATGCGTCTTTCAAAAGCTTGCTGTTTCCTTTCCTTTGGCCCTGTGGATGTTGCCTTTGACTTTTATTTTTAATTCTGTGCTTTTCCTTATTTTCTTTCATATTCTCTTCTACTTTTCCCTACACTTCTCCTAAGAATGATGGTTGGTTGCCAACTGTCCTAGGAATTCCTTTCCTTTTGGATAGTCTCCCTTTGCTGCATTGAATTCTTTACTTCTTATATTCTCTTCTCTTTTTCCTCTTTTTGTCTTAGTGGAAATGCAGTGTAATGGTGGAAATGCATGTGTCAAGACACTGTGCACTGATTTAATTTTTTTTACTTCTTGTTAGGACCTGTGTCCACAACGACCGTCATAGACAACAAGAATGGAACAGTTCCAGTGCCGCGTATAAAAATGTCCAACAGATCAGTATCAGAAGATTTTGCAACAACCTTCAGTTCGCCTGCAGCATGGCTCCTTGTAGCTGCTCTTATTGTTACCTGGTCAGCAGTGGCTATTGTCATTTTTGACTTAGTGGATTACAGAACTTTAGCAGGTACTGTAATATTCATATATGCTGTAAAATATAAGGTATTTCATGCATGCAGAAGAATCTGGTGAGAATTGTCATCTGGGAATTTACCAAATTATTGTTCTCCACAAATTAACAAAGTTATGAACCAAACATAAACCATTAACATTGATTTCAGTTTTAAAAAATCTGGGATATCTAATTATTCTATATCGCCTTATTTCTTTTTAATTCTTAATCAAATTAGTATATTATTGTACATGCTAGATAAGTGGTGGCAAACCTTTTTTGGTTCATGTACCAAAAGGGTGTGTGTGGGTGTGTTAGCATGCATGCACATCCCACACCCCTCCCATCCCCTTGATGAATGCACATACACCTGCGCTGCCCCCATGCATACTCACAATCCTCCCCATCCTCTCCCATACGCACAGGCCTTACTGAAACCTGGGACATGATTAAAATGGACAAATGGGCAAACTAGCAGTTCAGAAAATGCACTTACGGTTTTCCTGTTTTTTGCACACTGGGACTTCAGGAAGCTTCCCTGAATCCTCTGGACTGCAAAAAACAGCACAACAGGCAAACCGGAAGTACATTTTCTGAACTTAGGTTTAGGTTTATTGGATTTATATGCCGCCCCTCTCCGCAAACTCGGGGCGGCTCACAACAATAATAAAAAACAGTACAGTACATAATACCAAATCCAATGCCCACCCATCTAGTTACAATTTAAAATTAATAATCTCATAAAAACAGTATATATAAAAAACAGGCACACAGTCAATCAATCAACAAAACAACATGGGCAAGGGGGAGGTGTTTTAGTTTCCCCATGCCTGACGGCAAAGGTGGGTCTTAAGGAGTTTACGAAAGGCAGGGAGGGTGGGGGCAATCCTAATCTCAGGGGGGAGCTGGTTCCAGAGGGTCGGGGCCCCCACAGAGAAGGCTCTTCCCCTGGGTCCCGCCAGACGACATTGTTTAGTCGACTGGACCCGGAGAAGGCCAACTCTGTGGGACCTAACCGGTCGCTGGGATTCGTGCGGCAGGAGGCGGTCCCGAAGATATTCTGGTCCGGTGCCATGAAGGGCTTTATAGGTCATAACCAACACTTTGAATTGTGACCGGAAACTGATCGGCAGCCAATGCAGAATGCGGAGTGTTGGAGTGATATGGGCATACTTGGAGAAGCCCATAATTGCTCTCGCAGCTGCATTCTGCACGATCTGAAGTTTCCGAACACTTTTCAAAGGTAGCCCCATGTAGAGAGCGTTACAGTAGTCGAGCCTCGAGGTGATGAGGGCATGAGTGACTGTGAGCAATGACTCCCGGTCCAAATAGGGCCGCAACTGGCGAACCAGGCGAACCTGGGCAAACGCCCCCCTCGCCACAACTGAAAGGTGTTTTTCTAATGTGAGCTGTGGATCGAGGAGGACGCCCAAGTTGCGGACCCTCTCTGAGGGGGTCAATAATTGCCCCCTCAGGGTAATGGATGGACAGATAGAATTGTCCTTGGGAGGCAAAACCCACAGCCACTCCGTCTTGTCCGGGTTGAGTTTGAGTTTGTTGACACCCATCCAGGCCCCAACAGCCTCCAGGCACTGGCACATCACTTCCACTGATTCGTTGACTGGACATGGGGTGGAGATGTACAACTGGGTATCATCGGCATATTGATGATACCTCACCCCATGCCCTTGGATGATCTCGCCCAGCGGTTTCATGTAGATATTAAATAGCAGGGGGGAGAGGACTGACCCCTGAGGCACCCCACAAGGGAGAAACCTCGGGGTCGACCTCTGACCCCCCACTAACACCGACTGCGACCGACCGGAGAGGTAGGAGGAGAACCACTGAAGAACAGTGCCTCCCACTCCCAACCCCTCCAGCCGGCGCAGAAGGATACCATGGTCGATGGTATCGAAAGCCGCTGAGAGGTCAAGGAGCACCAGGACAGAGGACAAGCCCCTGTCCCGGGCCCGCCAGAGATCATCCATCAACGTGACCAAAGCAGTTTCCGTGCTGTAGCCGGGCCTGAATCCAGACTGCTGAGGACCTAGATAATCGGCTTCATCCAAGGACCGCTGGAGTTGAAGTGCCACCACCTTCTCGACAACCTTCCCCATGAAGGGAAGGTTGGAGACTGGATGGTAGTTATTAAGCACGGCTGGGTCCAGGGAAGGCTTCTTGAGGAGGGGGCGCACAACCACCTCCTTATAAAGGGGCGGAAAGGACCCCCTCCCCAAGGAGGCGTTGACAATCTCCTGGACCCAGCTCCGTGTCACCCCTCGACTGGCCGAAACCAGCCAAGAGGGACACGGATCCAGTAAACAGGTGGCGGAACTCACAGCTCCAATGGCCTTGTCCACTTCATCTGGTGTCACCAAGTCAAACTCCTCCCAGACAGATGGACAAAGACGTTTAGCCCCAGTCACCTCGACTGACTCATTGTCAGTCGACTCTGTTTCACAATTGGAGTCGAGGTCTGCTCGGATCCGGGCAATTTTATCAGCGAAAAACGTATTAAAATCCTCGGCACTACTCTGCAAGGGCTCCCCAACTCCCCTCTGATTAAGAAGGGAGCAGGTTACCCTAAACAGAGTGGCCGAGCGGGATTCCGCTGATGCAATCAAGGCGGCATGATACGCGCATCTTGCCGCCTTGAGCGCCACTTTGTAAATGGCGCTTCCAGTTTGTCCGTTAGGTGGGTCTTTTTGCACTCTGGGGCTTCAGGGAATTTTGCACTGGGGAATTTTCCTACATGGCCGTGGTATCACCACCAGTGGTGGCGGCAGAGCACACCCAGCCACTCGGGACCCGAGGCGGAAGGGAATGCAAGTAGATGGCAGATGGCGAAAGGTCCCACAGAAACCGAGCTCGTCAGCCCCAAAAGATGAGTGAGCCTTGCCATGTCCCTCCAAAGCAGCCCTTCCCCTTCTAACATCAGCCTTACCTTCTGCTGCTGTTGCTGCTGCTATGAGGCTAAGTCTGAGAGCAGCAGTGGCAGAGATAGAAGGGAAGGCAAGCTGGTGGCAGCCGGCAAAAGGTCCCATGAAAGCCAAGAATGCCAGACCCCAAAAGTGGAAAACGGCAAGCAGATGCTGTGGGGCTGCTGCACCTGCGCACCTGCATCTCCCACAGCCCTCTTCCAGTGCAAACTCCCATCCTAACGTATGTGCAGCCCCAGGATATCTGCTTGGAGAGTGAGCGAGGGGCGACTGGGGGACAGGTTCGGGAGTGTGGCCAGCCAGCAATCGCTACTGGTTCAGTGAACCACCGGCAGCCACTGCTACTGGTATGCCCAAACTCATTCCGAACTGGTAGAATTTTACCCCTGGTTTAGATGCTTGCATAACAAATAACAATGGAAACCTTCTTCTCTAGAATGTTTTCATTTCCTTGATTTGGGCTACAATATAAATCAAAATACAGTATACAATATAATTATACAGTGATCCCCCGTTTATTGCGTCCCCAACCATTGCGAACAGGGTACTTCGCTATTTTTCAACCCGGAAGTCAAAATACCATCTACGCATGCGTGCCCGTGGGCACGCATGCGTAGATGGCAACCGGGAGATCAGCTGCTGGGCGGCTTCCCTGAGTCTTCCCCCTCTTGCTGGCGTCAGCGAGGAGTTTCCCCACCGCCCACGCAAACTCCTCGCTGCCGCCCGCCCTTCGCCCGCCCACGCCGTTCATTCTCGCCGCACGGGCCTGTCCACGCTGTCTCTCGGCGCTTTCCAGCTGAGTCCGGGAGCGAGTTCGCTCCCGGACTCAGCACGAAAGCGCCGAGAGACAGCGCCAAGGAACGGGCCTGTCCACGCTGTCTCTCGGCGCTTTCCAGCTGAGTCGGGGAGCGAGTTCGCTCCCGGACTCAGCACGAAAGCCCCGAGAGACAGCGCCAAGGAACGGGCCTGTCCACGCTGTCTCTCGGCGCTTTCCAGCTGAGTCGGGGAGCGAGTTCGCTCCCGGACTCAGCACGAAAGCCCCGAGAGACAGCGCCAAGGAACGGGCCTGTCCACGCTGTCTCTCGGCGCTTTCCAGCTGAGTCGGGGAGCGAGTTCGCTCCCGGACTCAGCACGAAAGCCCCGAGAGACAGCGCCAAGGAACGGGCCTGTCCACGCTGTCTCTCGGCGCTTTCCAGCTGAGTCGGGGAGCGAGTTCGCTCCCGGACTCAGCACGAAAGCCCCGAGAGACAGCGCCAAGGAACGGGCCTGTCCACGCTGTCTCTCGGCGCTTTCCAGCTGAGTCGGGGAGCGAGTTCGCTCCCGGACTCAGCACGAAAGCCCCGAGAGACAGCGCCAAGGAACGGGCCTGTCCACGCTGTCTCTCGGCGCTTTCCAGCTGAGTCGGGGAGCGAGTTCGCTCCCGGACTCAGCACGAAAGCCCCGAGAGACAGCGCCAAGGAACGGGCCTGTCCACGCTGTCTCTCGGCGCTTTCCAGCTGAGTCGGGGAGCGAGTTCGCTCCCGGACTCAGCACGAAAGCCCCGAGAGACAGCGCCAAGGAACGGGCCTGTCCACGCTGTCTCTCGGCGCTTTCCAGCTGAGTCGGGGAGCGAGTTCGCTCCCGGACTCAGCACGAAAGCCCCGAGAGACAGCGCCAAGGAACGGGCCTGTCCACGCTGTCTCTCGGCGCTTTCCAGCTGAGTCGGGGAGCGAGTTCGCTCCCGGACTCAGCACGAAAGCCCCGAGAGACAGCGCCAAGGAACGGGCCTGTCCACGCTGTCTCTCGGCGCTTTCCAGCTGAGTCGGGGAGCGAGTTCGCTCCCGGACTCAGCACGAAAGCCCCGAGAGACAGCGCCAAGGAACGGGCCTGTCCACGCTGTCTCTCGGCGCTTTCCAGCTGAGTCGGGGAGCGAGTTCGCTCCCGGACTCAGCACGAAAGCCCCGAGAGACAGCGCCAAGGAACGGGCCTGTCCACGCTGTCTCTCGGCGCTTTCCAGCTGAGTCGGGGAGCGAGTTCGCTCCCGGACTCAGCACGAAAGCCCCGAGAGACAGCGCCAAGGAACGGGCCTGTCCACGCTGTCTCTCAGCGCTTTCCAGCTGAGTCGGGGAGCGAGTTCGCTCCCGGACTCAGCACGAAAGCCCCGAGAGACAGCGCCCCCCGGATCCCCAACCCGGGTTTGGGGGGCTGCTAGGAAGCCCCCCATGCCGGCGGCAAACAGCCGCCCCGCCCCCAATCTTCGGCTCCTCGCTAGCGCTGTGGGAGTAAAAACACCGTCTGCACATGCGCAGATGGTGTTTTTACTTCCGCATCGCTACTTCGCGAAAACCCGCTCGTTGCGGGGGCTCCTGGAACGGAACCCTCGCAACGAGCGGGGGATCACTGTAAAGCTTTTTAAAGCTACAAAAATTCTAAAATACTTTGACTGAGGCTGAAGAACTGTGAGGAACAAGGAAGAAAATTCCATTTGTTTGAATTCAGTGTAAATGTAATTTACATTTAGTTCAACTAATGTGATTTTTTTTCTTTGAACATGACAATTTTCTCTCTTGTGAAATTAAAAATTACAGTTTGACATGACGTTTTGGAAGGATTCTGGGATGTAATAGGCTGTAATTTTTTAGTATGGATAATGATTTCTCCAGAACCAGCAATGGACATTGCTGTAATAGTGGTATCATTATTGCATTGCCCGTTGCTGGTTCTGTAGAAATAAGAAGCTAGTATCTAGTTAGATCCAATCCATGAGCTCTTCATCTTGTACAGAAACATTACATGGATATCCTTCTCCTACTTCCCTGTCATGTTATCTAAGTTTCATTCCAATGTGTGCCTGAGATAGTTTAAGATTATCCTTGGCTTCTTTGTATTTCCATCTTCTACTTAGAATTTTGTCCTGGTTAAAATCTACTTTTAAAATCTTCATTGATGAATTGGTTGCTGATATGATTAGACCTTGAAATTTGCCCAGCCTTTTCACAATTGCTCTCAATTTCTTAACTTATTCTTATTCTTAACTAAAAAATCTAGATGCTATTTCACTGTTTGATAGGAGATTTCCCCCCCCCCCCTGAATATGCAGACAATTCCAAACAATTCTGAAATCTGCAAAATTCAGCTAAGCCCTAATTATCATTGTTTTATATTAAGCAACTCATAGATTTGTTTGGGCAAATTTCATGTTCTTCATTAACGAGATCATTGAAGATTAAACTTTGGTCTCCAGTTCATTTTTGTGGTTGTTAAATAATTACGAATCGTATTTTAGTGGTTTGAATAGACTGCACAAAGATTTGTTTAGTATTTTTTCAATTACATGTGAATGGGGCAATATATTTAATGCAATAAAATAACTGCAAATGAGAGTAATTTATGCCGACAGGATAGATATCTTCTTTGCTAATAATGGAAAACTGTTACTGTATATACTTATTTTTTTACCAGATATTGAGGGTAGGAAACACTTTCATTAAATCAAATTTAGCAACTGGGAGAAGCAGCTGGTGCAAAATGCAGAAGGCCATGTATTAGCTATATGAATGTTTCATTGGTTGATGCCTCTGGCCAATGGGAGACCAATTCCCCCTGAGTTTCAATTAGCCCCAAATCTACTGATACTGTACTTCTAAAGGCCCTTAAGACTGATCATGTTCCAGGCAAGGGAATCATCATTTTAGTGACAATATTTAACATGCTACATTGTTTACATTGTTTACATTGGTTTAGTTCAAGGGCGGATTCCCATTCACGCCACTACTAGTGTGCTGTGTGCACAGCTTCGCTTCTCATATGCGCCCAGGGTCTTTTTTGCTTCTGCGCATGTGCAGGGAACAAAATCTCATGAGGGGATGTGTGTGTGTGAGATTTCCGCTATTTTTTTTAGCTTCCACGTCTGCACTGAAGCAAAATATCGCCAAAGTCTCTCTCTTGCACATGTCCCTTTGCGAGATTTTGCTTCCTGCACATCCGCTAAAGCAAAAATATGGTGGGACGCATGTGTGCATATGTAGGAGAACAGAAGTTGCATGCGCAGCACAATTTTTGCTACCGGTTGCCGTCCTCATCCGTACTAGTAGCAACCCAATACTAGCTTATTCTCTTGATTGTTTTGGGTGTAGCTGTGTCTTCTAATATGTTTTGTATTGCTTTTGCTGCTGCACGCTGCCCGTAGCTGCTGTAACTGAGATGGGCAGTTATATTTATTTCCAATACAAAATGAAGGTTGAAGAGAATATACATGTAGTAAAATATAGAAGAAGAGATATGAGAATAAAATACATTGATGAAGAAAAAAGGGAGAGATATATGAATGTAAGAAAAGATAAGATATAGGAGAGACAATTGGACAGGGGATGGAAGGGACACTAGTGCACTTATGCACGCCCCTCACTGACCTCTTAGGAACCTGGAGAGGTCAATCGTGGATAGTCTAAGGGGAAAATGTTGGGGGTTGACACCACAGATTCCGGTAATGAGTTCCACGCTTTGAGAACTCGATTGCTAAAGTCATATTTTTTACAGTTAAGTTTGGAGCGATTAATATTAAGTTTGAATCTGTTGTGTGCTCTTATGTTTTTGCGGTTGAAGCTGAAGTAGTCGTTGACAGGCAGGATGTTGCAGCATATGATCTTGTGGGCAATACTTAGGTCATGTTTAAGGCGTCGTAGTTCTAAGCTTTCTAGACTCAGGATTGTAAGTCTAGTTTCATAGGGTATTCTGTTTCGAGTGGAGGAGTGAAGGGCTCTTCTGGTGAAATATCTTTGGACATTTTCGAGGGTGTTGATGTCCGAGATGTGATATGGGTTCCAGACAGATGAGCTGTATTTGAGGATGGGTCTGGCGAAAGTTTTGTAAGCTCTGGTGAGCTTATATAATTCATAATTTCTATGATTTATATAAATCATAGAAATAAGGAATGATAAGAAGGAGAATGGCATCACTGCACACTGCTGCAGTTCTATACTTGCATCTCATGTACTCTCCTCATTTTCACTTTTTCTGACCTCTCCTTTTTTTCTTTGAACTGCTGTTTTCTGATTCTGTCTCCTTCCTCTCTGTATTTTCTGCCTGGTTTGAAGAAGAAGCTCAATCTTTTCAAAGATCAATTTTTTCCTGCTCTCATAGGTTTTTTTTTTTTAAAAAAGATTAAGAGTTGCATTACAAATCTAATAAATTATTATTAATTATTATATTAGGCAGAGCATCTAAAGAACTGCAGAGCTTAAAGTTACCTCCACCTGCTTTTAAAAAAAAATGCATTTGACTTGTATGCATGAGGCTCGAGATAAGAGTTTGCTCTAGTCTAGATTGTGGCTAAAAGCACATTACATGTCTTCTCTAAACATTGTCTAACAGGGTTGTGGAACTTCTCAGAGCTATATCTATAATTCAAGTGTGGCCTGCTATTTTGATTCCTCCAACAAAATGAGTCTACGAGGGGCTTTTGTCTTTTAGATGAAAGATAGAGAAATTATAAAGGAGCACTCAGAGGTATATTAAAAAAAAAGGAGAGAGCTTCTGATAATTATGAAACAACACAGATTGTTCCCCCTGGTCTTATAAATAATAATAAAAGATAGAGTGCAATAAAAGTGTGATTCATCTTCCACCAAATCATCATACAATTTAACAGCTTATTTAAATCCATCCTTAAAATCATCAGTAAGCCCCATTGGTTGGCATATAGTCATTGCTTGAAGTTTATTTATTTTATTTTTTATTTATTCATTTGTCCAATACACAAATACATAGGAAGAAAAATAGACATGTGGTAATATATATAAGGGTAAAAGTGAACTTAGAGGAGAGGATATATGAAAGGAAGAGAATATATATGATAGGTGAAAGAAAGGAAAGACAATTGGACAGGGGACGAAAGGCACACCAGTGCACTTATGTACGCCCCTTACTGGCCTCTTAGGAACCTGGAGAGGTCAATCGTGGAGAGTCTAAGGGAGAAATGTTGGGGGTTAGGGGTTGACACAATTGAGTCCGGTAATGAGTTCCACGCTTCGATAACTCGATTGTTGAAATCATATTTTTTACAGTCAAGTTTGGTGCGGTTCGTATTAAGTTTGAATCTGTCGCGTGCTCTTGTGATCTTGTGGGCAATACTCAAACCGTGTTTTAGGCGCCGTAGTTCTAGGCTTTCTAGGCCCAGGATTGTTAGTCTATTTTCGTAGGATATTCTGTTTCAAATGGAGGAGTGAAGGGCTCTTCTGGTGAAATATCTTTGGACATTTTCAAGGGTGTTGATGTCTGAGATGTGGTATGGGTTTCAGACAGATGAGCAGTAGTCTAGGATGGGTCTGGCAAAAGTTTTGTAGGCTCTTGTGAGTAGTGTGAGATTGCCTGAGCAGAAGCTGCGTAAGATCAGGTTAACAACTCTAGAAGCTTTTTTGGCGATATTGTTGCAGTGGGCTTTAGCACTTAGGTCATTCGATGTTAGTATTCCAAGGTCTTTTACTGAGTGTGGGTTAGCAGTGAGAGATTGTTTATTTAGAATGTATAATACCACCTAGCTCAGAATTTTTTCTCATTATCGATGAGTAAGAAGTTTTGCTTTTTGTTTTAAATGAATTCTTTATATTTGCAAAGTACAATTAGATATGCAACCATTTTGGAGTAGGTCAAGGTGCTTTCCTGGATAAGGGCCAGTACTAAGCAGTGGCTTTTCCAAAATATTTTAAGTCTCTGATATCCTCTGTGGTTGAGGCTTTGATTCTCACAGTTTTGCAACATTAATTGCTTGAGTGATCATTGCTATAACTGTAAATAGCACAGAAATTTATACACTCCTGCACTGTGGTCTGGATACCGATATATAGGAGAACAGTAATCACTGAGGCTGATTAGTGGAAACAGCACAATATGGGCAGCCTTGATGTCACATGATGTATTTTAATATATTTTAATTTCCCCGGTTCATTCAGATAATTTGAATATATTAGAATCTTCCTTGTTGTAGAGGTAACCAGAGGTGGGCTCCTCCTGATTCAGACCGGTTCTATGGAATCAGTAGTAATTTGGCAGCAACCTAGGCCTGCCATGCCCCTGAACCAGCTCATCTTGTTTTTTCCTTCGGCACATGCACAGGGATTTTAGCACTGGGCGCAAAGCATCCCCCACCCTCCGCATAGCACCTTTGAAAGCGAACCAGCAGCTAGGAAAATCAGAACCCACCCCGAAGGTAATCCATGTTTTTCATGGAAACAAATAACTAGACATGCATCATCTGGCAAGGTTCTTAAGTTGATTTAAGTCAAAAATGTAAAACAGCAATATGGGATATCTATAACCAAGCTGTTTTGATATGTTTCTAGCAACAGATGTATTTTGATTTCAAAGTTTGAACTCCTGTAATGCAGCTTTTACTCTAACTAGTAGCTATAAATTATTCTAAAATGTGGTCTTAAAAACACAAAGGAATATCTCTTCACTAAAGACAGAAGGAAATACCCTAGTGAATATTTTAGATGTTCAGGCTCACAGAAAAAATTGAAAGCCAAAGAAAAGGCTGAATTACAAAGGTGTTGTTTCATCATGTGGCAGATTCTACTACCTATGGGGGAAAAAAGTTTGCTTTCTTATTTTGAACTGGAGTTTTTGCAGTAATGATATAGGAAAGCTACAAAGAGGTTGATCCAGTTTGATTATAATTTCAGATTTTATTGCATAAAATTGTCAAAATAAACTCTTAGTTTTTAATAATTTTGTCAGGTATAGCTCAGATATTTAATTACACACACACACACATACACATATTATTTGATTTAATCTATCACATGATTTCTAGTATTAAATTGTGGAAACACTTTTTAAAAACTAAACTAAATCAGATTAGAAAGATATATAGTCCCAATTCGTTGCAAAAATGAAGGTTCAAGCCTATCTAAATCTGAATAACATACGAGTTGTAATTATTACATACCTTAAGAACTCAAATGAAAAAAATCTATGAAGCTGTAATTCAAATACAAGAAAATCCATATCCAGGTAATAAAAACAACAGTAGAAATAAAAAAAATCTAACTGATAAGATACAAACACGAAAATGCCATAAAATATCACAAACTTTCTGGTTTTTCTTTGAAGACATTTTTCCATAGACATTTACCATAAAATACAATATATCTTCAATAGCTGAAGAAAGTGTCAGAAAGAGGAGTTAAAACCACATCAGGGAGACAAAAATGCCATTTCTAAAAAGCATTGGCCTAGCCCTGAAAGGCACTAATAAAGGCATCCAGTAAATTCCGAAGTCAGAAGCTTCGTCTCTCAGGGTTAAGTTCTCCTTAGTTGCAGTTCCGAGAGAAAAGCTTTGAAGATCCCCCAAGGATAAAGATTGAGAAATAACCCAGAACTGGAGGATCTTGAGACAGAGATGTTAGCAACCCACAAATAGCTCAGTTCCGGCCATGAAATGGAAAGCAAAGTGTTCCTTGAAATGTGGAGAAGAAGGAAAGAATATTTATTATTTATTTATTTATTTATTATTTAGATTTGTATGCTGCCCCTCTCCGCGGACTCGGGGCGGCTCACAGCAAAATATAACAATCGTAACAAATCCAAATAAATTTAAAATATTTTAAAAAGTTTAAAAAAGAACCCCATTTACTAACAAGCACACACACAAACATACCATGCATAAATTGTACATCCCCGGGGGAGGTGTTTCAGTTCCCCCATGCCTGACGGCAAAGGTAGGTTTTAAGGAGTTTACGGAAGGCAGGGAGAGTAGGGGCAGTTCTAATCTCTGGGGGGAGTTGGTTCCAGAGAGTCGGGGCCGCCACAGAGAAGGCTCTTTCCCTGGGGCCCGCCAACCGACATTGTTTAGTTGACGGGATATGTGCATTATGGAACTGTAGCCTTATATTGACATAAAGCAATCAACTGCTTAATATGGTTTCAACGTACAAATGTAATTTGCTAGGATTAGGACCAGGATCAGATAAGCATATGGCTGCAGAAAGATGCTATGTGAGAGCTCCAATGAATCTTAATATGGATCTTGGGGTTCCTTAGGTAATTAGTTCTTACACCACATAGAAAACAAGTAGCCTCTTGAATTCCACCACAGACAAACTGATATTTGATTAAGAGAAAAATAGAACTGGTATTAATAAATAGATAAATAAGATACAGTATATAAATAAATAAATATAGGAGATCTGGTGGTATAATAATTAGAATGCAGTATTGCAGACTAACTCTGTCCATTGGTCTAGAGTTTGATCTTGAAGGGCTCCAGATAGATTTCCCTCTCTCTGACGTCAGTAAAATGCTGGGGGCAATATGCTGACATTGTAAATCACTCAGAGAAAGCACTATGTAGAAGGATATAAGTGCTATTGCTATAAATGAATAAAGACAAAAAGCTTTATTACAAGGCTACCTTATAAAGGAGTTTAGTATTGCAAAGCAGGAATAACTAACAATGTAAATACTTGCTTGAAATTCTATGACAAATATCAAACTGGAGCAAGTTTGTCATTCTAAAGGTCATCCTCATTTAAGAAACTACAATTGGAACTAACAATTAGTCCTTAAGCAAAGTGGTCACTAGTGAAACCATAACTGTGCTCATGTAATTTTACTTCAGCTACCCTTTGCTTTAGAGATCTGCAAAAGTTATAAATTGAGGATTGATTGCAAAGTTTCTTTTTTGTTACAACTTAAACAGTTGCTGTATCATATAATCACTCAGGAAGGACTACCTATAATTCAGGCAATTTTTTCCCTACCATTCAGTCACATCGGATTCTTGAAACTTGCCTGGAGAGGTCCTTGCAGTTTTCTTGGCAAGGTTCCCCCCACCCCCATTTGTGACAATTTCTTTTCTTTTTAAAAAAATAATTTTTATTGAACATTTTAAAGTTAAAAACAAACACAGAAGTTTATACAATTTTCTTCTTTATAGCAATTGTGTGTCACTAAACATTTTAAGTTTTACAGTTTTTTCCTCTCCAATTTTTCATTTCTATTTTATACATATATTTCACAATTCTATTTGTATACATCATATAATCGTGTACTCTATTTCTACCTTATTTTCTATTTCCCTTTATTAATTTATGTTTAATACCATCTTGTAGCACTATTATTCTCTTTCTTGCATTATTTTCTTATCCTTTGACCCTCTTCTCTAACCACTCATACCGCTTTTCCCATACTTTATAATATTCTGTTTCCTCTTTTTCTTTGTAAATTTATCCATTTTGGCACACTCTTAAGATCTTTCTAATCATGTTTTCTTCTGATGGTACATATTTATTTCCCCCCCCAATTTTGAGCATATATTAATTATTCTTGAAGCTGTTATCACACATATTATTAAGTATTGTATTTCTTTTTTATATAGGTTACAGACAATATTCCCAATAAAAACATTCCCAGTTTCATCTCTATCTTTTTCTTTGGTGATCTCTTCTAATTATATTTTAATTTTATTCCAATATTGTTTTGCCTTTGGGCAGGTCCACCACATATGGTAATATGTTCTTTGAGTTTGATTGCATTTCCAACAATTAAAGTTTGTATTTGGGAACATCTTAGCCAACTGTGCAGGTGTGAGATGCCACCTGTAAAACATTTTGTACATATTTTCCTTGTAGGCTACAGACATTGTTAGTTTATAATTTTTATTCCATAATCTCTTCCATTTATTTAAATCTATATTGTAACCAAAATTTCAGGCCCAAATGATCACATTTTCGTTAACTATTTCGTCTTCCAATTTGTATCTCAATAGATAATTATAAATCTCAGTTTCAAATTATCTTCTGTACCTTGTAAAATTTTATCTAATTCATATTTTTCTTTCTGAAATCCATATTTTTCCAAATCCATTTTATATCTAGACTGTATTTGCCACCAATCAATGTCTGTACCCTGTTCTTTAAGCTCTTGTCTTGATTTCAGTTCTCCTTGATTGTCTGTTAAATATTTGTATTAGGTGCCCATTTCTAATAGCAGCAATGACAAAATGGCAATATATGTATTAGGATGTTGTGACGCAAGCTATACGCTTTAATATTTGCATGATGATATTGCACAAAATGCATAAGTGGCACGGTTTGAATTGAGGTGTCCTGATGAACATTTTATCTCTTTACCCCTACTCAGTTCCACTCCATTATAATCACACAGTGCCTTGTCTGCCCAGTGTGAAGTTGACACATTTTACAAATTGTTTAAATAAACAGACAAACAGTGTGAGGGATAAGGCAATGATGCTGGTCTCCTTTGACACTAGTGACATTGGAAAATGCAGTTAGCCTGTCCTGAAAAATCAAATCCAGGCTGCTAGATAACAAATCGAAGCCCAGAATTTAGAAAGTTCATTACATTCTCAGAATGCTACCTGCTCTACTCATAGGAACAACTAGACAGGCAGAGT
The DNA here is from genome assembly GCF_031021105.1 of Erythrolamprus reginae. Lineage (NCBI taxonomy): Eukaryota > Metazoa > Chordata > Lepidosauria > Squamata > Dipsadidae > Erythrolamprus > Erythrolamprus reginae. Next base: position 306,643,223 of record NC_091950.1, on the reverse strand, counting down.
TCAAGGCTATCAATGTGTTGTTGAAATGTAGTACCCAGTGGAAAGATTCACATTTGACAGGCCTTGGGGAATGTTTCTGGACAAACAAAATTGGAGAGATGGACTCTCCTTGAACTGAAGTGGAATCAGACTGCTGACACTTAACATCAACAGAGTGCCAAAGCAGCTTTGAAGTAATCCCCTGGGGGAAAGTTAACAGGGGCTAAGCAGTATAAAGTTTGGAAAGGTAATATATTTCAGAAAATAGTATAAGGCAATACTGTACAGTATATTGTTGGTACATGTCACCAGAGAAACTGTCTAGAATTTCTTCAAATTTATGTTGTAAAAAAGCTAGAAAATTTCAGACTCAATCACATATAATAACTGAAAAAAATAATAAAAATTTAAAGATTAGTACCCAATTTAAACCAGAATGTTTAAGGGACTGATGGATAAATAGATGGAACTTTGTTTTTATATATGACTTAGGATATATTATGTGCAGAAGGGTAGATAGAATCAGCTTTATCCCAATAGAGGAATAGATGGTGAAGAAGATGGAACTTGCTGAGATGGATAAATTGGCTTTGATTAGAGACAGAACATTGTTGAAGTTCATTGTTGATTGGAAACCCTTTATTGACTTATTGCATGAATTTGAAAAATAAAATAAAATTATGATATACTGTATATTTTTTTTATGATTAGTGAGATTATAGAGAAATCTAAACAATGTTGTAACTATTAAGATGTCAATTTACAGTTACACTTCACTGTCTTAAAAGAATATTGGAAGTTATTTCTTTGTATTTCTTTTCTGTACTTTTCTTTCTATTCTTTGTTTTCTTCCCTTCCTTTCCTGTTTTATCGTAAATATTGGTTCTTGTTATTGTTTTAATCTTTCATCTTAAAGTTTTAATCAAGTTTTAAAAATAAGGGAAAAATATAAGATATACAAGCAATTGGGAACTGGATTAATGGATAGATGAGAGAATTTAGAAAAAATGCAATGAATATCTCATACAACAACAACAACAATAATAATGGATAGATGTGAGCGTTTAGAAAAAATGCCATGAACATATACTGTAATAATAATAACAACAACAGCAATAACAGCAGCAACAGCAGCAACAACAACGATAACAGTAAAATATGATAAGTAAACATTTCTGTGTCAATGATAGAAGTTTTCAAGCTAAAATGAGGATATTTGAGAACTTACTAGTGAATGAGACTATAGATAAATTGTTATTGGAAACTTGGAGGAATAGTGAGAATCAGTTGGATACAATCATTTCTGAAAACAACCTTCATAGAAACAACAGGGAAGGACATACTAGTGACATGTTACTTTTTTATCTGAGTAAAGTTATAAAATCTAGTCTTTTATGAAATTGGTCTCATCATAAGATTACTGTACAAGATATTTATTTATTTATTTATTTATTATTATTATTTATTTGATTTGATTTGTATGCCGTCCCTCTCCGTAGACTCGGGGCAGCTAACAACAATAATAAAACAGCATATTAATAAATCTAATATTAAAAACAATTAAGAAGCCCTTATTAAAAACCAAACAAACACACAAATATACCATGCATAACAAATATATCATGCATTTTAGCCAGAAATATAAATTAGATCTAGAACAGTGGTTCCCAATCTTTTTTTGGCCATGCTCCACCTAAGCATCTAAAACCCTGATGTCCCTCCCCCAATAATTCTAACTATTCAAAAAGTAACTCCTACTCACGTGGAGCAAGCTTAAAAGGCCAATAACCTGGTTTAAACAAGGTTCCAAATACCCTCATTAAAAATCAAATTTCCCCCCTGTGGGGCGTGGGCAAGAAACTATTTATGTTTATGACTTGATTGAAAAAACCAAATTTCTTGAAAAACTAAAATGATGTGGTTTAGAATACTGTAAAAGGAAAAATGAATGGATGGATAAAAAAGAATCTGAAAGAAAAAGTAAATGCAATCAATTCCTTGATAGCATGTGGGGGTTATTTAAAACTAGAATTAATTGAGATTCAGCAAGAAAAAAATAGGTAGTTCTCAACTTAGGACCACAATTGAACCCAAAATTTATGTTGCTAAGTGAGACATTTGTTAAATGAACAATTTTGCTGTGTTATGATCTTTCTTGCCACAATTGTTAAGCTAATCACTGCAGTTGTTAACTTAGTAACATAGTTTTTAAATGCATCTGGCTTCTCCATTGACTTTGCTTGTAGGAAGGTGAACACATAATCCAAGAACACTACAACCATCATAAATATGATTCAGTTGCTAAGTGTCTGAATTTTCATTACATGACTATGGAAATGCTGCAACTATCCTGTGAAAAATGGTCATAGCTCACTTTTCCCCCCAGCATCATTGTAACTTTGAACAGTCAATACATGAACTATTGTAAGTCAAGAATTATCTGTATCACATTAGTATAAGAAAGCATCAACAAAATTGATTGTAGTGTCCAGGAAACTCTAAAAGTAGAAAGGCTTCTTTCAGGAAATTAAAAATAAGTTGTTACTTACCAGTATATGTATCATAATTAGAAGTACAAACTGTCAAAAAAAAGAATACTGTAAATAATAATTATCAAATATGCACTGTGGGAAATGTTGTGAACTTCTTTCAATGTATTTGAAATAGACAATTAGCTAGGAAACCAAGAGAGAATCAGAAAACTTTAGCCTTGTCAGTTTAATGCTTTTTCTGAATGAAATGGTAATTATACAAGAAATAATTAAGTGTATGAAAGGGTAAATCTTACTGAAGGAAAATCAGTATGGATTTTTCAAAAATAAATCCTGTTTAATCCACCAATTTTCTAGAGCTGTTTGAGAGAATCAACAGGCTCTTGGATGAAGGTAAAATCAAAGTGACTATGAAGAATTGAAAAAAAACACCTTTAAATTAGGTGAATGGTGAACAAAAAAGATCCAGCATAGCTACCCTAATGCTGTAGTCTCATTATTAGTGATGGGCGAATCCAACGGTGTTCGGGTTCGGCAAGTTCGGACGAACTTTACGCAAAATTCAGCCGAACCCGAACCTTAACAGGGAATCCCACCAAGGGATTCCGGGGGCAGAGCTTTGACATCACGTATAACGGCAGGTTGCTAAGGACGCCAAGGTGATCACTTCCTGGATTCCATGGAATCCAGAAAGTGATCACCTTGGCATCCTTAGCAACCTGCCAGTGACGTCAAAGCTCCGAACGCTGAACGCGACCCCGAACTTTGCCCGAAGTTTCAAAAAATTTCGGTTTCGTGTTCAGCATACCGAACACCGTAAAATTCAGTACAGACCCGAATTGTGCAGGTTCGGTTTGCCCATCACTACTCATTACAACTTATATTAAGGTTAACTCCTTAGAAGAGGTACACTTTTAGAGGGGTTATAAATCAGTTAATTAACTCAAAGTTAATAAGTTTTTACAGCATTTCTTCCTTCTTCTTACCTTTCTCTTTTGTATTTAGGACAGTCCGTAAACAAACTCACCACAGATCCATTCAGAATCGTTCATAGTGCTGTGGAAGAGAGCACCAATTCCATTTATGGCTTTCTTTCTTTATTGTCTGACCTCATATTTGCAGATGAAGACGAGAATGGAAAAGGTAAGTCTAAGCTAGTCTGTTGATTTTATTTATTTTGTTGCACAATTTTTTAAAGCAAAAATGAATATGAAATGTCACTCTTAAAGTTTACAAAATGTTCGTCATAATTCCTTTTTCTTCTTTTTGTAAAATAAACCCATGCACTATTGTGGGAAGAATGCCAGAGTTAAAATGCTAGCATTTTTTTCAGTTCTAAAATATATAAATATATATTTTATATAAAATATATAAAAATGGTAGAACTAAAGGACAAACATGCTGCCGAGGAATTAGCTTCAGCAGTACTATTCCACAGTCTTACATTTTAATTTTGTGTGAGAAAGGAATATTTGAGCAACAGCAATTCCAAATGGACCTTGAGTACTTTCAAATCTAAGGGTATTCATTTGTCCCACCTTATTTTGTATTAATCTGTAGGTGTCAGAGCTGCAGGCATCAACAATAACATTTCAATCCAACTGAAAGAAAACCTGAATGCTAATATGCTACCTGTGGTCTTGTCAACATACACGTTGGCAGTAATTTGGGGAAACTGCATAACTAAGTCCAACAACTCAAAAAGGCTTTTGATTCTTTTGTTTAAACAACAGCTCATGTTATGGGCTTGGGGAGCTTGGGATGTAATGGGGACTCGTTTTCTCCCTTTTAAAGCAATTTAAAAATTGGTTATGTGCCAGTCTTTGTGAATGTTTAATGAAACTCAAAAACAAATGCCTTAACAGCTCAGAATTAGCTCCTTTTTAAATACCATACCAGAATTTTTTTCCCTATGAGATAGTATGAATTATTGTTTAGACATAATAATAAAAGAGTACATATTTGAGGCTCATGTTTATATAGTTTCTAATTCCTAGGCAAAATGATAGCTGTGATAGGGAGGGATCTGTAGTGGGTAGGTTCTTGAGTGACAATGGAATTTTTTGTGTATGCACATATAGCGTATTTTTCAGAGTATAATACACACCTTAATTTTTGGGAAGGAAAATAAGAAAAAAAATTCTGCCCCTGCCTCCCGGCATCCATCAGTATTCATCTACCTAGGGTCCTGTCAGTTTGTGATAGATTTGAGGGCTGTTTGGAAACTGAAACAGTATTTGCAAGGAGCCTGGACATGGCTTAGCTCTGCAGCTCTGAGTCTGTGCTCAGCTCTGAAATTAGTATGCACTGAAACTGAAACTCCTCTCCTCTACTTGTGTTTTGCTTGGTATTCTATATTTACTTCATGAGTTATATTATATATAAAGAGAAGTTATTGAATTCTGCTGAATCAGTTACTTGTGTCTGCTTTTAGGATGTGATTGCTGCTGCAAACTCTGACACATCCTTGCAGCAAATAGCGAACAGCCAGGTTAAATTCAGCACATTATTGCAGCCTAATTCAACTCAAGCAGCCTATTGGCGGTGGTATTCTGACCCAGCTTCCCGATAAAGGACCACAGCACAAACAGTGTCCGTACAAACCTCTTTTTAATAGTAATGGCTACTAATTGTCTTACTTAGCAGTCGTCCTAAATTCAAAAACTGGGCCATGCAAATAAGTGAAAGCTCATCTGTGGGATGCAGGCAACATATGAAACCACACACACACCCCAGTCTGCGGAAAAACCTCTCTCTGTGTAACTGGTCCTTGATGTACAATCATAATTGAATCCAGAATTTATGTTGCTAAGCGAGAAATTTGTAAAGTAGGTTTTGCCCCATTTTACAATTTTTCTTCCTACATTTGTTAAGTGAATCATTGCAGTTGTTAAATTAATAGCATAGTTGTTAAGTGACTCTGGATTCTCAACTGACTTTGCTTGACAAAATATCGCAAAAGGTGATCAAATAATCCGGGGACCCTGTAACCGTCCTAAATTTGAACCAGTTGTCAAGCATCCAAATATAAATCATGTGACCATGGGGATGCTACAGTGGTCATAAGTGTGAAAAATGGTCATAAGTAGTACTGGGCTACTAGCCAGAATGCCTAATCGGGCTTGCCTCCCTGGCTCTGGAACTCTTGGGAATTTCAACAGAGTTATGCTGCTGCACCCGTGCAGATAGCAAAATTCTACATGGAGAATGCAGGTGCACCTGTGTTCTGGCAAAGTTTTTTGCTTCCGCGCATGTGTCTCCATGCACAATTTCACTATCTGCATGGGCACAGCAGCATAACTCTGCTGAAACTCATGGGACCTCCAGAGCTGTGGAGGCGAGCCTGATTAGGCGTTCTACCTAGTAGCCCACTACTGGTCAAAAGTCACCATTTTCAATTCTGTTGTAACTTTGAACAGTCACTAAATGAACTGTTGTAAGTCAAGGACTACCTGTTAGCAAGGATTTCATGATTTATAGGCCAGATCACAGCCCTTTTTAACTAATATAATTAAAACTCAGCTGGAACAAAAACACTGCTCCTGATAAGGACATTTGACAATTTGAAGTAGCACCTAATTTCAACCACTGCAGGGATCTTCGATTAGTACTGTCTGCAAATACTACCATTATGTTGTTTTACCACTGGGTCCCATTTCTTGATAGAGTGTCAGATCTTTTACCCATGTTACTGGAGAAGAAATGCAGCTCTCTAGTCCTTTCTAAACAAGAATTGTCTCATGAGATTTTTCAGTTGTGACAATGAAAGTGTAACGCTGTAATCACAAAACACAGAGTTACTGAGAGAATTTCACTTTCCATTTACATTCTATATTTTATTTGAAAAAGAATTGAACAAATTATATTCTTTCTGAAAAATTCTATATTAAATATAATGCAGCAATATTTTCAAAAGTCCATAATTTCTAATTTAAAATATGTACATTATAGTAATAATAAAGAGGGAAGAGACTATAAGTCTTCCTATTGTTAAGGCTTCATTAAAAGATGTTTTTTCTTTTAAATAGAAGAACTGTCATGGTCATTATTAAGAACAGACATGCCAAAACATGAAGAAATACAAACATAGTACCTCTCTGATATTTGTTAGTGCTGCTTCATCTTTTTCCAGGATCATATGATAACTGCAGAGGATAGCTACATAATCCCAGAAAATTTGTTTTCTCTCTCTCTCTCTCTCTCTCTCTCCCCCTCTCCCCCTCTCCCTCTCTCCCTCTCCCTCTCCCTCTCCCTCTCTCTCTCTGTCTCTGTCTCTCTCTCTCTCTCTCTCTCTCTCTCTCTCTGTGTATAGATAGATAGATAGATAGATAGATAGAATGAACAAGCATGTGTATTCGCACACATACACACTCACAAACACACATCTTGCAATTGCAGACAGATGCCAATGTTACTGCTCCCTTACACATTGAAGTACTGCTTAGGAATTACATTTGAAGTGGTAATGATAGCAATCCTTTAAAAATCTGATACAATCCAGTTATGCCAGGTTGTAATTCATTAACATCTGGGAATTAAGAAAAAAAATATTATTCATTATATAGAGCGCTGGTGAGACCACATTTGGAGTACTGTGTTCAGTTCTGGAGACCTCACCTACAAAAAGATATTGACAAAATTGAACGGGTCCAAAGACGGGCTACAAGAATGGTGGAAGGTCTGAAGTATAAAACGTATCAGGAAAGACTTAATGAACTCAATCTGTATAGTCTGGAAGACAGAAGGAAAAGGGGGGACATGATCGAAACATTTAAATATGTTAAAGGGTTAAATAGGGTTCAGGAGGGAAGTGTTTTTAACAGGAAAGTGAACACAAGAACAAGGGGACACAATCTGAAGTTAGTTGGGGGAAAGATCAAAGGCAACATGAGAAAGTATTATTTTACTGAAAGAGTAGTAGATCCTTGGAACAAACTTCCAGCAGACGTGGTTGGTAAATCCACAGTAACCGAATTTAAACATGCCTGGGATAAACATATATCCATTGTAAGATAAAATACAGGAAATAGTAAAAGGGCAGACTAGATGGACCATGGGGTCTTTTTCTGCCGTCAGTCTTCTATGTTTCTATGTTTCTATTTGAAAGATCAAAGGTCCCCAGACGGGAAGTGTTGACCTCAATGACAATTTGTTCAAATTACTTGCAGTCAACTAATGATACATGTCAAAATATCAAAGTTAAGGGATTTTTGGAGGCTCTTTAATTAATTAGAGCTTTTCAAACTTCCTAAATAATTATAGGATGTATATGGGCAACCCAGGGCTAGGATTAAGGAAAAAGTCCTAGCTTTCCCAAATAATAAAAAGGAGCCAAAACATTGCCACCATATCATCTAAGGCTATCCTGACAAATAAAAGAGATGGTGGAGGCAAGCATGTATCACTGAGTTTAGGGAAGGAAGCAGATTTGACACATTAGATGCTATTGAAATGGAAAATACTGAAATTGCAATGAAAAAAATCCGTTTGGTATTTGGGCCACTTGAATTCAATGTATAAACTCATATTTCTCCATTCCTATCTCAGATCACAAACATTTCCATAAATCCTGATGTGCTCATAAAAAATAGCAGTACAAAAATCTCAAAATGGGGCTTCTCTTTCTCTTTTTCATTTACCAATCATAATTTTTTAATACATTTAAATATGAAGATAATCTAGCATGGAATAAGAATGGAACTAGATTATTATTCTGATGATGATTATTATTATTATTGTTGTTGTTGTTGTTGTTGTTGTTGTTGTTGTTGTTATTATTATTATTATTCAAGACCTGTGGTGGCGCAGTGGTTAGAGTGCAGTACTGCAGGCTACTTCCCTGACTGCCGGCTGCCTGTAATTTAGCAGTTTGACTCTCACCAGGTTCAAGGTTCACTCATCCTTTCATCATTCCACAATGGGTAAAATGAGGATCCAGATTATTGGGGGTAATATGCTGACTCCCACTTAGGGGAAGTATGTAAAGCACTGTAAAGCAGTATATAAGTCTGAGTGCTATAAGTATTGCTATTACTGTTCATTTTATTCTGCTTATTATTTTCTCTCTTCGCCTAGGTGAAGGAGAGCCATCTCTGAAAATAAGAGGTTTGTTGATTTTTTTAAATAAAGAATCACATGCTTTGTGCAATTAAGTGAGTATTAGGGCAGAAACAATGCAGCTTTGTACTACCAGGGCTTTGCTAATTATGTTCCTGCTAATTGCATATTCCTTCTATGGATAAATATAATTTCAAAGCCATGCAGAATAGTCAGCTCTTGGATAGCAAGTTGCATGCCTGAATAACTAAAGGTGTTCTCCAATTAAGTTAAAGGCCTGAGCAAGTTGCTATTGTCCTAAATGGTTTGTTTTATTTTTTCGTAAAATCCCTGTGTCTTTAACAGCTCTCTGATATTTAAATAGGGGGGACACGTGTTCCAAACATGACTTTTTTATATTTTTTATATTTGGAAAAATTGAATATGAATATGAACCAAGGAAAGTGGCTGCTTGCCTCTATTTAAATAATATTATATCAGAAGATCATTGATCTAGGAAATCTGACCTTTTAAAAGAATCCCTGTATGTTGTAATGGGCAGCCAAAATTTTTACTGCCACACTGTGGGTGTGGCTTATTTTGTGGGTGTGGCTTAATGGTCATGTGACTGCGTAGGAGTGGCTTGCCAGCCATGTGACCAGGTGGGAGTGGCTTGAACAATCATCATCGTTCAAGTGAACTGTTAAGTCCTCGACTTATAACCTTACTAGTGTCGCTGGCTGGGGTGACAATTTGTTTCGCGTTTCCTGTGCTTTCCTTCCTGGGTCAACTCCCCCGCCTCAAGCTGGGTAGCTAGGCAAAAGGGTGCTGCCAGAAGCATAAATGCTGCCAGCACCACTTCCACCCACACCTTCTGCTTACACCTCAGGCAGGAGGTGGCTGCGTAAGGCTGGAGGGGACCTGGGCAGGAGAGATGGAAGCTCGTCCTAGGCCAGGAAGGAGGAAAGAGGAAAAAAGCAAGGAGCGCAGATGCAGCAGCAGGGGAAAAAAGGGAGAGCATATTCATTTCCGCCGGTGGAACTGCGTTCCACCCCATCCTGCCTGCTACCCACCCCTGCCTGTATGGAAATCTAGTTGATCAACTTGACTTCCCCCAAACAAGGAAGCTTTTCTCATCATATTTTGTCTTAATTCCTATAAGTACCCTACAAAGACAGAAATAGCATGGATCTTAGCACATTTATCTACATTGTGTTTTCTTTAGAGCCCCTTCTTCAGCTCGTGCAGTTCTACCAAAGTTAATGCACTTAAGGTGTCCCATTCAATGGAGCTGATGGCTTTGTCTGAATGTACTGCTTCCATTTTAAACTCTATAAGCCTCTTAGGGGCATAGTTCCCTCTAAGCTGAGCAGTGAGCAATGGCTCACTTAAAAATCATCATCAACTCAGAGTTTTTCAAACCTGCCCAGAAGCCGAGAGGGAAAGTGTGAGAGGGAAAGAGTGCCGCCCAGTCCAGAAGGGACTGCCGCTCAGACACTATACTTTTCTGCTCCCCCCCCCAAAAAAAAAAATTAGAGGGAACACTGCTTAGGGGAGGCTTTTTAAAAAAAAACAACCCTGAAAGACACTATAGAAATTAGTGCCATTGCATTTTATATAAGAGATGCACATTACTACTGTCAGAGTAGTAATAGATTAGATTAGATTAGATTTGTTGGATTTGTATGCCGCCCCTCTCCGCAGACTCGGGGCGGCTCACAACAATGGCAAAACAGTACATAGTGACAAATCTAATACCCACCAATCCAATTACAATTTTAAGCTAAAAATTCATAAAAACAACCCCAGAATATATAATGATGGACAAGGATAATATTCTTCCTTATTCCTTATTATCATAACTGTGAAAAAACAACAGATACTTGTCCCACACTTGGGAACAAATTATGAAGTCCATAACTGGACTTCATAATTCCATAACTGATGGAATCAGTTCTCTATGGTGGAGAAACTTAACAGCTTTCTGGTCATGTTCTCCAAAATGGAGGAAAGTGCTCTGGTATCTACTGTAGTACTGTAGACAAGAGCCTTGGTGGTGCAGTGGTTAGAGCGCAGTACTGCAAGCTACTTTTGCTGATCACTGGCTGCCAGCACTTTGGCAGATCGAATCTCAGTAGGCTCAAGATTGACTCAGCCTTCCATCCTTCCAAGGTTGGTAAAATGAGGACCCAGATTGTTAGGGGCAATATGCTTACTCTCTGTAAACTGCTTAGAGAGGGCTGTAAGGCACTGTGAAGCAATAGATAAGTCTAAATGCTATTGCTATTGCTACTTGTCATATCCAATGAAATAGCTATTGTCCTAACTTTATGAACAAAGGGAAAAGGGAACCTTTAAATGGAATTGATCAAGTTTAACTATAAAGTAAGATCAGTGAAATTTTTCAAACTCAATAAACTGGTGAAGATAGTGAATCAGGAAAAACTTATATAGGCCATTGCACTTAAAATTATAGTGCTTCATTAGTGGAGGTTTTTAAGAAGAATCTGGACAGCCATTTGTCTGATTTCCAGAATGATGTCCTATTGAATCAATAGTCAGCACTGAAGAAGCCAGTTTAGTTTAGTTGTTAAGTCCATGGAGAGGGGCAGCATATAAGTCCAATTAATAAATAAGGCATCAGGCCAGAAACCGTGAGACTGTGAATTCTAGTTCCTCTTCAGCTATGAAAACCAGCTGGATGACTTCAGGCCAGTTCTTCTCCTTCTCAGTCCAACCCATCTCACAGGGTTGTGGTTGTGAGGAGAAGAGGAGGAAGGATTATTTGGTATGATCATTGCCTGGAGTTGAGTCATTTATAAAAACAATACAGTCGAGATTAAAAATAACAAATAGAATCAGTTACTTCGAAGCTTACCCTATTCAGACAGGAGTTAGGCCCTTCCTTAATTTTCTCAGAATTTCTTTCTTTTTTAATTGTTTAAGACTGCAGAAGAATGCCTTTCAAATTCATTAGTAACTTCTTTGTTGTTGTCGTTTTTCTCCCATGCAGAAGAAGTTCAACCACCAGTCAAAAAGAAAGGTGAGCAAATTTAAGAATAAATTAGGTTTCATCTTTTATTTTAACATTGGATGGCAGCTTTCTGTTGATTTACTTTACTAGCACAGGTCACAAAAGACTGTAAGAATAGAGAAAATGATGAAAATGGGGTGGGTGGAATAAAAGTAATAATTATCTTTGAGGAGTAGAAGAGCATTTGGAAGAAAAAGGATTTTCAGAATTCTCTGCCCTGCTAATTCCTCACCTTGAGAGTAAAAAATTAGAAGAATCTTCTAATGTTTTACTCTCAAGGTGAGGAATTAGCAGGGCAGAGAATTCTGAAAATCCTTTTTCTTTCTGAACTTCCTTGAGATAGTGTAATAGTGGAAATTCTGATAAGAACACAGATAAGGACTCAGCTATGTTAGGGCAAATTTGTTCACAGCTCTCTAAAGATACAAATACCTTAGCTTATAGAGGACAGAGAAAGTGGGACTTACCTGTCCATTAATATCCTGCCTCTTTCTTATTCATTTCCATTGGTAAGCATCTGAACACTTTGTTGATTTTCCTTCTGTAGTATTTTCAGCAATTGCTAAAATTGCCTGTCCTACAAATTTCACAACTACAGTAATTTCTTTTTGGCTTGTCAGGAAGCTCAAAAAAATCTCAGGACATCTGCTAAAGAGGAGGAGGAAGGGGGATGCTACAGGATGTGGAAGAATAGAAAAGGGAAACAAGACAAAAGGAACTTTGATGGAAATCACTGAGCCATGTCCTAGATTTTATTATACATTTGAGATATATGGTGCCTGGAAAGCCATTAAAAAAAGGTGTGGACCAATAGAAGTGAAGTTGGGGAAAGGCAAGACTCTGAAATGTTGTACTAATATGAGAATCTGAAAAGACAGGCAGAGAGAACAAGGGAAACAAAGGATTTTTTAAAAAGGGGGTGAGGACTATATAGGCCACTTGGAGGCCTAAAGAGTGGTGATATCTAAATCTAAGACTGAGATTCTGTCATTGTTAATCATAACTTCCTCTTAAAATTTAAGTACTGTTTAAAACTTGTGACAAAATATTTTAATAGAAAGGTTTTCATGCCATCTAATTAAGCTTAGTCTTACATTAAGGAGCATGGCTCGGTAAGATTAAAGAGAATTTATAGGCTTGTGCTGTAAATAAGGAACCTTTTAAAAGTTGTTCAGTATGAAGGTATAAACTGAGGAACTTTAAAATCGAAATAATAAGATATAAAGGTTGCATATACTGGACAGAACCCTGCTATCAGAGATCACCCAAATACATACATACATATATTTTTTTCTGTCTCTTTATCAGCTGAGCCAGGGAAAGATTACATGTTTTTTCTGTGGAGTCACTTGGTGTACCCAAATATGGGATGAAGCATACTGTTTCCTTTTACCTTTCATCCCCATTCCAAGGAAGGGTATGGATAGTTGATGAGAGCTAAATAGCTAAATATCTCAAAATAGATGTGTACTAGTCTCCCTTTATTTCCTTATCAGTTCTTTGCAAATTCGGAAGATATGGTTTGTGTCTGGATAGCCCCTGGAGTGGGGCTGAAAGGACAAGGAAGCAGTATGCTCCCTTCCATATTTGGGTATATCAGATGACTGGACAGAAAACACACACAAATACTGCATAATCTTTTCTAGCACATCTCCCTAGAATGTCCTTCTGCCTATAAAGGTCAAGATAATGTGTTGTGAGAACTGAGTCATTATGGCTGGATTACCATGGTTTATGACCATGTTATACCCAGTCACCCAAGTGTTTGAGTGACTGGGTATTTATTTACAAACTATGACTTGATATGCTACATGAAGCTCTAAATTGCCATGCTCTCTCCCTTTCTTTTAACCATAGGATTTTAAACAATGCTGAGATTTCCATTTTTTAATGACATAGTTAAAACAAGCAATGAAAAATAGAAAACAAGAAATATTTTAAGCTGCAGAACAATTTAAAACACAAGCCATAGAAAAGCTCAATTCTCTCCTGAAAACCTGCGGACTTGATAGAGTTTGCCAGTGTGGCAGATATTGGCACCAAATGGTAATTAGTTATTCTATTCACTCCTCTCTAAAGAATATCTCTATTTGCATATTTAGTGCTTTCAGAGTTTAGCTGATTTTCTCTTTATATCTCCATATGGCAATGTGCTTTTTTTGTATTTGAATTGCTTTTGCCAGGGTTTGGAATGGGGCTTGCTGTCTCTTAACTGCTTCCCACTGGCTGGTGTTTTCAGAATCTTTGTTCATGTTTTTTTCTGTTGAAAAATGCAGTTTGATTTCCAAAGGTTCCTGAATTACATAAATATTCCCTTGACATGTTTGCAAAGCTTATTTTAAACATTGTCTTCCTTTGTTCTTGATAACTTGCATCACCAATGATTGATGCAGGTTTTGGATCAGAACTGCCCATTTTAGTGACCACAGTATTAAAAACAGTAGGTGGCAGCTAGTGGCATTATACAAAACACTACACTTTATATATGTCAAGGCATTTGTAAGCACCATTGACTGGCTAGTTGGTTGGTTGGTTGGTTGATTGATTGATTGATTATACACCATCAAATTGTTGTCAACTCTTAAAAACCACATTTTCTGCCTTATGATCTATCCCTAATTTGATCCTTCAGCTCTTCCAAATCAGCTCTGCCATTTAACCAAATCCTTCTTCCTTGCTGCTGGTCATCCTCTTCTTTTTTTCTCCCACCTTTCCCGACATTAGAGCTTGTTTCAGAGAGCTGTGTCCAAAGTAGATTAATGTTAGCCTGGTCACCATCCTAAGTCCAGCAAAATTTGTGGAGACAATGGAGAAGTTTATTAGGGTAGCAACTGCATATAAATGGAATCCAGGGCATACTCATTGACAATAACTGCCAGCAGCTTCATAGGAATTTTAAAGAACATATTGTACAAAATGGAACACCGCAGGAAACAGCTAAATAGAAATAGTTGTATTATTCATTGCATCCACATTCTTAAAGATTCTCTTCCTATATATATGAATTTATACTTAGCCACAAATGTCACGAAGGCTGCAAACTAGACACATTTATAGGAAAATGCCTTTGATTTCTCAATCAACATAGTTTTGATGACACAATAAGTAGTCTTCACTACATTAATGATAAAGAGCTGACATTTAGGAAAGTACAACAGTTCTCTTGCAACCACTTACTCTGAAAATCTGCTGTGCAGACATTTTAATAGGTTTGTGTGGCTTATTGAATTGGCTGTACTTATATTTGATGTTGTTTCACTTTATTGTGTTGTTTATACTTTTAACTATATGCCATTGTAGGAATCTAAGTGAAGGGCTATTCACATTTTTCTACATAAATAAACATAAGCCTTCTTCAGATCAGTCTCATGATGCAGATAGTTACGCTCAATTTGCAAAAATACTTATTTATGCTGTTCATACCATAGATTTATTGCACTCAGTTCTCATTACCAATGATTTTGCAGCTCAAGATCACACTAACTAAATTCAAAGTCACTCTTTTGGGAACACAGATTCTCGCTTAGTTTCACTATGTAGTGTCTGGTGTCATATGAAGCTTAGCACAATGTCAGTACAGGCTGATATCACTAGCTGTGATATCACTAGTTCCTTCCCCTCTGATCAGGTAGGAGAAAAATTAATGGAATCAGTGGAAATACTACTGCACTATATTAAACTGAACTCTCTTTTAAAAAGAGTGCAGGGTCTCCTAAATCAGACCAAAGTTCAATTTGGTCTTGGATCTGATGTCTTATAGTGACCAGCCAGCTAACTTTCAACAGCTCTCAATTGAAAATAAAAAGGCAGTTGAGTTTAACACATTTCCGAATTACTATGTGATTACCTCTATACAATTTGGCAGTGAAGTGGAAATGCTTTGCCATTATTTATTACCAGGTTATTTTTTCTAGTTTTGCAATCTAACGAACAGATTTGAAATTCCCTGAGGATCTCCCATCTAGAGCTTCACTTTCAAGATCAGTCATAATTTAAACAGCCACACTGTGATTAGCAGTCCTTTTGAACGGAGATTGACTCCTGAAGATTAAGATGGATGTATCCATACAACTTTCAGCAATTACAGTAATTTGCCATTGTTGTCTTCTCTAGCCAACTCAGCTAAAGCTGGCCTCCATCCAGCTACTAGTAGATTTAACCCTGTTTAGCTTCTTAGATCAGCCAAGGTTTGCTGGATGATATCACCTATTTAGATAGCTCATTAAATAGGCCTGCTGAACTTGAGAGCATTTATTGTTATTTTGAAGAATATAAGTCAGCCACAATGTGAAAAGGATAACTGCAAAATAATTAGAATTTCTATCTAAATGCATTGTAAGGATCTATATGTCTCACATTTTCTGTGGCAGTGGCCTGCAGCTTGTCTCTTTACCATGGGAGAATGCTGGTTTTAGCGGCACTTTATTGTGGGGCTCCGCCGGGGAAAGCAGCGAACTGATTTGCGGGAGCAGGCCCCTGGGGCATCGACCCCATTCTCGCTGGGGGATTTACCATTGGCGTTTGTATCACCGACTCTCCTGAGGCTTGTCATCATGCCATGGAGAGCTATAGATCAGTCATTGTTGCAAGAGAGAGTGACAGATGGCTGAGGAGAGCCCTGAAGGTGCAGAGGACGTTTTCTCCCCTGGAAGCTGGCTGGTTTGGTGGCTACCATACTTGCTTTTTCTACGTGTCCCTGCATTAATTCGCTGGGGCTTTTACTTTGATAATTTATCCCAGGGGGGGGGGAGTTCTTGGGTGTATGTATGTAGATGTGGATGATTCAGATATAGTGAGTGACTGGAGTGATTGAATTTGAAAGAATGAGAGAGCCAGGGACAAGAGATTGAGCCTCACCCTCTGTTGTATCCTGAAATGGCTACCTTGTAACGCTGTAAATAGTTTGTTCCTCTTTTCCAGCGCTGTCTGAGCCCAAGCAGGAAGTCGCTCCTGATTGGCTCAGACGCGGCCGGCTCTCGCTTTGGCGGGAACCGCAAAAGTATAAAAGAAGCGGCTTCTCCCTGCAGAGCCAGTCGGTACTCGCTGAATCGTCACTTTACCTTGCTGAGCTGTCACTTATTCTCTGAGCTGAATAAAAGTACCGATTGCTCAAACCCTGTCTCTGGGTCTACTTCACTGGCGACGAACGAACGGAAGAACTTCGCGTGCAACATGGACAAAATCCAGATCGGCCAGGCTCCAGAACTTTTCGATGCCGAGAAAATGACTTGGGACGAGTACATGGCCACCTTCGAGATATTCCTCGAGGCGGCGGGAATGCAGGACGCCGGAGCCGATCGCAGACGGGCTATTTTTCTAAACTACTGCGGCGCAGAGATCCGTAGACTTGCCCAAACTCTCACCGAACCAGAACAAGCAAGAGCCACAGCGTGGGACGTCCTTCAACAGAAACTAGCGAGCCATTTTAAACCAACCAGACCAGCCGTGGTTTACCGGCATCAATTTCACATGATGGCTCAGAGAGAAACCGAGTCGATAAGCCAATTCACAACGCGGCTTCGAACGGTACTCGCTCAATGCAAGTTTCAAGATCCGGAAGCTCGCCTCACCGACGCCTTGATTTTCGGCATGAAGAACCACACAGTGAGAAGTAAACTCCTCACCGAAGATGAGCCGACTCTACAAACCGTAATCAAATTAGCGCAAACCGCGGAAGCAGCCGACGCAGCGGCAAGAGAATTAAAAGAGCACGGAAGGCGAGAAACCATTGCCAAAATCGACGCCGAGTCTCCCAGCGCCATGGGAACAGACGTCCGCGGCCAGCTAACTAGCAACGGGGACGACTGCCTCCTCCTGCAAGACCAACCGAGACACCCTAGAGCTACTCATCCAGCCCCCTGCGCGGGCTGCCGGGGAAATCACCAGCGCCATCGATGCCCGTTCCGCGACACCACTTGCCGCCGTTGCAACCGGAGAGGCCACATCGCCATCGCATGCAGGGCAACGGCACCAGAAGAAACTTTTGCCACACAACAATACCAGCGACCCCAAAACCACCCCCCCCAATCGCGAGAAAGGAGACCGTTCCGCAACTCGGGTCAAAGGAATTACCCCACCGCTAACCGAGACTACAATAGAGGTAACTCTCAATATTCCGTGAATAACACGGCAACCAAAAAGGGGGCTAAAATTGTTATCTCGTTGTTGCTAAATAACCAGCCTTGCTCAATGGAGCTAGATACGGGTTCGAGATATACCATCATGCCCTGGGAAAAATTTAAGCTATATATGCCTAATGTGTCTGAGGCTGACCTAATTCAAACCTCTTTGGTGATCAGAGACTTCCAAGGGGGGGTAATCTCGGTCCTGGGAACTGCAAATGTACCTATTGTATTTAAGAATGTCAAATGTACCCTTCCCATGCTTATTGTGACGGGGGCCAAACACTCCCTGCTAGGGCTAGCATGGATGGAACCGTTGGGGATTGAAATTTCGGGTGTGTGTAATGTAAACTGTGATATTATGCCTAACTTTGTGAAAGAATTCCCTGAAGTGTTCAGCCCCACCTTAGGATTGTATAAGGGAACCCCCATATCTTTCTCTATTGACCCCAAGGTCCCACCAGTTAGACTGAAACCTCGCAGGGTTCCCCTCCCGCTTCTCCCCAAGCTAGACTTACAGCTGGACAAACTCATTAGTCAAGGTATCTTGGTCCCTGTGGAACAGGGGCCATGGGAAACTCCCATAGTGACACCCCTGAAGCCAGATGGCTCCTTAAGAGTTTGCGCTGATTACAAATCAACCCTGAATAAGGCACTCCAACACCACCCCTACCCCATTCCGGTTGTGCAACAACTCTTACACTCCCTGGGGGAGGGGAAAAGGTTCGCAAAGATCGACCTGGCGCAGGCTTACCAGCAACTTCCGGTCGATGAACAAACAGCAAACGCTCAAACAATTGTAACGCACAGGGGGGCTTTCAAATGCACGAGGTTACAGTTTGGGGTGAGCATAGCCCCAGGGATATTCCAGAGCATCATGGAACGCCTATTGTCAGGGGTAAATGGGGCCATCCCATATTTTGATGACATCTTAATTGCAGGGGAAAACCAGGAACAAGTGAACAAAAGAATAAGGGAAGTACTTAAGAGGCTACAGGACAAAGGGTTACGAATCAAGCCTGATAAATGTGTCTGGGGAACTAACAGTATTGAATTCCTAGGATATAAAATAGATAAGGAAGGTATCCACCCCACAACTGAGAAGCTGAGAGCAATTAGAGAAGCCCCAGAGCCACGAGATAAGAGTGAGTTGCAAGCATTTTTGGGCCTCCTTAATTTTTATTCCGTTTTTTTAAAGCAGAAGGCAACAGTAGCAGAGCCTCTCCATCGTTTACTCCAGAAGGAAGCCCGCTGGACATGGGGGAAAATTGAACGTGAAGCCTTTGCTCAAATAAAAAATTTACTAACTTCTAAAAGTGTAGTAGTCCAATATAGTGCCTCACTACCCATTAGGCTCACGTGCGACGCTTCGCCGTACGGCATAGGAGGAGTCCTAGCTCACGTTCTACCTAATCAGACAGAGGCCCCAATAGCATTTTTTTCAAGAACCATGACCAGCACGGAGAGAAATTATAGCCAGTTAGACAAGGAGGCTCTGGCATTAGTGGCAGGGGTAAAGAAGTTTCACAATTACATTTTTGGAAGAAATTTTGAGCTAGTCACTGACCACAAACCCCTACTAGGCCTGCTAGCCCCCAACAAGCCCACTCCACCTTTTATGTCTCCAAGACTAATCAGATGGGCCCTTTTCCTCTCTGGGTATCAGTATGAGCTCACCCACAAGGGGGGGAAGGAAATCAATCATGCAGACGGCCTCAGCAGATGCCCCATAGCAGACTTGGTAGAAGACCCTGTTCCAACCACAGACGTGCTAATGATAGAACTCGAGGAAAACCCACTAACCACAGCAAAAGAGGTAGCTGCACACACGCAGCAAGACCAAATCCTGAAACAAGTAGTGAACTGTGTTCTAAAGGGATGGCAAAATGATATTGTTAAACCTGAATTGTGTGATTTTAAGAACAAAAGGCTTGAATTGTCATATGTAAAAGGTTGTTTGCTGTGGGGGGACAGAGTGATCATCCCCAAACGCCTAAGGGAAAAGGTACTCAGAATGTTACACGTGGGCCATCCTGGGATTGTCAGGATGAAGAGCCTAGCAAGGGGGCATTTATGGTGGCCAGGGCTTGATGCTGATATTGAAAGTTGGGTTTCAAAGTGTGACCCGTGCCAAGAGTCTAGGCCCAATCCCCCCAAAACAACTCCGGCTGAGTGGGAACAGCCTGCTGGCCCTTGGTCTAGGATCCACATTGATTTTGCTGGCCCAGTGGGGTCTCAGTATTTCCTAATAGTGGTTGATGCTTTCTCCAAATGGTTGGAAATAATAGCAATGAACAACATAACCACAAGTGCCACTATCAAGGTATTGAGCAGACTGTTTGCATCCCATGGTTGCCCTGATCTATTGGTGTCTGACAATGGACCACAACTAACAGCCAGGCAATTCGAATTATTCCTAGATGGCCTGGGGGTCAGACATGCCCTCATCTCGCCTTACTCGCCCTGGGCTAACGGGTTGGCAGAACGTTACGTAAGGGTGGCAAAAGAGGCATTGCACAGGTCAGGCCCTGGAGATGTGCAACAGAACTTGGACCAATTCTTATTAACCCAGCACATTACCCCTAACTCGCACACACATGTAAGCCCTGCAGAGTTATTGATGGGGAGAAAGTTGAGGTCACCACTAGACAGGTTAAACCCAAGGTTCTGTTTGAATAATAACCAAATGTGCATAAAACCAGAAAGAGAAATGTATTTGGGTCAAAATGTATATGTAAAATGCTTTGATGGAAATGTAAACTGGATGAAGGGAATTATTGTTAAGCAAAATGCACCCAAGACTTATATTGTTAAACTGGAGGATGGTCGTTTGTGGAAACGACACATAGACCACATTCGGAAACGAACTGAAAACCAATTACAACAACCCGCTGACTCGGACTCTCCCCCCTCAACAGACTTTTATACATTGCCCGAACTAAGAAACACGCAGAGAGACTTATCGGGCCAGGGGGAACCATCCAGCGACGCCGAGCCATCCTCGTCCTCCGAGGCCTTCGTTGGGCCCGCCAGGCCTAGTCCGCCGCACCGGGAGAACAGCGGCGAGCCATCCTCCACAGTCAGTGGCGAAGGAGAAAATGGACTGCGCAGGTCAGCGCGAGAGTCTCGAAGGCCTCACCGATTGGACGACTTCGTCACGTGGCTTTCTTGATGGATGGGTCCAACTATGAGGGGAGGGGTGTTGTATCCTGAAATGGCTACCTTGTAACGCTGTAAATAGTTTGTTCCTCTTTTCCAGCGCTGTCTGAGCCCAAGCAGGAAGTCGCTCCTGATTGGCTCAGACGCGGCCGGCTCTCGCTTTGGCGGGAACCGCAAAAGTATAAAAGAAGCGGCTTCTCCCTGCAGAGCCAGTCGGTACTCGCTGAATCGTCACTTTACCTTGCTGAGCTGTCACTTATTCTCTGAGCTGAATAAAAGTACCGATTGCTCAAACCCTGTCTCTGGGTCTACTTCACCCTCCACTGAATGTGCTAACAGAATCAGTTGGGGTCCTGGTTATGACTCCCGACTTGGTATGTATGCATGCATGTATGTCTGTATGTATGTCTGTATGTATGTCTGTATGTATGTATTCATTCATTCATTCATTCATTCATTTATTTATTATTTGATTTGTATGCCGCCCCTCTCCTCAGACTCGGGGCGGCTCACAACAATAAATGAGATATGTGGCCTGCCGGAGAAGAAGAGGGCCGATGGGGTAGGGGTGGGATCTCTGGTGGGGTGGGAGAGCCAGAGTATTACGGTTATCACTGGAAGAGGTAGATATTGTGGGAACCGAGGCATAGGCCACTCACAGGGAACTAGGATTCACCATTTCAAAGCAATTGCATGTTCCAGCCCCTCTGAACTCAGCTCCTAGACCTGGTGACTTTGGATGTCAGGACCTGGGCTCAAGCTACTGCTGTTTAATGCCAGGTCTATTGTCAACAAAGCTCCCCTCGTTCGTGATTTAATCATGGAGGAGGGTGCCGATCTATCATGAATAACTGAGACTTGGCTGGGCCAAGAGGAGGGTGTCCTCTTCTCAGAGATGTGTCCATATGGGTTTCAAGTATGGCATCAGCTGCAACCACAGGCAAGGGGTAGAGTTGTGGCAATTATAGCATGCAAGAGTCTTCTTCCTCGCAGGATCCTTGCCCCAGAAATTGTTGGGTGTAAGTCTCTCCTTCTGAAGTTGGGTCTATGTACCTGCCTCCCAGCTTCATTACAATGGCCCTGGCTGCACTGCCAGAGGTGGTAGCCGGACTGGTGATGGAGTTCCCTAATCTCATGTTGCTGGAGGCCTTTAACTTGCTATAGGTCGGTGAATCCTCTGATGCAGCTCAGGAGTTCCTGGCTTCCATGGCAACCATGGACCTGACCCAAGTAGTTCAGGGTCCAACTCATAAGGGGAGGTCACACACTTGATCTAGTATTTATCTCGGGGCAGTGGAGAGGTGATATGAGATTAAGGGGCAAAGTCGTTTCTCCTGTGTTGTGGTCAGATCATTTCCTGCTGAGGTTAGACTTTAAGGTACCACTCCTCCATCACAGGGAGGTACAACTGATTAAGCGGTTCCACCCCAGATGCCTAATGGACCCAGAAGAATTCCAGAAGGCGCTTGGGGAGATACATGAATCCCTTGTCCACAATCCATCTGAGTCCCTAGTAGTTGCCTGGAATAGAACGGCATCTGGGGCACTGGATCAGGTTGTGCCTTTGCAATTGCATGGCAGTAGATCCAGGGAAGCTCCCTGGTTCACTGAGGACCTTTGGGAGGTGAAACGTCAAAAAAGATATCTAGAGTGAAGCTGGAGGTCCAGTAACTCTGAATCTGACCAAACACTACTAAGAGCCTTTATTATATCTTATTTAGTGTCAATACCGGGGGCAAAATGTTTACATTTTCCTGCATTTATTGTATCTGCTGACTTGCACCCAGCCACCCTTTTTTAGGGTGACTAGCTCCCTCCTTCAGATAGAGGGAGTGGAGGAGCCCTTGCAGGGCAGAGCTGAGGAATTTGAACAGTTTCTGTCAGATAAAGTTGGTCAGATTCGGATGGACCTGGACTCTGATTGGGCAATGCAGGCAGAGATGACAGGGGCAGATCTTAGTCCTATTGTGAATTTGAATTTGAGCCTGCAACTTCTGAGGAAATGGACAAGACTATGAGAGCGATGAGTTCCTCCACCTGTTTATTGGACCCATGCCCCTCCTGGCTGGTTTTTCCCACCAAGGGGGAGTCACAAAGCTGGCTCCAGGTTTTGCTCAACACTTCCTTAAGGAAGGGGTTTGTCCGCAACCGTTAAAGATGGCAGTTGCAAGGCCCCTCCTCAAGAAGCCTTCCCTGGATCCATGAGAACTAAATAATTTTTTGTCCAGTCTCCAACCTTCCCTTTGTGGGAAAGGCTGTAGAGAAAGTGGTGACACTCCAGCAGCTCCTATTTTTGTTGGAGGAAATGGATTATCTAGACCCTTTTCAATCGGGTTTCAGGCCTGACTACAGCATGGATACTGCCTTGGTCTCTCTGATGGATGATCTCTGATTCCTCAGTCTTCCTCAGAGGTGCTACATGACCTCTCAGCTGCTTTTGATACCATTGACCATGGTATCCTTCTGCACCAGCTAAGGAGCAGGGATTGGGAGGCACCATATTATGGTGGTTCTCCTCCTATATCTCTGATAGATTGCAGTCGGTATTGGTGGGAGGGCAAAGGTCGACCCCTAGACCCCTCATTTGTGGGGTGCCTCAGGGCTTGGTCCTCTCTCCCCTACTATTTAACATCTACATGAAACCACTGGGTGAGATCATCTGATGACATGGGGTGAGGTTTCAACAATATGACACCCAGCTATAGATCTCCACCCCCTTGTCAGTTCAGCGAAGAAGTGGATGTGATGTGCTGGTGCCTGGATGAGGTGATGGTCTGGATGGAAGTCAACAGTCTCAAACTTCATCCTGACAAGAGTGAGTGGCTGTGGATGCTACCTCTGAAGTACTATGTTGACTTTCTTTCTTTGGTTCTGGGGAGAGAGACATTAACTCCCTCAGAATGGGTTCATAATTTGAGTGTCCTACACTCGCAGCTACGATTAAATCAACATCTGACAGCTGTAGTTAGGGGGACCTTTGCACAGGATTGACTAGAGCACCAATTGCGACCCTATTTGGATTGAGAGGCTCTTCTCAAGGTCACTCATGCCCTTATCACTTCAGGGCTGGATTTTGCAATGTGCTGTACATGAGGCTACCCTTGAAAAGTGTTTGTAGACTAGAGTTGGTCCAGAATGCAGCTGCACAAGCTATGCCTAGGCACACCCACACTACACCAATTCTTCATGAGCTGCACTGGCTTCCTATCGATTTCCAGTCACAATTCAAGTTGTTGGCTATTACCTTTAAAGCCCTTCTAACACATACCTCCCAGTGACCAGTTAGATCCCACAGTTTGGGCTTCTTCAGGTCATGTTGGCTGAACAGTGTTGGCTGGTAGGTCTGAGGGGGAGCTTATTGGCCTTCCAGAAAGCTGTAAAGATCTGGCTTTTCTGAAAGGTTTTGGGCCATTGACTTCAAGGGGGGGTGGGGTTTGTCAATGAACTAGCAAGGTCGGCCCATGGATGTATGGATGGCTGCAATTATTTTAAATTGAAATGTTTTTATATTGATCCATGATTATTTTTGTTGTGAGATGCTCTGAGTCCCTAGGGAGTTGGGTGGCATAGAAATATAAGTAAGTAAGTATTTGAGTGAGTAAGTAAGTGAGTAAGTGAGTAAGCAAGTAAACAAACAAACAAATAAATCTATTATGGTTGCCGTTTACAAATCTGTATAAAATGGTTTTAAAAGTGCTTTCATGCAGTGCTTCTTTTAGACATATTGCCCAATAAAAATAATCAAAAATAATACCTTCAAATCAAAGTATTTGCCTCTGTGGGAAATATGATGTGTTTGACTTGCCTGCAGTAATATTTTCATCACTGAGGACTGCTGT
Source organism: Erythrolamprus reginae (assembly GCF_031021105.1). Lineage (NCBI taxonomy): Eukaryota > Metazoa > Chordata > Lepidosauria > Squamata > Dipsadidae > Erythrolamprus > Erythrolamprus reginae. Next base: position 306,618,562 of record NC_091950.1, on the reverse strand, counting down.
GGAACTATGCACAGTGAGAAAAATGCTTAAAATTCTCAGCACTAAATCCTTAATCCATGTTAAGTCTGTGTTGTTCACGTCCTCCAAACAAAATACTGTAGTGTTAATATTTGTATGCATCATAAAATCATCGCGTATCAAGTACCTTCTTGGTAAACAATGAACTACTGATTATAAAACATACAGTAGTTTGCTTCTCAGTGATATAACTGTGTTGTTCTACAATGGTTAAAACACAGAAGTCTACTTTGGATTTGTTTTTCAGTAAAATGGAACATTACTTACAAAATGGATTATCTACAGGACTGCCTTCTGCCGCATGAGTCCCAGCGAACAGTCAGGTCCCACAGAGTTGGCCTTCTCCAGGTTCCGTCAGCTACACAATGCTGCCTGGTGGGACTTAGGGGAAGAGCCTTCTTTGTGGGAGCCCCGGCCCTCTAGAACCAGCTCCCCCCAGATATTCATACTGTCTCCACCCTACCCGCCCAAAGACCCATCTGTGCCAACAGGCCTGGGGCCATTAGACATTATGAATGTAATGTATGTCTGACTGTCAAAATGAGAGTGATTTTATTTTATAGATTGGTTTTTAAGGATTTGGGGGTTTAGATTAGTTAGATTAATTTTAAATTTGGATTTAGGATGTTTTCTATTGTTCTTTTATATGTAGTAAGCACCCCGAGTCTTCAGAGAGGGGTGGCATATAAGTCCATGAATATGAATGAATATGAATATTAAATGAAGTCTCATTTGAGTGAAGCTTGAGTCCTGGTGACCTTTTAGATACGATTGGGTAGTTGTCTTGGAAATAATATTGAAGTTATTTGTCATTGCTTGCTTTCAGGATATTTTTTAACATCTTCGTGATTACAGATACTATATTGCAGGACTGCTTTTCTTTAGTTGTTTTCACCTATCTTGAAATGTTGGAATGCTTTATTTTTGGGTTGATGTGTTATTTTATGGAATCCAGGCAGGGTGGGCTACTGCCCGGATGGTGGGGAGAGGGGATGCAGTGGGGTAGCGAAGGGCAGCGCCGGACTTACCCGGCAGGCAGGCTTTGCTGGAGGGACCGGGAGACACGGTCCCTCATGGCGGCCGCCATTTTGGATCCCGGGCGAAGTCTCGCGATGCGAGACTTCGCTCGGGAGATCAGGGCCTGATTGGCCAGGCCCTGATTGGTCCGGGCGGGGCCTGCTTGCCCTATATAAGGGCGAGCAGGCCCGGGGCTCTCCCTTTTCGCCCGGACTGAGCTTTGGAGCAGACATTCGATCGTTCTGCTCCGGCGGCCATTTTGTGTGGCGACCTCGTGCGAGGCGCCATTTTGTGGCCTGTGGAGTGGCGAAAAACCTCGTTGCAGCATCAGCGGAGCCAGCATCGGCTGGGCTCCGCTCCGGTTTGGAGCCTCATTGTCCCTTGCACAGGGGGGGGGGGTTGCTGCCTTCTGGTGGCCTCGCGGGCCCGCGGGGGTCGCTGGGTGGTTTCAGGCCTGGGATAAAGGCCTGGTGTTGGGCCTTGTCGCCCCTTGGTAGGGGGGATTGGCTCCCTGGGTGGGTTTGCACTACTGAGGCCTGCTGTTTCGGGCAGGCCTTGTCCCTGTGGTGCAGGGCCCGTTGGTGGAGGACTTAGTCCTGCCCTAATTTTACTGTATAACATTAGATTTGTGGGATGGCCCCTAAAAAGCGGCCAGCTAAGGCCCTCCCGGCCCAACCCGTGGTGCGGCCTAGGAGGGCTGCCAGGCCGTCTGCCCGGGCTCGGGCAGCGGCAGAAGGGCCCCCGGGGGGGGATCCCGGTGGGGGGGGTGGTTGGGTTTATGCCCACAGTCCCTCAACCCGAGGTGTCCCCTTCTCTCTCCTGGGCCAGGGTCCTGGAGCGGCTAGATGAATTGGAGAGGTGGCGGTCGGGGGCAGGCCCGGAGGGGCTTTCCTCGGCTGCCACCGCAGCATGGGGTGCAGACCCCGAAGAGGAGTCGGCACCAGCAGGGCAAGTGGCCCACGACGTGCAGATGGCTGGCACTGGACAGATGGGCAGCACCGGGCAGACGGGCCACGCTGGGCAGATGGCCCAGCCTGGGCAGTGGTCATCGTTCCAGGGCCCAACCAGGATGGGCCCACCGTGGATGGCTTCTACCCCTTACGGGGCAGGTGAGGTTGCACCACATGTAGGCACATCACCGCTCCTGCCCATCCAGGGTCCCGGGTTCATCCCGCCAGCTTTGGGGGGTGGTAACAGCTTCCTGGGGTCTGCTGCAGGCACCTGTGGTCAGGTCTGGTCCCCGCCGGCTCCGCCAGTGGGGGCGCCGGGGGTACCTGTCCCACCTGGGGCGGGGGTGGGGGGTTGGATCCCTCCTCCACCGGCCATCATGCCACCGGTCCCGTTCATGTATCCACCGGGGCTTGGGGTGCTGGGCTCGGGGGCCACCACGGTGTGGGACCCGTTCGCCAGCATCAAGCCTGGGGCCATCCCTTGTGGGTTGCCCGCCACGCCTTTAGGGTACCATCTTCACCCGTCAGTTAAGGAGGCAATCTGGCGGGGGGAGTATGTTGATCTTTTCTCCATCTTGAACAGGGAGGTCCCTAAACAGGACAAGGAGGTAGTCCCTGGGGAGAAGGTTAAAAAGACAAAGGTCACGAAATGCTTCAGCTCGTGGCTGTATGCCTTTCTGACCTTTGTGTCGGTGGTCATTCAGAGGCAGCCGGGTAGGGCCGCTGCCTTGCTGAAGTACATCGACCTTATAGCGAGGGCCCATTTTGAATATGGGGGCACCATATGGAGGCATTACGACAAGGGGTTCAGGATGCGTATTGCCCATGACTCCTACTTGCCTTGGGATATGGTGGTACCGGACCTGTGGTTCCAGGCCACACATATGTCAGGGAAGGAGGGCTGTGATAGGACCGATAGCGGTCACTTTATGGAGGAGGAGCCTGCGACGCCCGCGCCGGCCAAGGCCATGGCGGGTGCCGTTGGTAAAGGGGCCTCTTTAGTCTGTCACGAGTTCGCTGCAAAGGGGGCGTGTTTCCGCCCCATTTGCAGGTTTCGCCACGCCTGCGGAAGTTGTGGGGGAAACCATTCCGCAGCCGTGTGCCCCCGCCCCAAGAAGGGGATTGAAAAGAAAGGCTCGGGTCTCCCAAAGCCTCCCCCACCTGCTGGGGGAAAAGGGGCCCAGCCCAATTAATTTAGTGGTGCTCGAGGGTTGGTTGGGCGACTACCACCCTCGCTCGAGAGCGGCCGCTCTCTTGCTAGGTTTTTCAGAGGGATTTAGGATCCCTTACCAGGGTGTTAGGAAGGCCTTCATGTCTGACAACCTTAGGTCGGTTGTTGGTCATGAAGACATTGTTAGGGAGAAGATTGGGAAGGAGGTTGCCGAAGGCAGGGTCCTCGGGCCCTTCTCGGAGCCCCCCTTCCCGAATCTTCGGGTGTCTCCCTTGGGTGTGGTCCCCAAAAAGGCGAGTGGTGAATTTAGGTTGATTCACCATTTGTCTTTTCCAAAAGGGGAGTCAGTGAATGATTTCATTCCTGACGAGTTGTGTTCAGTCCGGTATGCATCCTTTGATGCAGCCGTGACTATGGTTAGGAAGTGTGGGGTGGGAGCCCTTATGGGTAAATGCGACATTAAGTCTGCATTCCGGCTCCTCCCCATACACCCAGACGACTTTGAGCTGTTGGGCTTCCATTTCGAGGGGGGCTATTACGTGGACAGAGCTTTGCCCATGGGGTGCTCTGTCTCGTGCTCTCTTTTTGAGAGTTTTAGCACCTTCTTGGAGTGGGCGCTCAGGAGGCAAAGTGGTGTGGGTACGGTCGTTCACTACCTTGATGATTTCCTGTTGGCGGGGCCTGCGCATTCAGAGCAATGTTTTGCTTTGATGCGGGACTTCGAAGCCCTTTGTGCTCAATTGGGGGTGCCTTTAGCCTCTGAGAAGACCGAAGGCCCCGCCACCAGGATTACCTTTCTGGGTATTGAATTGGACTCGGAGGAGCAATCTTCTAGATTGCCCCTGGAGAAGTTGGTTAAGATTAAGCGGAAGCTTGATGAGGTCCTGGGCTGCCAGAAGGTGACCCTACGGCAGCTTCAGGAATTGGCAGGCATTCTTAATTTTGCCTGTCGGGTAGTTGTTCCTGGAAGGGCTTTTTCCAGGAGGTTGTATGATGCGATGAAGGGGCTCCGTTTGCCCCATCATCGTACCCGCCTTTGCGCTGGGGTCAGGGCTGACCTCGGCGTGTGGCGGGATTTTTTGGATAGATTTAAAGGGTTGTCTTTCTGGAGGCACGAGCTTCTGTTGGAAGCTGAGTTGCAGCTCTGCTCTGACGCCGCGGGGACTTGTGGTTTCGGGGTAGTGTTAGGTGACCAGTGGTGCTGGTCGGCATGGCCTCCGGAATGGAGTGCCTCTTCGTTGGTTAAGGACCTTACGTTCTTGGAGCTCTTCCCCTTAATAGTGGCCTTAGAGCTTTGGGGGGAGCAGTTTAGGGACAAGACCGTGCACTTTTGGTGTGACAACCTAGCGGTTGTCCATGTGGTGAATGCCCTGTCCTCAAAGAGCGACAGGGTCATGCGGCTTGTCCGCCATTTTGTGCACAGGTCCTTGTCTCTAAACGCATTGTTTTTGGCTAAGCATGTCCCCGGGTTAGATAACGGGGTTGCTGATGCCTTGTCCCGTGGTCAGTTGTCCAGGTTTCGGACCCTGGCCCCGTGGGCCCGAGAATTGCCAGAAGCGTTCCCCAGCCACCTCTGGAGTCTGGGAGGGATCCAGAGTGGTGGAGAGGCGAGGCATCCCGGGCAATTTCCTTGTCTGTAGCGCCCGGCACCCTCAGGGCATACCAGCGTGCAGGTAAGGAGTTTGGGGAGTTTAGGCAGGGCAGGGGTTACCAGCTTAGTTGGCCTGTCCCTGTAGAGCATTTGGCCGAGTTTTGCGTCCAACTCAGGCAGCGTGGCCTGTCAGTTAGGACGATCCGGTCCCGGTTAGCCGGCCTCGCCTTTTTGTCCAAGGCGGGGGGGTTTGCAGATCTTTCGGGTGACTTTCGCATCCGGAAGATGCTGGAGGGCTGGCTTAGGGAGCAAGCGGGGGCCCCAGGTGACACTCGTCAGGCCCTGACGGTGGAGCAGCTGTCATCAATCAACGTGGTTTTTGGCAGTCTGTGTTCCTCATTGTACGAGGCCCGTCTTTTTAGGGCAGCGGCTTGTGTCATGTTCTTTGGGGCCCTTCGGGTCAGCGAGGCCATGGCTTCGTCTCAGGCTGACACTTCGCTCCGGGCCTTCCAGTTCGCTGATCTGGCCTTTAGACAAGGGGGGGTGTCCCTTGTAGTGAGGAGGTCTAAAACGGATCAGCTACGCAGAGGGGTTACCTTACAACTTAGTGCGGCCACTGACCAGTCGGTGTGTCCGGTGGCCGCCCTACAGCTTTATTGTGGTATGAGGGGGTCAGGTCAGGGGTACCTGTTTAGGCATTGTGATGGTATCCCTCTGACCCGTTTCCAATTCTGGGCTTTAGTATCTAGGGCGATGGCCCAGGTGGGCATGGATCCCGCCGGTTATGGAACGCATTCGTTCCGTATCGGCGCCGCCACTAGCGCGGCACTTTCCGGTTTCCCGGCCCATCGGATTCGGGAGATCGGCCGCTGGCGGTCAGCGGCATATTTGGGTTATGTTAGGCCCGCTGAGGATCCCAGGCAGGGCTTAGGCTAGGTAACCTCTCTGTGTCTGTGTCCTCTTGCAGGTCCCCAGGCTAACACGAAACCGACGGCGCTGCTGTGTGGCCACAGCATGATTTTCTGGGCCGGCCGCGCAGCAGCCAGGAGCGCCATCGGGACCCACCTGTCCCTGGGGCGGTGGGTCAACGTTACCTGGATGGGCCGGAGAGGTATGCGGTGGGAGGGTCTCCTACCGGCGTTGCTGGGCGGTCAGCATTCTGTGGCTGCGCCCGGCAATATGGGGGGCGGCTCCTGGAGTCGCGCCCAAAGGGGTCTGGGTGGGCAGCGTCCTGTGGCCGCACCCAGGTGGCTGGTATTGCACTTAGGTGGCAATGACCTGTGCATACTGGGAGGCCTGGCGCTGCTCATCCAGGCACGCGAAGACCTGCGAAGGCTTCGTGAGGTCTGGCCCACCACGCAGGTGGTGTGGTCAGAAATATTACCTAGGATTGTGTGGAGGGATGCCTCTTCCCTTAGGGCCATTCACCGGGCTAGGCGACGGGTGAATAGGGCTATGGGTAAAACGGTTAGAGAATTGGGTGGAGTAGTAATACCTCATCCCCTTATATCAATAGACCAGCCATGGCTCTATCGTGATGATGGCGTTCACCTGTCTGACCAGGGGAACGCCATCTTCTTACAGGACCTGCAGCGGTCTCTGCGTGAGCTGGCGCAGCTAGAGGGGGGAGTCGGGGGGCCAAGATAGAGATCTGACCCCCGCTCCTGTGGCAGGTTAGGGGCGGAAAATTGGGTGGTTTAGCAACCGCGCGTTCTCCCTTGGGCATCTTTGGGGATGATTGACAGGTTCTCCGCAAGCTCATGGAGGGAGTTTCTGCCTGAGCAGCTGGGGGGAACCTGTCTTTGGGTCCTGCACCTTTAATTCCCCGATTCGGGTTAGCCGGTGGGACCCCCCTCATGCACAGCATGGCAGAAAAGGTCACAGGTGACGGCCTGGCCCTCACCTGGACCTTGCATCGAGATACGCCCATGAGTTGCCCAGGAATGTTTACTGGCATAACGTCATTTCCGCCCCGGAAGTATTTGTTTGACCCTGCAGGTCCATTTCTGGGTCATAGTTGTTTATGCTAATTTATGCAAAGTATTTGAATAAATTATGCAAATTTATGTTAATAAAAATGACCCAATTTTAAATCCAGCTCTGGTGTCCGTGTCGTTACTCCGTCTCTCCAGCAAGGGCAGCGCCGGACTTACCCGGCAGGCAGGCTTTGCTGGAGGGACCGGGAGACACGGTCCCTCATGGCGGCCGCCATTTTGGATCCCGGGCGAAGTCTCGCGATGCGAGACTTCGCTCGGGAGATCAGGGCCTGATTGGCCAGGCCCTGATTGGTCCGGGCGGGGCCTGCTTGCCCTATATAAGGGCGAGCAGGCCCGGGGCTCTCCCTTTTCGCCCGGACTGAGCTTTGGAGCAGACACCCGCCCGCCCTCCACTATTTTGCAGTGTGCTTCGGGGTCGCCCCTAGGGGGCCGAATGGGAATTTTTTGCAGTTCTGCCTTTTAGCTGAGCTGTTTTTTCGCCCATTCCACACTGGGGTGATGGCTGTGCGGTTAGGGGGTGCTTGCATTAATTAGGTTAATTGGCTTACCTCTGGTCATTTGGGTAGGCAGGTTAGGGGCGGAAAATTGGGTGGTTTAGCAACCGCGCGTTCTCCCTTGGGCATCTTTGGGGATGATTGACAGGTTCTCCGCAAGCTCATGGAGGGAGTTTCTGCCTGAGCAGCTGGGGGGAACCTGTCTTTGGGTCCTGCACCTTTAATTCCCCGATTCGGGTTAGCCGGTGGGACCCCCCTCATGCACAGCATGGCAGAAAAGGTCACAGGTGACGGCCTGGCCCTCACCTGGACCTTGCATCGAGATACGCCCATGAGTTGCCCAGGAATGTTTACTGGCATAACGTCATTTCCGCCCCGGAAGTATTTGTTTGACCCTGCAGGTCCATTTCCGGGTCATAGTTGTTTATGCTAATTTATGCAAAGTATTTGAATAAATTATGCAAATTTATGTTAATAAAAATGACCCAATTTTAAATCCAGCTCTGGTGTCCGTGTCGTTACTCCGTCTCTCCAGCAAAATGGAGCTCCACCCCAGAGCACCCAATTTGCACTGAAATATGTTGAAAGACAGTGCAGGGTGTCCTGCATAAGCCACGCCCACAGTGTGGTAGTAAAAATTTTGTTAGCCCTTCACTGGATCCAGGAAGTGAACCTCCTCTGTAGCTATGCTGACTCTGACCATATAGATATTTAGGAAGGCACTTAAACCTGGTTCTTCCCAGACTTTGGATTAGCGATTATGTGCATTTGTGATGCAGGTTGCTTCTTCTCCTTGGTATAGCTGCTTTTTTATTATTTGTTTAATTTGTTCTTATTTCTGTAAGTTGCCTAAAGACATTAGTGAGTGGGAAGCCTTAGAATCTGATTAAGGAAAGAAAAGAAAAGAAAAAGCAGATTTTCTTGTGATTTTTAAAAAACCTAAGATAATTAAAGAAAAATAAGAGATTCTAGCACAGACCATATTTAGACTGATCTAAATATTTACATATTTTTAGTGATGGTGATTCCAATTATTTTTCTACCGTTAAGATTTTCTACCATAGATTCCTTGATTAGTTTGGCACACAAATAACTTAAAATTAGCACCACAGCAATGGCAGAATGAAGGCAGGAAGCAGGAAGAGGGAGATTGTGATCCTGCTGTATAGAGCGCTGATGAGACCACATTTGGAATACTGTGTTCAGTTCTGGAGACCTCATCAACAAAAAGATATTGATAAAATTGAACGGCTACAAAAATGGTGGAAGGTCTTAAGCATAAAATTTATCAGGAAAGACTTAATGAACTCAATCTGTATAGTCTGGAGGACAGAAGGGAAAGGGGGGACATGATCAAAACATTTTAATATGTTAAAGGGTCAAATAAGGTTCAGGAGGGAAGTGTTTTTAATAGGAAAGTGAACACAAGAACAAGGGGGCACAATCTGAGGTTAGTTGGGGGAAAAAATAGAAGTAACATGAGAAAATATTATTTTAGTAAAAGAGTAGTAGATGCTTGGAACAAACTTCCCGCAGACGTGGTTGGTAAATCCACAGTAACTAAATTTAAACATGCCTAGGATAAACATAGATCCACCCTAAGATAAAATACAGGAAATAGTATAAGGGCAGACTAGATGGACCACGAGGTCTTTTTCGGCCGTCAATATTCTATGTTTCTATGTAAATTCCATCTTTCATTTACACTGAGCATCTATTGAAGACTTTATATTGTTGAAAGTCAGGATACCTTTACTTGCCTCATACATTTCTTTTCTCCCCCCCCCCTTACAAATGAGTTTGACTTGCTGAATTCACATTGCACTCTGTAGGAATTTAAGTGATTCCTTTTAGATTGTTTTTAGCTAGTGTTCTTGTAATATCTTATGCCAGAAACTGTGTAAGTGAGAACATGAGCTCAAAATTGTAACAATTATAAATTCTTCAGGTTGACTGTAGTCAGGGATGAAATGCTCCTGGTTCGCTTGTGCCTGTCAGTCATCTGAAAGCAGGTTGCGAAGGGAGCGCGAGGCTCCGGCCACCCTCCGGAAGTCACCATTTGGGTTCTTTTACCCTCTGCACATGCACAGAATGTTTTGCATGTGCGCAGAGGGTAAAAGGACCAAAATGGCAGCATCAGGGTGGGTGGGTGGAGCCTCGTGCTTCCTTCGCAACCAGCTCTCTGACAACTGATAGTCACGAATGAACTGGGAACATTTCACCCCTGACTGTGGTGTATGGTCATGTATTAAGCCAAGTGCAAATACCTCTGTGGAGGGAAATTGTGTCAAGATTCTAAGAGACTGAAATGCCTTAATGGACTGAGAAATAGGATCTTTCAAACAATTAAAATAGGCGTGTTAAGATCCTGTGATTAGGTTATTCCTTTTAGATTGTTTTTAGCTAGTGTTCTTGTAATATATTATTATTATTATTGTTGTTGTTGCTGCTGCTGTTGTTTTGTTGTTGTTAATTTATTTATTTGTTTGTTTGTTTGTTTGACTTGTATGCCACCCCTCTCCGAAGACTGAAAGTGGCTCACAACAAGTAATACATGAGATACAAATCCAATATTAAAAACAATTTTAAAAACCCTAAAAAACAGTCATACAATCCAAACAAACCATACATAAAATGCAACAGCTAGGGGAATGTCACTTTCCCCAGGCCTGGTGATATAAGTGGGTTTTTAGAGGTTTACAAAAGGCAAGGAGGGTGGGGCAGTCCTAATCTCCAGTGGGAGTTGATTCCAGAAGGCTGGGGCTGCCACAGAGAAGGCTCTCCCCCTGGGTCCCGGCCATCTTATACAAGAAACTGTGTAAATGGGCTAAAAGTTGTAACAGTTATAGATTCTTCAGGTTGACTGTGGTGTATGGTCATGTATTAAGCCAAGTGCAAATATCTTCTGTGGAAGGAAATTGTCTCAAGACTCTAAGAGATTGAAATGCCTTAATGAACTGAGAAATAGGATCTTTCAAACAATTAAAATAGGCATGTTAAGATACTGTTCTTGTTTCTAATGAGAAGGAGAATAGGTAGATGATAGTGATTCCCATTACTATCTGATGAGGCAATTCTTTTATATAAATGTCCCTTGCTTTATACCTCTCTTCTCAATTGTTTTATGTGGGGAAAATATCAAGATACTGTAATTAATTTTTTTTACAGCTTTAACATTTTACAGCATTAACACGCAATGGTTTTGTTACCGTATTTACATTTGTTTGGATATTATCAAAGGCAGTAAGTGTGAGATTTATCTGGTCACTTAATATCAATCTGATTTTGTTGAAACTAAATTTGTACTATTCAGTTCCATGTATTTTAACAGATTGTATGTTTGTATTGCACTGGATTGCATTGTTACTATATTATGTAACCTTGGGCCAATCACTCTCTTTCAATCCAGTTCACCTCACAAGATTGTTGTTGTGCGAAAAATAGGAGGAAGGTGTGTTGGATATGTTCGCTGCCTTGAGTTGTAAAAATATAAAGATGAGATATAAATAACAAACAAAACATTCCTATATGAACACATTACATGTAGTGTAGTCATTTGCAAAAGATAACTGATTGCTCCAATAGAAGAAAACTAAAATTGCTGAAGTTGTAGCAGTGCTGTAACATCAGTTGATCAAAGACTTTGTATGATATATTTTATTAGAAAATGTTCCTTTGTGCTCATTTTAAGCACACTAGAAATTTTATTTATTTTTATTTATTGTTTTATTTTTTGCATTTTAAACTTGGAAAATATTTTTCTGAGCTGTTTGCGGAAATAATTTGTCACTTCTGTGCTTTCCACATCTGGCATTACATGGTCTATATAGATCAGCCAAAAGTATTGAGAATTATATCTTGACAAATGGTATCTCAACAAGCTTTTAGTTTATCGGATATAAAACAATTAACTACAGTATAAGTGCTTTGTATCCTCATGTCATCAGTGAGGAAACTTTTAGAGAATTGACAATTTAAGAAGCTATGGATTCTCCCTCCCCCCTTTTTTTTTTTGCTCTATTTCCTTGTAGCTAATGAAAAAGGAGCAACGGAATACATTTTAAATACATACTCTTCCACAATAATTTAATAAACTGTGGTGCCATCTCATGAAGAATCGGGGTGGTTGCCTTGGTGACAGAGATTATCCTCGTTGCTGCAGGATTCTGGCAGTTTTCTAAAAATGAATTCATAATATTTTGGATTTATTAAAAATATGCTTTTCTGATGGAGATAAATTGCATCCTTTCAGCTGGCCATGTAATGCTTCTATAAAAATACAACTGCTCTAGCAACTCAGCAAAAAGATATTATGTGATTAGTTGGAAATTAAAGCACATGCTATTTTAAAAAGTGAAAGGAAGCTTCGGAGAATGTGATTCATTCCATATTAAATTTTTAGCATTTCTTTAGGTTGCTGACTGCCCACACTAACCTCCAAATAATTTCTGTTGGATCCAGTCTCCTTGTCAGCAGTGCTACATTTTGACAGCTTTGCATTTTGGAGAAAGAAATCCACCCAAAAAATGGTATATACTTAAAATAAGTAAGGTTTTTGTGAAACAACACAAAACTCTAGAAAGTGGATGCTATTCAACTCACTCTGTATCAGTTATCAACTTGCTATTTCTGGCCACTAAAAGTGGCAACCATGGTGACTGGCATAACTCTGCTCTTCTTACAAAACTGTATCAGCATGACTAGGAATCATGGATTAATGATTAGGTTAAATAGCCTAGACTTCAAACCTCCTCCCCCACATTCACCTATTCAGGTGACCTATTAGTTACTTCAGTTTCTCAGATTTCAAATTTTAAAAAGAACAAATTTCACACATAGAACCTAGAAAGAAACTGCTTCTTCTTTAAAAGGTGAATAACCAATAGTCCTAGAACGAAGGAGAAATTTCCTGACAGTTAGAACAATTAACCAGTGGAACAATGTGCCTCCAGAACTTGTAAATGCTCCAACACTGGAAGTTTTAAAGAAGAGATTGGATAACCATTCATCTGAAATGGTATATATAACTTCAAATAGCATTCAAATGTTATATATCAGTGGTTCTCAACCTTTCTAATGCCATGACCCCTTAATATAGTTCCTCGTGTTGTGGTAACCCCCAATCATATGTCTAGTGCCAATTCTCCCAACCAAGGTTTAAGCTGATTGGCAGGAAGGCCAGAGGGACACCCCCACTGTAAACGCCTGATTGGTCAGATTGTAAACATATGTTCCAAGGCGCCAGAATAGAAGCTCTAGTTCTTAACATCATGGGAAATTTGTCTTTTCCCATGATCTTTGGCGACCCCTGTGAAATGGTTGTTCGACCCCCAAAGGGGTCCAGATCCCCAGGTTGAGAACCACTGGTATATATGATTTCAAATAGCATTCAAAAATAACAAGCAAAGTATTCTTCAAAGTTCCAATTTAGTAACAGAGCCATGTTGGCACATCTGGATGAAACCCAAATCTGAAGTTCCTGGGGTTTCACCACCCGGTTAAAAGTTCAAACCCTTGCCCCCATACCTCCAATTCATCACGTTGACCAATCTTCAACTTTAAAAATAATTTGTTATGGCTACATACAGACAGCCCTCATGCAATTCTCCCTCCAAATTTCCCACAGAAAAGAATACATATTAAAATAGTATAAAGTGTGGCAAGCCAAAGACCACAACTGATGTTGCTTTGGCCTGATAGTATAGGGGAGTGATGGCGAACCTTTTTTCCCTCAGATGACGAAAGAGCATGCGTGCGCTCTGTTGCACATGCGTAAGCCCCCACGCCCATAATTCAATGTATGGGGACAGTGAAAACAGCCCTCTGGAGGCCAGAAATGGCCTGTTTCCCAACTTCTGGTGGTCCCAGTAGGTTTGTGTATCACCCTCCCTAGGCTCCAAAGGTTACCCTGGAATCAGGGGAAGATAAAAACACCTCCCACCCCCCTGGAGGCTGTCTGGAACTCAAAAACTCCCACCCAGAGCCTATGTGCAAGCCAAAAATCAGCTGGCCGGCACACATATGCACATTGGAGCTGAGCTAGGGCAACGGCTGGTGTGCCATCAGATATGGCTCCACGTGCCACCTGGTTCACCGTCACTGGTACACTGGTACCACCAAGATCCCTTCAAACTCTCTTATTCTATTCTATTCTGTTCTGTTCCGTTCTGTTCTACTATTAGTTGCTGACTGAAAACCCAATAGCACTAATTTTGAGCAATGCTTTTTTCAAAGGGCAAACCATTTATGAATAGTGATGGGCGAACCCAATGGTGTTTGGGTTCAGCAAGTTCGGACGAATTTTATGCAAAATTCGGCCGAACCTGAACCCGAACTCGAATCTGAATGGGGAATCCTTCCCACGAAGAGATTCCGGGTGCGGAGCTTTGACATCACCGGCAGGTTGCTAAGGATGCCAAGGTGATCACTTCCTGGATTCCATAGAATCCAGGAAGTGATCACCTTGGCGTCCTTAGCAACTTGCCGGTGATGTCAAAGCTCCAAACGCCGAACACGACCCCGAACTTTGCCCAAAGTTTGAAAAAAATTCGGGTTCAGGTCCGGCATACCGAACACTGCAAAATTCGGTACGGACCCTAATTGTGCGGGTTCAGTTCGCCCATCACTATTTATGAATCTATTTATTTATATCCTGCTTTTATTATTTTTATAAATAACCCAAAGTGGTGAACATTCATAATATGTGTTTAGTGGGGATAGTCGGTCAAGATCCTCTGAAATCTTAACATCCTGTTCGTTCTCACAGAGGCAAACCATTCCAGGTTTCCAGAAATATTCAGTTGGCTCACTGTTTAAAGGAAACTTGCTCATTTCATACTGTCTGAACCACCAAAGAAACAACAACATATTGTACTTATTATTTTCCAAATTTTGTGACCAACAATCTGTAGGGAAATGTATAGGCAAGAAAGTATATTATGGAAATCTAATATTTATAATTAGAATTGTATATGAAAATCTCTATACGTACCAGTTTCTCTCATCAAGAGTTATCACAAAGGATAGCTATAAAACCAAACTTGGAATCTGATTGAACTGGAACGGTAAAATCCATTCTGTTGCAATCTGATTAGATGCAGAGCACTTTACCCAAGGAATTTTTTCTTCACATCTTGGGTATATTTTCAGGTAAAGCCACTGAAAGGAACAGCAAAGTGTATCACTATCACTAGGAAAATGGCTCTGAGCAGTTCTATTACATTTCTCTGAAAGTCAATTCTGAACTGAATGTTGAGATTTTACCTTAAGTGATTTTTGTTTTGATGGAATACATTTTGAAAGCAGAAATCCTACCAAGAGCAAAGTATAAGGAGTATTAAACATAATATTCTAGTCATTATGCCTCTGCAATGTTTTCTTTGTTCCAGAAATCCAGATAGACAAGTCTGAAAAAAGAGAGAAAGTAGAAAAGAAGCCAACACCAAAAGGTAATATTACAGTATATCTATTTGAATATATGTATATTCTATGCATTGGCAGATCTGGTTTAGCACTCTCTTACACAAACATAGGCAAAGGGGTTATAGTCAATGTCCCTGAGTTCATTGTTGACACCATCAAGCATAAAATGCAAGCCTTGAAACCAATTCTACCAGAACATGCATTTTTGTTGCCTAAATTATCAAGTAAAATCAAATGCCTGTTCAGCATGGTCTCTTATCATTTTTATTGGAAAATAATCCACAACAGCATACATTGAAAAAAAAATCTATTAATTCTTACCCACCCACCCCTGAATTGTGGATAGTTAGAATAAGACAAATCAAGGATGATGTCTTATCCATGGTGGGTATATTATTGATCAGAACTTCCCAGATTTCAATTGTGCATTTTTCAACTTTGATATATTTGGACTTTCTTCATAGTGTTCAAATCATAACAGTTTCCTTTTCCTCTAATTAGCTGATTTTCTTCTTTGCTTGTAGAAATTCAGAGAGACAAGGAAAAAGAAAGGGAAGAGAAAATAGAAAAGAAACTACCGCTCAAAGGTAATTAGTTTCATTCATTTTATCATCCCAATGTTTTATTTACAAGAAGAACATACAAAACTGCCCCAAACCTTGGGAAACCAAGACAGTTACATGAAGGATAAAGTTATATAAAGCTGCATAAAGCAAACTTTTTGCACAATAGATTTTCCCATAAGTATATCGCACATCATAGATCTGCTCTGGAAGAGTAATGTGTTAGGTGGTTGTTTCATCAGCTCACTTATAAATACCCGTGATTAAAATAATAATCAGACAACTAAAAGCAGATAAAAGCTTTAAGGATACCTTGAAGGACATGCCTATATCTTCTTAGTCAGAGATGGTGAAGAACCTTATAACAAGGAGATAAATCTAAAATCTATGAAGAATAGTTGCAGGAATTAGGTATATGTAACTTAATGAAAAGAAGGGGAAGGAGTGACATGATAACAACATTCCAATATCTAAGGGGCTGATAAAAGAAGAGAGGGTCAACCCATTTTCCAAAGCACCTGAAGGCAGGACAAGAAACAATGGATGGAAACTAATAAAGGAGAGAAGCAGCCTAGAACTGGGGAGACATTTCCTGACAGTTAGAACAATTAATCAATGAAATGACTTGTGTCCATAAGTTATAGATGCTGCAACACTGGAGTTGTTTAAAGAAGAGATTGGATCTGATGTGTCTGATTGGTATAGGGCAGTGTTTCCCAACCTTGGCAACTTGAAGAGATCTGGACTTCAACTCCCAGAATTCCCCAGCCAGCATTTGCTGGCTGGGGTATTCTGGGAGTTGAAGTCCAAATATCTTCAAGTTGCTAAGGTTGGGAAACACTGGTATAGGGTATAGGGTTTCCTTCCTGAGCAGAGGGTTGGGCTAGAAGACCTCCAAAGTGCCTTCCAACTCTGTTATTAGTTTAGCAGTTTCTTCCCATAGACGGTAATCAGATAACAAAATACTGAAAAATTAAAGAGTGAAAAATCTCATAGATTGAAAAGTAAATATCTTGGCTAAGTCTTTATGAACATTTCAAATAAAAATTTCTTTGTTAACATTTGCTGGTTTTTTTTTTAGCTATATTAATAAAGTATTCTGAATATATTACCTTTGTCTATACAAAGACAGACCTTTTAGAATAGGCCTATTTAATATGAGTTTTTAAAGTCTTTATAAGATTTGTTCTTTCTTTATGTGTTTCATTTTTCTTTTTCTTATTATTTTTATCATATCACACTCTGAACATTGGAGCTATTTCAATGATCATGCTAGGGCCTTCCGAGCACTGGTTTAATAGCACAAAGAAAAATGGAAGAAATGAAAGCTGGCAGTATCATTTGAGTCTGCAAATGCTGAACTTTTTAGTCTTTTCACCTGGATTGCCATCGGCTGACCCATTTCTGCCAGGGCCACCTGCTGCTGTCTGCCATTTGCTAAACTGAGCCCAGATTAACTTTTGACATTTGATTGCAGCTGCTTCCAAAGCTGCAGTGGCTGCACTTAAGAGCTTCGAGATTCTATTTAATGTGTAGTGGGCAGCAGTGGGCAACATGCAAATAATTTCTTGCGTGTCCAATACATTCCAAGCTTGCAGTAAGACAGCAAATTGTTTGCCAAAGTCTCGCTCAGAATATGCAAATTAGTGCTTAATTATGGCTATTAATAATATGGCCCTTCCTGGATTATCTCAGTCTTGAAGAGAATAGTGTGGAGTAAACCAAATTAGGAAAAAAAGAAACAAACGCAATCATGGCAAAACAATATATATTGTTTATATTAGATATAATATATATATTATATTTAATCCTTATATATTAAATCCTCTATAGAATTTTCATGGAGATCATAGTGGGACAGGCCTTGGGTTAATAAGCATAGGCCTGTGAGATATGATATATTTATCTGCCCATTTTATTTTAGTTTGATCTGTTTTCATTAAACTAGAGATGATTATCTCTCCCAGAAGAAGGAGAAAGTGATTACTCACTTGCATAATTCTAATGTATATAAATGATTTTAATTTAAAACTGCTTGTAAAAATTAGAATGCCATAAAACACAAAGCCAAGCAATATAGGTATTCCTAGAATATTGTACACAGCCTCAGGCTCATGACAACTGCATTTAAAGGCTGAGCAGGAAATAAATGGATTAATAACATTTTGGTATATGTCTAGGGGAAGTCAGCCAATGGGGCTCCTGCTCTCAATTTAATGCTTCTACCCAAAATATTGCATATGACAGTAGCTTCAATAGCATTTGGAATTGTTGTCTGAAATTAATTCTCAGAGTACCTAAAAGTATGCCTGCTTATTTCCTAAGAATGAAAACCAGGATCTATTTATGTTTCTAGGACCTTTTCCAACTAGTCTTTAATTACTGGCTAAGACTTAAAGAGATGCCAAATTGCCTTCCTAAGGAACAACTAAGCTTCTGTAAAGGTGACACCTGGCATTAGCACGTGATGCTATTGATACTGAAAACGGGCTTCTCTAACATTTACTTTGTGCATCAACATAGTGCAAATGTCAACCTTGAAATTAAGACTTGGATCCAGGATATATTTATACAATATTTATGTTGCCCAGCTTAGAATAAGAAAACTGCACCATTGCTTATGATTCTCAGTAGATTCTGAGTCTTTGGTCACAGTCTTTTGTCCATGAAGGGAGGGTTACGGCACAGGTACAGAAGGGTAAAACTTATACCATGACGCTATGATATTAATAACATTCTGCCCACCCCCACACCCTTGCCCTTCTCTGTTTAAATTAGTGCCAAGTTAAAACGCCTCACGTTCAGAGCTGGATTGGCTCTGAGGGAAGTCGGTAATCTGAGGAAGGGAATGATAGTGGTGCCAAAGACAATTATAGAAGAGAAGCTGACGGGGGTTTGTGTGAGTTTTGGTTCTGGTCCTGAGGATCAGGAAACAGATCTCTGTCACTTACCTTCCTTCAAAATATCAGGAACAATTAAGCTGCAGAATTCATCAGTTAGAAGAGACCCACAAAAGATCAATTATTTTATGCTTTTTAATACAGATGCCAGAAGAGGATCTACATTTTGTTAAAAGCAGAAAAGGATTGTTAAAATTGTTACACCTTATATTGTGAAAAATAAGCAGTTTACAGTTGAAAACCTAAGTAGATTTCGACAGAAAACCAACCATATGCATATGCATAGATATATGCATATACATATACACAGTGAAGGGCTACCAAAACTTTTACTACCACACTGTGGGTGTGGCTTATGCTGGATGTTCTGCATTGTCTTTCAACATCTTTCAGTGCAAATTGGATGCTTTGGGGTGGAGCTCCATTTTCGCTACCCCACTGCATCCCCCCCCCCGGGTCTGGGCAGCAGCCCACCCCTGCATATAGATATAGATATGCATATATCACATTAAAATTAAGGGAGACTAGGATGGCACCATTTCAGCCTTGTTCTGGCCTCATCAGCTAGCCACACCCTTACTGGGATTTGATCTGGCAATTTCTGCCTTGTAAGGCAGAAAATTAACAGCTGAGCCACCAGACCTGATCCCTTCAGCTCTGTACCAGGGAGGGGCTATATGTTTTTTATGTCGGATCACCCTGGTATATACATATACATATAGATATAGATATACGTATACATATACATATATTCCAAACTTGCAAAGAACTGATGAAGAAATAAGGGAGACTAATAAAGATCTATTTTGAGCTTTTTGGCTCTTGTCAGCTAGACATACCTTTCTAGGATTCGAACCTGGGCTGTTTTACCTTCTAGGCAATGCTTTTACCCTCTAAGAATTGATGTTTTCTGTCAAAATCACCCTGGAAACAGATCTATAGTAGGCTTCCTTCTTTTTCATTATCAGCAAAAATATGTTATGTTATGTATGTATGTATGTATGTATGTATGTATGTATGTATGTATGTATGTATGTATATATCAGTGTTATACACTATACATGTTTGTATCGGCCAGAGGCTAAAAAGTGCTGTCTTGATGTCTCTATGAAGCAGTAAGTTAACTTGCTAAGTAAAGTGGAATGTAGATTTGTTTATGTAATAAATAAATATATTTTTCCACTGCTCAGCATTGGATGGCAATGTGGTAATTAGTTTGAAAGCTCTGCTCTTTGGATCTTGGCATCCTGATTATTGTACAATATGCTAATCTCAGTCTGTAGAACAGTGACCATTAGTTCCTCATAAGGACATGGAAAGAGACATAGCTTCAAGCCATGTTCTTATCTAGCACAGCAGGTGTTGGCAAAATAAGAAACCTCAAGTTCCAGTGATGATTACATATTTTGACAACTCTTCCTTGGTGGTACTAAATATTCACAGGCCATGAGAATATCAGGGTTTTAGATAAAGCATTTATTTGTTTAGAATACGTGTATGTGTGTGCGTGTGTGTTTGTCTGTATCTTTGTGTATATGTGCACACACATGCGTTTATAATGCTGTTATTAGATGACTGTTTAAGACTTAGATATGATTTAACTTTAGCATTTTGTATCGGTGGGGAAATTGTAAATAGCTGCTGTACGTAGAAATTCTACTGAGGTCAGTATATTTTATTTCAGGGAATAAGCTGTTATAGCAACAGCCACCTGGAGTCTTATAAATAATAGATTAAACAACAAATTGTGGGGAATGGGTTATTCATCAGATATTTATTTTTATTTATTATAAAATGTATATCATATCCTTCAAGTGCTTAAAAACCACCTACAGCAGCTAAGTGAATTTGGGCTAGTTGTTAAGCCATCAGAATAGGAGGACGAAACTGTACTGGATATGTTTGCTGCCTTTTGATATTCATAAAAATAATCAAGTTAGGATACAAATAAATAAAATAATACAAATAAAAAATTAATAACAGATAGCTTTGCATCTTTGCTAGGCTACCAGATATATAGTGTAAAAACTCTAATGATCATTAGATTTATTGGAGGGGACCTTGGGACTGTAGGTAGCCTTAGGTCTCTTGGGTTGTTGATCTGAAATAGAATAGTTCCAAAGAAAAAAGAGCAATAGGCATCATCATCATCAAGTCAAACCAGAGGTATGACAACGTATAGGTTAATTCACTAGTATACTATCATATATAGAATTTGCGTGATCATAACAGTGCATGGAGCCATCTCTTTAATAAGTAGATATAAAATTAAATCAATTTCTACTGTAAAAAACCCCCATCAACCAGGGGTGACATTCAAACTTTTCCCTGTTCTGTGGGCGTGGCTTGGTGGGTGGGTCATGTGATTCAGTGGGTGTAGCCAACTTGACATCACTCACAGCAAAGTGGTGTGGCGCCAGCGCACCAAGCCAAGCCCACAGAAGCAACAGAAACGTTTGGCCAAGTCTTCTAGCATTCAACCTGTCTTCTTCTCACCTCCTTCTCATGTTTTGTTCTGTGTGTGGGAGTCCAAGAAGGAGGAGAGAAGGAGGGAGTGGGAGGGGCAAGCCAGTCAATGGCCTGATGTACTGGTTCTCCGAACTGCGCATAATCGCCGCCATGGGTTCTACAGAACCTGTCCAAACTTTACCCCTGCCATCAATCTATTTTCTCCAATCTTGTACTCACTAGATGAATTGGATTTCAAATTCTCAACATTTCCACTGAGCATAAAAATTTTAGTAAAAAGGAAATAGGGAATGCATTGTTTCTACTTGTTTTTGCTTCATCAAATAAATTTAGCCTTAATTCCTTAATAAGAAATATTGTTTGAGGACACACAAGTGTTTTTTTCTTTGTCAAGCTAGAAGCCATTTATTTAATGAGCTGGACAATTTTCTCACTAGTTTCAGAACAAACTTAAGAATCTTAAGCACATAAACAGGAATGACACTGTGGGTGAGCCAGCAGCTGTTTGTGGGTGTTGATTCTATACATCCACAGAAAATAGTCCCCTAGCTAGCTTGATTTATAAATGCAATGCATCCTGAAGATGTGTGCTTGTTTAAAAAACACCCCATTGTTAACTCATGTCCTTGCAGCTGAACTAATTTCCAAAAATAAAATCTTTACTTGGCAGGCATTGTGGATTTTTTTTTTTTGGTTAAGAAACTTGCATTGGTAAATGGCAATGTGTTGAGCTAGAAAATCAGCATACTGATGTGATATAAAAGGTTAGATAATGCAACAGAGGGTAGTTATAGCAATAGCACTTAGACTTATATACCATTCCATAGTGCTTTACAGCACTTTCTGAAAAGTTTACAATGCCAGCATATTGCCCCCAGCAGTCCTCATTTTACTGACCTTGGAAGGATGGAAGGCTGATTCAACCTTCAGCCAGTCATGTTGGAATGCCTGTCTGTGGGCAGAGTTAGCCATCAATAGCGTATTCTAATCACCGCACCACCACAGCTCCTAAGATCTGGAAAATAAAGAACACCAATGTAGAAATTTCCATTTGTCACATCTGTAATAAGCACATGGATAGAGGCATGGTGCCTCTATTCTCTATGTATTTATAGTACATGCTGATGGGATACAATAAAACCTTCATAGGTAACGCCTATAAGAAAAGAGATGAAGGCATGAAGACCTTTATATCTTTCGTAAACTCCTTAAAACCCACCTCTGCCATCAGGCATGGGGGAACTGAGATAGCTTCCCCAGGCCTATATTGTTTATGTATGGTATGTTGTGTGCATGTTTTTTAAATTATGGGTTTTTAGTTTTTAAATACTAGATTTGTATTGTATATTGTTTTCTATTACTGCCGTGAGCCGCCCTGAGTCTATGGAGAGGGGCGGCATACAAATTTAATAAATAATAATAATAATAATAATAATAATAATAATAATAATAATACCACCTACTCAATATGGAACTATGGTTGACCTACATGTGATGTGATATAACCACTTTTACTCTGATAGAATTAAACTTTCCAAACTGGTATAGTACAGTGGATAGAATCTAGTCTAATATTTGTCTTGAATTTCATTGGTTAATTCAACTTTGTTATTTATTTATTTATTTATTTATTTATTTATTTATTTATTTATTTATTTATTTATTTATTTATTTATTTATTAGATTTGTATGCCGCCCCTCTCCGTAGACTCGGGGCACCTAACAACAATAATAAAACAGCATATGACAAATCTAATATTTAAAATAATTAAAAAACCCTTATTAAAACCCAAACATACACACAAACATACCATGCATAAATTGTATAGGCCTAGGGGGAAAGGAATATCTCAATCCCCCCATGCCTGAGGACAGAGGTGGGTTTTAAGGAGCTTACGAAAGGTGAGGAGGGTGGGGGCAATTCTGATCTCTGGGGGGGAGCTGCTTCCAGGGGTTGGGTTCGCCACAGAGAAGGCTCTTCCCCTGGGTCCTGCCAAACGACACTGTTTAGTCGACGGGACCCGGAGAAGGCCAACTCTGTGGGACCTAACTGGTCGCTGCGATTCGTGCGGCCAAAGGTGGTCCCGGAGATATTCTGGTCCGATGCCATGAAGGGCTTTATAGGTCATAACCAACACTTTGAATTGTGACCAGAAACTGATCGGCAACCAATGCAGACTGAGGAGTGTTGGTGTAACATGGGCATACTTAGGGAATCCCATGATTGCTCTCGCAGCTGCATTCTGCACGATCTGAAGTTTCCGAACACTTTTCAAAGGTAGCCCCATGTAGAGAGCGTTACAGTAGACGAGCCTCGAGGTGATGAGGGCATGAGTGACTGTGAGCAGTGACTCCCGGGCCAAATAGGGCCGCAACTGGTGCACCAGGCTAACCTGGGCAAACGCCCCCCCTCGCCACAGCTGAAAGATGTTATGTTATGCATGACTATTATATTTCAAAAGGGCAATTTTACATTTGTATTCAATAACATTATTTCATATTGCTCTTCTAAACTGTAGGTCACTTAGAAATGTCAATGTATTAATATTATTTTTTATAGACATTCACAAAGAGAAACCTGAGAAATACGAGAAGCCGAAAATAGTAGAGAAGACCAAAAAGCTTGAAAAAGTAGAAAAACCTCAAAAAAGAGAAGTTACTAAAGGTGAGAAATAACCACTGATTATAACCTTGATAATCAGGTTATTCCTGTGATTGTTTTTTGGCATAGTAGAATATATAATCCACTGCTGAAGTTTAAGTTTAAGGGAATGGGACAGTCAACTCGCTGCAGCCAACTTGCCACCACCCAATTACTACAGCCAACTTGCCAGGGCCAACTCGCTGCAGACCAACTCGCCACAGCCATGAGACAACTTGCTATGGGAAAATTTAACAATTAAGTTTAATTATTTACAAATTTTTAAAAAAGTATTTTAATTTTTGGCATTTGCACTTCTGTTCCTTCTTTTGCATGCTTTCTTTAATGATTCTATTCCACCATTTCTTTGATATTAATGGAACTCTTGTTCGACAGCAAGTTGTTCCATGGTAAGTTGGCTGTGGTAAGTTGGCTGTGGCAAGTTAGCTGCAACGAATTGTCATAGACCTAACCAAAACAGTACTAAAACAGTTTCTGCTCTTTTCAAAAATTTGAATTGTCAGTTTCCCCAACGGATGCTCAGATAAGATGAAATCTAACAGGATTTGTTAGCACTTTTTCTTTCTAACGAAATGGAAAACCACAACCATATCACCATTAGAAGAAGAAAACATAAACTTCCTCTTTCTCAATTAAAATATGATGAGGACCATAGAAAGTTTGAATCAACAGCAAAGGAACAATATCTGGTTTTAATTTCTAATCAAGTGAAGAACTGAATGAGGAAATGTGAAAACAATAACAAGGCTGGATTTAGAGGAAGGGTTATTAGCTTTCTAATGAATATATTCACATTCCTGAATATTTTCCAACAATTTGTGTTCTGTTAGTCAGAATTAGAAGCAAATTTCTGGTCTTCTTTGCCTTGGTTTTTGAAAAAATTAAATTTAACTTTTTACTATACTTGTGGTTCTGTGCTGCTACAAATCTACCCACAGATACCGATTTCTATAGAGAGTGGCATATTAATGTTCACTGTAATAAATGACAAAGCTCACTGGATCATTCTTTAATAAAAATTCCAACATTTTGGAATCAGAGCTTAATTGATTTATTTGCAAATATATTGATAATAGTGCCACCTTTTTGTACTGATTTATACTGTGACAGTAATGAGGAACATTTATAAACCAATAAATTGGATGAGCAATAAGAAGTAACTTTTGTGCATAGGATTTCTATATAAATCCTGTGCAGACAACAAAACATTACATTGGCATATCACATCAGGCATGTCAAAGTTGTTTTCATTGAGGGACACATCAGGGTGGTTTTGATCTTGGGAAGTCAGGGTGATATGCCAGGGTGGACATGGCCAGCTCAACATCACATGTGTTATGTCCCAGGGACAGCCAGGTAATTTGGGCCATCCCCTTTCCTAGGCGTGAAAATCCAGAGCCAGGATTGGCTGGCTCAGCCTGGCAGCGGGAGATATAAATAGCTGCCAGGCACGGCCATTCCTCGTTGTTGTTGTAGTTATCATTGCCATGAATTGCTGTTTACTTCTTTGTCAATAAAGCAAGTGTTGCCTGTTCCCATGCCTGCCAGTCTCTTCATTGATCAGATTCAACAACTCTTATGATAAAATCCCACTTTTGCTACTAGTTCATTTTGCTAGCACTCTGTGAGCGAAAACAGAGCTCATGAGAACTGCATGCAGCCCTCCTGGGCTCCGTTTTTGGCTGTGACAGCCTCCTGTAGCTCTGAAGCACCATAGGCCAGTACTTCACTGTTTCCATGGTGGTCTCGTGGGCCAGATCTAAGCACCCTATAGACAGGATGTGGCCTGTGAGTCTTCAATTTGACACTTGTAGTACATGACCATGAACAGAAGGGAAAGTGTAGCAGAGTAATAAGACCAATGCCAATAGTAATCCAGAAAATGTAAACTGCATCATTTTGATAAGATTTTTAATTGTATATTTAAATATATGTTTCATTATAGCGATACACAAAGAAAAACCTGAAAGACATGACAAAGTTGAAAAAAAGGAAAAACCTGAAAAGAAAGGCAAATATGAACCACCTGAAAAGATGGAAAAGAAAGAAAAAGCTATAGGTAATTATAATATTTTTGAATTCTGAAGGTGAACCAATGAAATTGCAATATAAAACACTCATAGGGAGAAAATATTATGTTCCCAAATCAATTTTTGCTAAGAGATGGCACATGAAGCTAACGTTGACTTTCATTTTTATTTCATTGTGTTTCTCAGGAATCAGTTAAAATCCATTACTTAAAAAAGGCCCAATTCCTTTTCCTAGACAAAGCTTCCTAGACAAAATATATTCTCTTATGACTTAAGATGAATTCTCTCATTCTTCTTCTGTTATTCTGCTTTATGTAGGCAATCATTGCTTTCATTTGTGGGAAAACAGTGGGTGTTTTATACCACTTTCAGTTTTTAAAACCCTAACGTTTTATCTGATTAGTCGCAAGCTATTGAAATTTGAGGTAGGGCAGTGAGTGATGGAAGAAAAGCCATTTTAATTAAAGAAGATAACAAACCATTGTGTTTTAGCACACTAAGCGGGTTTACAAAAGACTAATTTATTTGGCAATTGCCAAATTATTTATAGACAGTATCATGCCTGGTGTTAATTTCTTTTTTTTTTTAAGAGACTTGGATCACCAAAGTTCAACGTGTTGTCTATTGATAGGCCTTTTTGGGTACCTCACTTCCCTTGCACCATTACTTCTTGTTCAATAATACTAATATCATTCTCATGATTTTTGCAAAAGTATTTAGGGGGAAATGTTCCCACCGTATATAAAAATTGTGCAACAATATGTTTCTGTTTTTATTGAGATCTTATATCAAAGTTGTGGTGACCTATCCAGTTCAAGAGAAAACAAAATCAAAATGTACATCCATTGTGACTGCATTTAATGAGTAGATCTCCCAAGTATGCTGCATTTTTTCATTATCTCCTTTCCCTTTCCTCTACATAGCCCTGAAAATCAGGATCCGAAATTCCCAAAGTAGAATTAGGGGTGCTGAAGCCTGCAGGGAAAGAGTAAATCCCTTCCACTGGCAGATGTCATTTCTTAAGCAGATAAACACAAATTGCTTCCACCCATTATGATTACGCGATGAAATTGTCATGAAAATGATGGTGCTCTCTCAGGCAGAAAACCCACTTGTGTACTACTTTGAAAGTTGATGGATGATAATAAAAAGCTAATTATATTGTACTTGCCTGCAAAGAGAATGACTCGCTTAAGGCAAGAGGACATATGGTATTTGTAGGAGCACTTATGGTCATTTTTCACTGTAGTGTATTGAATTTAACATTTCCTTATGGCATAGTCATGGCCAATTGGGGCTAAGGGTCATATATGGCAGGAAATTGAACTATTGACTGACATAGCTATTATTTGTGTGCATCATTTCAGTTGATAAACCAAGTATTAAGAGGATTTTCAATGGAATTAGCACTGCAGGAAAGGGTTTTATGTATAGGCAGCTGCATATTTATAACAGCTCATGTTTCTCTTGTGGTTATCTCTTAAAATGGTAAAGTCTTTATTTAAAAGCTGGCCATTTTGAAATCTTCCAAGTGCATTAGAATATTAAAAAGTTCTAGTGGCAATTATAAAAGGACAAAGAATCTGAACAAATGTGGTATCTAACCCTATACCATTTCAGGCAACAATTTGTTTGAAATGGTGTAGGGCCGTGATGGTGAACCTATGGCATGCATGCTACAGGTGGCACGTATCCAAGGGCAAGCAAGACATTGTCATGTTGCGTGCTTTCCATCCTTCCCTTCAGAGGTAGGTAAAATGAGGACCTGGATTGTGGGGGCAATATGCTGGTTCTGTTAAAAAATGCTATTGCTAACATGTTGTTAGCCACCCTGAGTCTAAGGAGAAGGGCGGAATAAAAAAAATCAATCAAACAAACAAACAAATAAACGTTTAAGCTCCAACGCACATGTGCACACTGGCCAGCTGATTTTCAGACCTGGGAACGTCTGTTTCACTCTCTGGATGCTTCAGGGAAGCTTCATGGTGCATTTCCCAAACTTCTGGTTTGCTGGTTGTGCTGTTTCTTTGTACCCCACAGCTTCAGGAAGCTTCTCTGAACCTTCTGGAGTACAAAAAAACAGTACAATGGCAAACCGGAAGTGCATTTTCCCGAACTTCTGGTTTGCCCGGGTTGGGCATTTTTTTCACCTACCAGGCTTCAGAAAAGGCCTGTACGCAAGCACGGAAGGGAGTGCAGGGGGAAGTGCACCTGTGTGGGGGAGAGGGAAGGGGTGTAGGCTCATGAATGCATGCTAGCACACCCACCCATATCCCTTTGGGAAGGCGAACCAAAAAAGGTTCACCATAACTGCTATAGAGTTTCCTGCTTGAGCGGGTGGTTGGACTAGAAGGCCTCCAAAATCCCTTCCAACTCTGTTATTCTGTTTAATCTCACAATTTAACAAGCTGTGAGTGAAGATGAAACAGTTAAGCTGAATTCATATTCTTATCCCAGAACAGATATTTCAGATGTGGGTTGTTTTAAACCAGTGTTTCCCAACCTTGGCAACTTGAAGATATTTGGACTTCAACTCCCAGAATTCCCCATTCGCTGGCTGGGGAATTCTGGGAGTTGAAGTCCAAATATCTTCAAGTTGCCAAGGTTGGGAAACACTGGTTTAAACAACAACAACAAGAACAGCAACAACAAGAACATGCACCTCTTTCAGTACTCTTTAAAAACTAAAAGTAAATTAAGAATTCAATTTTGGTGGCAGAAATACGGGAATTTACAGAAGCCACACAAAAGGTCCAAAGTTTATACTTGCTGCTTAGGCTGGCTCTGGTGATTATTTATTAGTTAGCTTTGTAACCATATGCTTGGCTCTTCTCTATTACTACCAGTAGTTCCTCTAGTTCCTCTTCAAATTGAGAAAAGATACTTTGGAAAATAGATATTTTTTTAGTGAGCAAGTGAACACTTTCAATCATTAGTTCCCACTGTTTCAAAAACAAACCGAACAATAGAAATCTGAGGCTGCTAGATTAAGAAATTTAATGGTGTCGTTCAAATACTCCTCCTATATTCAAATTAAGTGTTTATTTTGTGGAGAGGAAGTGTGTGTGTGTGAGAATATAATTTTGTACGTACACGCAAAGAGCAAAGGCTTTAAAATAATGCTAATCATGTTGTTGGGTTTTGTAGAAATGAAGTTCAAACATTTCCCTTTATGGAGACCATTTGTATAGTACTCACTTTTTATGCCAAAAGGAAAAATAAGGAAAAGTCCCTGATTGCACATATATAGTGTTTATTTTTATTTATTTTTTATGTTGCCCATGTCCCCTTTAAAGCAACTCTTATGTTCAGATTCCAACACATTGTTGTTTTGCTCTTATCTCTTAAATCCTCTATGGTACGGCTGCTTACCTAACAGTTCACCTCCCAGTAATTACAAATGAAGGCAGCAGCAACAGTATTTTTTCTTGTAGTTGGGAGAAGTGGGATGCTATGATATGGATGTGTATTGGGCAGTGACTCATTCCTTATATAATAAGTAATTTGTTATTGAGTTTATATCTTCTCTTTCTAGCTTAAAATGGCTTGAGGTGACTCAGAGATGAAATGTGAAATGGCTTGGAGGTCAGGTGACTTCAGGTGGGTGTGGCCATGTGGTCATGAGATTGGGTGAGTGCAGCCAACTTAACAGTCCATTTTGCCAGGGAGCAGGAACTTGGACTAGATGATCTTTGAGGTCCCTTCAAGACTTTGCTGTGCTGTTTCAAAGCATCCTCTAGTGCCAGACAGGTTTGTGGTCTTTCTTTCTTTCTTTCTTTCTTTCTTTCTTTCTTTCTTTTTCCTTCCTTCTTTCCTTCCTTCTTTTTTCTTTATTTTTCCTTCCTTCCTTCCTTCTTTTTCTTTTTCCTTCCTTCCTTCCTTCTTACTTTCTTTCTTTCTTCTTTCTATTTCCTTCCTTCTTTCTTTCTTTCCCTCCCTCCTTCCTTCCTTCCTTCACACTTCCTCCCCCAAAATAAAATATTAGTCATAATAAATCGCTAAAAGAAAAACAAGTAAAAATCAAGCTGCTGACAAACAACCTTCCTGAAGGTCCTTCCACATTTCTGCCTAAAAGACCTAATGAGATAATGATTGTATAGAAACTGGAAGCCTGATATTTGGCTCCATTCACACAAGCAGGCAAACAGATCCCTAGAAAATCCATTCAAGATGGGATATTTTGAAATTTTCCCATGGCAAGATTTGGCACTAACAAAACACAGTAGCAAAGTAACAAAGCAGCTCCACACTCAAGACAAAATATATCAACAGGACGAAAGTCATTTAGCTACAATGGGAATCACCCAAACCCTTTTAGAAACACAAAGCCCATATTACACAAACTCCAAGACTTCAAAAACAGAACCATATAAGAATCCTTCCTTTTATCCACTGCTGAATGTCACTTCACTTCTGCAATTAAAAACCTCCTTCCGAGCAGGTTCCAAAGGCTTTTCAATTTAAAGCAGGAGTCTCCAAAATTTGCAAGATTAAGATTTGTGGACTTCAACTCCCGGAATTCCTTAGCCAGCCATGTAGCTAAGTTTGGAGATTCCTGATTTAAAGCAACAGCATTTGTTTCTCTTTTTTGCCAAGTGATCACCCGGCTGGAAAGTGAATCCTGATTTTTTTTTCCTTCTAACACCTCTCTCTTTCTTTCTCTCTTCTCTACCCTTCCCTTTCCTTCTCCCTCCCCCCCCCTCTTTTTTCATTCAGGGGAACTGGCAGGGGGTAAAGGCTTTACAAAGTTTTTTTTTTTAAATAAAAAAGGAAGCGATAATGTTGGGGTGGGTGGGCGGAGCCTCATGTTGCCATCCCGGTTCTCCAAACCAGCTGCTGCAACCCCTACCTACTTGCTCAAACTGGGCTGAACCAGGAACATTTCACCCCTGAGTTGACTTCCATAATTATATTGCCAATAACCATCTTATTAATTAGGTTGGGTTGAAAGAAGATGATCCAAAGTGATGCTGGAATTCATTGATCTTCAAGCAGTACTTTAAGCCAGGGGTCTCCAACCTTGGCAACTTTAAGACTTGTGGACTTCAATCCCCTGTCTGGGAGTTGAAGTCCACAAGTCTTAAAATTGCCAAGGTTGGAGACCCCTTCTTTAAGCGATATATTATACAGGCTCTCTGCATATCTAGAGACATATGGTGTATCTGTATCTATACCCAATCCACTATTCCCATTTAGAGTATGCAACATCAAGCTGCAGAAAAAGGGAATAAGAAACAGTTAGCAAAATAAATGAATAGATGATAGATAGGCAGGCAGTCATCTGATAGAAAAGAAATGATAATAGATATGAAAAGCAGATACATAAACTCTACATTTTACTGGCTTTAGTTTAAGCAACCTTTGGAGTTAATGGGCAAAATCTGGATATGCTGTGCTAGAATATCAGCAACAATTGAGGAAATGTGGAGATAGGGCACTGGGAAGATTAGCAGGCTGTTGTGGTTCACTTGGGCTTGCTAAAAGGAAGAGGATAGAGATGGAACAACACACTTGTCTTTGATTGCCGTTTTCCACACCTATTTAAGCTGAAGACAGTTTGGTGCAGTGCTTATTAAGGGAAAAAGTTCTAGTCTTGCCTAAGGCACAAAGCCTGCTGAGTGAACTTAAGTTAATCATTCTCTCTTAGCCAGTGAAGGGCTACCAAAACTTTTACTACCACACTGTGGGTGTGGCTTAGGCAGGATGCCCTAAATTTTCTTTCAACATCTTTCAGTGCAAATTGGGCGCTCTGGCTGGAGTGCCATTTTCGCTAACCCACTGTGTTCCTCCCATCCAGGCAGCAGCCCACTCCTGCTCTTAGCCTAGGAAGCTGACAGAGGCAAACCACTTCAAAAACATTGGCAAAAAAGCTGCATTAGCTTCTCCAGGCAGTTGCCAGGATACAACACTTGACTTGAAGACACATACACTCACAAAACCAAATTTAAAAAACAAACAAACAAATATTTTGCCTTTATAGCCTACTTTGAATGGGATTCATACATTTCATCTATAGGGCATGTCCATTCACCCAAATGTGCGTGTGTGTGTGTGTGTGTGTGTGTGTGTGTGTGTGTGTGTGTGTGAAGGTTTTGGCATATTTGACCTTCTTCCCGTGTAAGTTTCAGAGATTCCTGGCAACGTTTCGATGAGGTCCCACTCATCATCTTCAGTCTGCTGTTTTTGGCTTTGTGTCCAAACGTTCCCAAGAATCTCTGAAACCCGAATATGCCAAGACATTAATACCTGTACCTGTAATATATTGTTGTGAGCTGCTCTGAGTCTTCGGAGAGGGGCAGCATATAAATCTAATAAATAATAATAATAATAATAATAATAATAATAATATGTGTGTGTGTATGTATGGAGAGAGAGAGAGATACTACACATACACACACTTTTTGTTACTTAATTATTTTCCAAGATCTGTTACTGAAATATAATAATTTTCTCTTATTGTTGATTTTTCAATATTCTATTCTTGTTCTATAAAGCAGCGTTTCCCAACCGGTGTGCCGCGGCACACTAGTGTGCCGCGAGACACCACCAGGTGTGCCGCGGCTCCTGCCCGATGCCGCGGTTTCTGGCGCTCTCCTGCTGGGCCCCAAAGAAGGAAGGCAGGAAGAAGGAGAGCTTCATTCTTCGCGCCTTTTTCCCGCCTTCCTTCTTTGGGGCCCAGCAGGAGAGCGCCAGAAACCGTGGCATCGAGCAGGAAGCGGGAGGTCGGAGGCACCAGCACGGCAGCGCCCCGCCCAGCTGGAGTTTCCCTGTCGTCGTCGGCACACCTGGCCGTGTCGTCGTCGGCAAGTGTCCTTTGGGGCCCGGCGGGAGGGCACTGACGGTGGGAGCGGGGGGGCGCTGCAGCGGCGCAGGCAGTCGCGGGGAGATGGCAGGGGCGGGGGGGGCGGCTGCAGCGGCCCCGGGCACCGTTCCCTGTAGGCTTTTCCAGGGGCGCGCAGGGAGCCGCGGCCACCCGCCCGCCTGCCGGATTTCCCTCCGCGCGGCTGGGGAGGTGGATTCGCCGCCCCCGCCAGCCCGATCTCCCTCCAGTGGCTGGTGACGCAGATCTACCGCCCTCGCCAGCCTGATCTCCCTCCGTGGGGGGGTGGGGGGTGACGAACCGACGACCGGGGGCTGTCCGTCCGTGTTGTGTGGTGCAGGGCAGGCACAGGCAGCCCCAGGGGAGGGAGAGAAAGGAAAGAGAGAGAAAGGGAGGGAGAGAAAATTGAATGAAGGAGGGAGAGAAAGAAAGAGTAAGAAGTAGAAAGGATAGAGAAAAAGGAAGAGAAAGGGAGGGGGAGAAAGGTAAGAGGGAGGAAGGGGGGAGAGAAAGAAGATATGAAGGAGGGAGAAAAAGAAAGAGAGATAGGAAGGAAAGAGGGAGAGAAAGGAATGAGAGAGAAAGGGAGGGAGAGAAAGGGAATGAAAGAGGGAGAAGGGGTAAGAGATAGAAAGGATAGACAGAAAGGGAGAGAAAGGAAAGAGAGAAAGGGAGGGAGAGGAAGGAAAGAGAGATGAGAGAGGAAGGAGGAGACAGAAAGAGAGGAAGGAAGGAAGAGAGAAAGAAAGAGGGATGGAGAAAGGAAGGAAAAGAGAGAGAAAGAGGGAGGGAGAGAGAAATAGAGCGAAAGGGAGGAAGAGAGATTTTTTTGTCCAAAGTTTTTTTAGCGCCCCCCCCCTCCATGTTCCCCAGGATTTTGAAAATATGAAAAATGTGCCGCGGCTCCAAAAACGTTGGGAAACACTGCTATAAAGGGACCACATTTATATTATATTCTTTTTCTTTTAAAGTTTCAGTATCTTCCAAGGAGAAGACTGCAAAGCAAGAGAAAAAGAAAGCAGTTCCTTCTCCAAAAGGTAATTTTACTAATTTTACTTTAATAAAAAATTATTCAACAAGCAGCACATTTTTCATTGGGGGGGGGGACTGAATGTAGAATGCATCCATGTAACTCTGTTGTCAAATGAGTTTCCACATATAACTGCTATTGAAATAGCACATGTGAGTCCAGCAATCTTCTATATGGTGTCTATCAAGGTGTAGATCCCCTCTTGAGCTTTTTATTTTCGATTGTCTTCTCCAAGAACCTCAATGGATGAACTCTGATGAAATACTGTATGAATGGTTTACCTTTAGGCTTCCTTTCAAAGAGCAGGTATTCTTTCTTTACCCATATTTGGTGTTTTTTTTTAAATCACCAGAATGCCTGTGAAACTTTAGCATGTGACAAAACTATTGTGCAGAAATTTTCCTAGACAGATGCCTCTTTGCAGTCAGGCAAGACATTGAGCTGCCCAGAGTCCTCGGAAAGGGGCGGCATACAAATCTAGTAAATTATTATTATTATTATTATTATTATTATTATTATTATTATCATTATCATTATCATTATCATTATCATTATTATCATTATTATCATTATTATCATTATTATCATTATTATCATTATTATCATTGTTATTATTATATAATAATATTATTGTTATATAATATTATAATATAATATTATTATTATTAATTTGCCTATTTCTATTTGTATCCCACCTTTATTATTTTTATAAATAACTCATGATGCTGAACATAGCCAAAACACTTTCCTATTGTTCCCACAATAACAATCCTGTGAGGTGAGTTGGGCTGAGAGAGAGTGACTGGGCCAAGATTACCCAGCTGTTTTTGATGACTAAGGTGGGACTAGAACTTACATTCACCCCTTTGTAGCCTAGCGTCTTAACCACTAGACCAGGGATGTCAAACTCGCATTATCACGGTGGTGTCATGTGACCTATTGCAACTTTCTTCCCCTTCACTAAATTGGATGTGTGGGAGCGGATCACGAATTTGACAGCCCTGCATTAGACCAACCAATTGGTATTTTCAGAAGTGGTAATGGTGGTGGTGATTTTCTACAAAATTAGTGGCAGAGAAAAATTTATAATAAATCTTTTACCTGGGTATCATTTTTTGATTAAGTAAGACTTGGGCTATTTCCGAGATTGTTTGTATTGCTTTGTATGTGTCTTTCATCACATCTAAAAATAGTAGCTCACTTTGTGCTCTATTATTTACCACATCAATTTTTTTACTCCTCTATTACTAAGTTCTTTCACTGACAGTTTATTCTACAGCGGGTGAGGGGGGTGGGGATTGGAGATTCCAGGATAAACTGTTAATTAAATTGCCACACACTTTGTAGAGTAACAGTTCTGAGAGAGTATGTTTGCAATTCCTTTTATTGGCATTGTGTTTTTTAATTAAACTTTGGGAAAAAGTACTGAGGAATCTACAGTATATGTTTCTCGTTGGTTTCATTTTCTTCACTATTCATCTGTGTGCAAGGGTAGGATAAAACTTACCTTAAAGTTTTTATATTTAGGTGCTTACTATAAAAGTGTTAACTCTACCTCATATTCCAGGCAAATTGGATTTTTAAAATAAATTTTTATTTAATTTTATAATACAGAAATTCCATTTTCAATTTAAACAATGTGTCAGAGTACATATACATGCATGCATCTATATATACCAATTGTATTTCTATATTTCTCATTCAAATCTAATTATATTCATTTAATAATATTTTTAATATTTGTGACATAGACCCTTATAATATTAATTATATTGCTGTCAAATCAACCAAATAATTTATTCTTGTTTACTTTTTAATATTTATCATATTTCCCCCAGTTTTGCAGCAAAAACCATATTTCCCTTCTTTCTTCTTTCTTTTCCTCCTGTTCTCTCCATACTTTCCTCCTTTCGTCCTTTTATCCCTTCCCTTTCTTTCCCTCTCTTCTTTCCCCTCTCTGCCTCCCTCTTCCTTCATCTTCTCTCTTTTTTTCCTCGACCTTTCTCTTCTCCCCTCCCCTACTTTTCTCCAATCCACTCCATTCCTCCATCTTCCAACTTTTTTTCCATTGTTGCATTCAATTATTTATCACCTATAATTTATTTCTCAATATGCAACTGAGAAACATATTTAATATTATAAATTATATTGGTGATAGTAATCATCCTCATTTTTTTCAGTTTTATTTAATTTTATATTACTTCTTTTTTCTTCTTCCCCCCCTTTTATCATATCTATATTATGAGCAAGATGTTGCCTGGATCTCTTCTTTTACTTTCAACCATAATATTTCTTTCCCTTACTTTTTGTCTTTACTCATTTTATTTTTATACAATATAACTACACCCCCTTACATTCTCATCTCCTACTATGTTAGCCACTAATAGATATATCTTCCAGGGTCCTCCTCTATTTCATTTTTCCAGTTCTGAATCATCACCATTGGATGATTGGATATTTTTCACATGTCTACTCAAAAGTAATTTTCACTGAATTCAGTAGGGCTTATTCCAAAGAAAATGGATGCAAGATTGCAATAATCCTATTGAACTTAATGGAAATGGTTTCTTGGTAGATAACATAAAATGGCATTTTATGGTATATTTATGATCTTTTCCCTGATTTTTGTAATTTGGAGAGTGCCACTTACCTTAAAACAAAATAAAACTCCAACTTCAACATTGACAGCAATAATTTGATTGAAACCCCATTTTAACAGAGTAAAATGTGGGGAAGGATATTCAGGAATGCCGATAAGGCATTGTGGGGTTATTCTTTATAAATAATGACTTGCACAGAAATAATACAAATGGCACACATTCTGTCATTTGCATAAAGGTGATATCATGCAAATTATATAAATTGTATATTTTCTGCAGCTTACAAAGCATCTTGCATCAAGTCTGGTAAAATTAGGTTTGCTACATTAGGAACTGGAGCCTCAGGCTCCACCAGCAAATAAACCAATAGAGGTCTAACTTTCCCAATATAAGCAGAATAATTCCTAAGGTCTGATTGAGGAAGAAAAATAAATTTATGTGATTTCAGCAGGAAACTGCTCTTGAAATCTTATGGTTTCCACACCCGATTGGTTGTATATTGGAAAATGCTTGAAAAATAAAGTTCCAATGTTATGAATTAGACTCAGAAGCTCTAAGCGGTTGTTTCTGACCTTGCCATTGCTTCACCAGGGCTGAATAGGCTTGATTTTTTTAAAGTGATTCATTGGAACATTAGGGTAGAAGCATGTGGC
The DNA here is from genome assembly GCF_031021105.1 of Erythrolamprus reginae. Taxonomy (NCBI): domain Eukaryota; kingdom Metazoa; phylum Chordata; class Lepidosauria; order Squamata; family Dipsadidae; genus Erythrolamprus; species Erythrolamprus reginae. Next base: position 306,582,175 of record NC_091950.1, on the reverse strand, counting down.
ACAGAAGTTAAAATGCAGCATTGCATACCAGCAGTTCGATTCCCACCAACTCAAGGTCACTCAGCCTTCCGTCCATCCAAGGTTGCTAAAATGAAGACCCAAAATATTGGGGGGAGGGGAGGGAGGTGGAGACAGGCAATATGCTGACTCTGTAAACTACTTAGAGAGGGCTATAAAACATTATGAAGCAGTACATAACTCCAAGTGTTATTGTGGCACCCATTTTATTTGTAAGCCCTCCAGAATGGCTTCATAGAGTGATATGGGTGGCATATAAATTTAATGCATAAATAAATTGTGTGCAAGTTGGGGTCTCTGAATTGCCTTCAAAGGCAGCTCAAGGCAAATGATGTTAAAATAAGGGCTCCCGTATTCTCTGCCAAAGGTTATAACTTGAAAATTACTCCACTTATTACTGTGATCTGCCTCTCCATATTCAGGTAGCAAATTTCTCACCTTTGCTATTACAATTCTCCAAGGGCCAAGAATTACTTTATTAACCGTACCTCTACATTCTGTCAATTTAGCTTAATCGTGATTAGACTGTAAGAGACACTCCTGCATCTTTATTTAATGATGTAAACTCATTAATGCAATGTTTTCTTCCCCCCAATGTATATGAAAGATTAGAAAGCAAATACTTTATAATAAAAGTAGTAGGGAGAATGTCCTGAAAAATCCAGTCTCAGGTGATGTGGGAAATCCCATTTTGTTTCTGAGATGGAGAAGTTAGCCTTTAGACTTATCTATTCTCTCTTGTTTAAAACAAGCTTTTGCTTTCTCACAGTGGGAATAACAGTTCTGTAATTTTATTGCTCTCTTGCTCTGTTCTGCTTTGGTATAAAATAAAATACAATACAGGTTATATTTATTTTGCAAATGCATGTTCTTTAGTCAACAGGGAAAAGAATTGGGCTGATGTAGATGATCTCAGTTCTTCTCTTTTTGTCTCTCCGTATTGATGGGGAATAGTTTACAGGAGTTTGTATGTTTTACCTAGTTACATCATTCTACAGGTCTGGGAATTCAGATCATTCTTATAGATAACTTTTCTTTTAAAAACGGAGCACTTGAAAATGATTTGTGTATACAAAGATTGATATTATGTAAATAGTGTGATTGTCTATTGTATCAAATTACTGTATTACTCCATAGTTTTTAATTTGCACCAAACATATCAGGAGAACTGATCTGTACTAAAACATCATAAAACAAATACATACATTTATGTCTGCCATTGAAAACCCGTTAAAATAAATGTGTCTGGAACTATCTACATTGTTAGGTGGCAGATGATTGATGGGATTACATAAGTGTTCTGCATCTCATTCTGCATTTTAAAGAATACTGGAACTAAAGAATAAAATTACCTGTGTAAAAAAACATTTTCAAAGAAACTAAGGATCGTGTATCTTAGTATACTTTTACATATTATATTAAGTGATGAATAATGTTAATATATTTAGTGAAGACTACATAAAATTTTGATATTTATCTTTGAATTAAATCCACAGTATCATTCCATAGTATGGGATTCTCAGTCCCCATGAATTACTTTTTCTTAAATGAACAAATTAATATTTGTGTTTTATAGATTGATTGTTAAAACAAAATCATTTTCTCATTTTAGTAACAGAAAAAATGAAAACTGAACAGCAAGAAAGGATGGGGGAAAAAGTTGTCACAAAAGGTATTTCTTTAGTCGTTAATAATATTCAGGAATGAACTTCTTCTGTAATCATATAGCAAGAATATTAATGCAGAGTCCAAATCACTCCAGGAAGCTATTAGTAAAATAATGATGAAGCCAGCAAGATTTAAACATCAGTTTGAATCACATAAAATATGGAATTCAGCTCTCCAAATTCTCAGCCAAAATTGTGAATTCTGTGACTTGAAATTTACATATGTGGATATGGACAAGTTGGAAAGTCATTGTCTAAACATTACTTTATTCTTCTATTGTGCAGAATTCAAATCTTAAGAATAATTGTTGTTAAATATTAAGACATTTAAGAATTGTTTGGATGTGTTACTATTTTGCTATTGTCATGCTATTGTTTTGTTTAACTCAAAAAACTAGATAAACAATATTTAATTAAATACAAGTGTGTCCTAGTGCCAGTAAAAAAAACCTAGGCATTGTTCTCTTGAAATTACTTTATAAAAATCTATAGATATTTGAGCTAAGAATTAAATCCTGTTCAAACTGTGTACTTAAAACAGTTGTTCTGCAGTTTATGTTTTCCACTGATGGTTAATAACGGCACTGTGGTCATTTAAAGCTTCATAAGCTGTACTGAAGATATTTTTTAATGCCACATGGCAAGGATTTGTGGGGAAAAAGTGACTTTTGAACCTAAAACATTTATGTTGCATGCAGATAAAAAGAGCATCCAAGTTGAAGAAAAGATTAAAAAAGATGTGAAAGAAAAAAAACCCGAGGCCAAGGCACCTGAAAGACTAAAGACCAAGGAAATCAAAGCACCAGAAGTTACATCACCAAAACCCAAGGAAAAAAAGGAGACTGCCTTGGCAGTCAGAGAAAAAGTCGATCATCAAGGTAAACAATATGAGGAGCAGGTCACCAAGAAATGCTGAAGTGCAGAAAGGAATTCAGATTCCCCTTTTTAGAAAGAATTTATCCATAATTATGAGAAGGAGGAGGGGGAGTGTCTTCCTCTTTGATCACTAATGTCTACTTTTTAAAAACTAATAATTCTTTTAGGAACAAATTTCACTTCAAAAGTATTTCCAGAATAAGAACATAGATGTGAAACCTCTTTACTTTGTCCAACAGAAGGAATAGCAACCTTTAGCAACCCATCTAGAGAACACAATCTGAAGTTAGTTGGGGGAAAGGTCAAAAGCAACGTGAGAAAATATTATTTCACTGAAAGAGTAGTAGATCCTTGGAACAAACTTCCAGCAAACGTGGTTGATAAATCCACAGTAACTGAATTTAAACATGCCTGGGAAAAACATATATCCATTGTAAGATAAAATACAGGAAATAGTATAAGTATAATAGTATATATATTCACATTCTTAAATCTAAGCAGGGAATTTGTCAGGAAATGGAATGAGAAAGGGATAAAGGGCCCTATTTGGACAGGGAGTCTCTACTCACAGTCACTCACGCCCTTATTACCTTGAGGTTCGACTACTACAATGCTCTCTACATGGGGCTACCTTTGAAGAGCATTCAGAAACTACAAATCGTACAAAATGCAGCTGCGCGGGCGGTCATGGGCCTTCCTAGACATGCCCATGTTTCTCCAAAACTCCACGGACTGCATTGGCTGTTGATTGGTTTCCAGATGCAATTCAAAGTGTTGGTAATGACCTATAAAGTCCTACATGACATCGGGCCAGATTACCTGCGGGACTGCCTTCTACCGCATGAATGCTAGTGACTGGTTAGGTCCCATAGAGTCGGCCTTCTCCATGTCCCGTTAACTAGACAATGTCACTTGGCAGGGCTTAGTCTTCTCTGTGGGGGCTCCGACCCTCTGGAATTAGCTCCGCCCAGAGATTCATACTGCTCCCACCCTCCTCGCCTTCCGCAAGAGTTTTAAGGTTCATCTATCCAGCCAGGCTTGAGGCGATTAGATTCCAGCCCCCTGGCCTATGAATGTTACATATGGCTGTTGTGAGAATTGTTCTTTTAAACAATACTGGGTTTTAAAGATGAGTACACTTAGTTTTTAAATTAATTGGATTTAGATGATTATATTGTATTGTACTTTTTTATTTGTTGTAAGCTGCCCGAATCTTTGGAGAGGGGTGGCATTTAAATCCAATAAAATAAAATAATAAAATAGAATAGAATAGAATAGAATAAAATAAATAATAAAGGTAGACAGAATTTGGGGAATATAGATTTTGAGATCTATGCAATTTATAACTCTTTCTACAATAAGTGCATTGAATGAAGAAAAATTGAGGCATGGGAAAGATTGACCTCTCTGAAAGCTTTTGACATCATTAGCCAGCCAGCCAGCCAATCCCTTTGTCGGCTCTTCTGTGAGATATGTTTCTAGAATGTACATTTCTTTTTTTGAATCCATCCATCTATTCCTCAGTCTCAGGGCTGTTATCTGGTAGGTTAAAATAGGGTCCTCAACCCCCAGGCCAAGCCCTACTATTGGGCCTCAAGAGCCAATTTGAACCAGCCTGTGGAATTGGTGGACGAGTATGTGCACGAGCAGCAGCTGAGTTTGTGTGCTCCAACTGTACTGCTCTAGCAAAACAATCTCCTCTCCCCCACACACCGGTCCATAGAGGCAGAAAGGTTGGGAAACTCTGAGTTAAAATATATAACAAGCAGATAAAAGCCAAAATATAATAAAAAAGACTTAAGTAACTTTGTTTTTCACTCCTGTGCCAATCTCCAAGAGGAACCCCTGAGAGTAAGTGTTCTTATAGATTCTAAAAACCTATCTAGCTCATTAAAAAAACAAACATCCCAGAGTAGCTAGTTTAATGCAATAAGAAATCTATAGATAGGACACAACTAACATTTGGACTCTTTGTCCAAATGGACAAAGACTCAATCTAGACTTCTTTCTTTTTCTCTTAGATGGATATCTTTACTTTTCCACTTCCACTCAACACATTCCATTTTCTCATTGCTTTCTTTTTAAGTGATTTAGTTCTTGCTTGTGGTTCCAGTCAACCATTCTCTGTTTTAAAAAATATTCCAATTCACAGTCTCTAATGTTCATTTTCTCATATTTGTAGTCACCCAACCAGCTTTTGGTGAGTAGCATGAAGAATCAATCCTAAATGAGCTGTTTTCAACTTCATTTGAACTTCCCTGCCCTTTGAATTTCCATTCTTGTTTTTCTTTTTCTCCTACTTCCAATGTTGGACCTCTCCCAAGTCTACTAATGCTTTTCTTTTAAGCACAGTTAGTGGCATTTTGAAAACCTCAGGATTCACATGGGGAAATAGTAGACAAAACGTGTATTATTAGCATTTAAGATGTATCTTTTTAATGATTTACAGAATTTTGAAAATTTCATACAAATCTTCAATTTGAACTGCTTAGGATTTTTGTAGACTCCTTCCTGCTATTTTTTTTCTTTTTAGAAAAAGGGAGGGAAAGGGAAATGAAAGTTTTCCTATTCACCTTCATGCTGTGCAAAAACGCTATATTTTAAAATCTGTTTATGGTTAGGTCCCATAATCTGAGTTATTTCTTAGAAATTATTAGGATTATCTCTTCAGTAAAAAGGTATGCATGTAACTAAAATGACAGCACATGTCAATTTTTAAAATTCTTCCTATTCCTTTGAAAGACTATACAGGATTTCAACATATCTAAATGAAAAACATTTGTGCATCATCTTTAATTTTCAAGCCCTCTTATCTAAATCTTTTTTTTTTGAGACAACTAAACGTGTCAAGAATGGATTTTTCATTTTTAAAAAGATTTATCAGGCACGAACAAGTAGGTCCACATGTGTAGAACTTGAGCTAACTACAGTGATACCTCATCTTACGAACTTAATGGGTTCCGGGATGAGGTTTGTAAAGTGAAACGTTTGTAAGACGAAACAATGTTTCCCATAGGAATCAATAGAAAAGCAATTAATGCATGCAAGCCCAAAACTCACCCCTTTTGCCAGCCGAAGTGCCCGTTTTTGTGCTGCTGGGATTCCCCTGAGGCTCCCTTCCATGGGAAACCCCACCTCCGGACTTCCGTGTTTTTGTGATGCGGTGGGGGAATCCCACCAGGGGTTTCTCAGCAGCGCAAAAATGGCTTCACTGGCAACGGAAATCCGGAGGTGGGGTTTCCCAGCGAGGGGAGCCTCAGCAAAATTGCAGCGTTGTAAAAACACGGAAGTCCTCGAAACCCCACCTCTGGACTTCCATGTTTTTGTGATGCTGCGATTTCGCTGAGGCTCCCCTCGCTGGGAAACCCCACCTCCGGACTTCCATTGCGAGCGAAGCGCCCATTTTTGCACTTCTGGGATTCCCCTGCAGCATTGCAAAAACATGGAAGTCTGGAGGTGGGGTTTCCCATGGAGGGGAGCCTCAGGGGAATTCCAGCAGCGCAAAAATGGGTGCTTCGTTGACAACAGAAGTCCAGAGGCGGGGCATCCCAGTGGCGGTGGTTTGGGTTTGTAAGGTGAAAATAGTTTGGAAGAAGAGGCAAAAAAATCTTAAACCCTGGGTTTGTATCTTGAAAAGTTTGTATGGCAAGGTATCACTGTACTTTATTATAATATGCCTATAATACAGGAATCTCTTTAGTCTAGCAGTTCTTTCCTGGGAATAATTAGATAAGGCTCCATGGAATCCAGGGAGGGCTGGTTCTTGCCCTTTTATAGTTGTTTAGTGTCTTTAGCCCTGTGATTTAGCCTTCTTGCTTGCTAGTCTGGATGCTTCCCAAAAAGTTCAAATAATTAATCCCCAAATTTGTATTAAAATTCTTGGTCTTTTTATTTGGGTTTCTATTTTTGCATGCCTATTTCTGCAAACCTTTTCTGGTATTTGTATTTCTCCAACCAATTTCTCATAATATTATGTGTTTATGTCCATATTTATTCCAATAAACACATTTTTGTGCACACTATTGCCTAATATATGCATTTTATGTCTTTTATTTCCTTGTGAATTTGCATTGCACTCAGAACAGTGTTAGTTATATCCAGAAAGCTTAAAGGGTATGAATATTGTAAATCTGTACAAAAATTAGATTGAAAAAAATATATGTCCCAATTAATTGCACTATGAATATGAATATTATTCTTTAGCCATAGCAGATTAGAAAACAAAATCAAAATTTAGAATTATTTTTTTTTAAAAAAAATCTTTGAACCTTAGCATTACTATTCCTTCATATTCGTTTTTCTGACCTGTTCAATCATTTCTGTCTTTTTGACAGATGTGCCATATAGAAATTGGGAGCACTGGTGGTAAGCTCATATCTGAAGAGATTGCTCTCATTACTCTCTGAATGAGCTTTCAGTTTGAGTAACATGTACTGAGTTGACAAAGGGCTGATAGGGTTATGGTAGGAAGATTGTATGAACTTAATATTTCTTCCTTTGGCAGAGCAATCCTGAGCATGGGATTGCCCTACAAGCTGCAATCCATCAGAACAAAAATTAAAATTGTGAGATTTCTGCATTTCCCTACGATGTCATTTCTGCATAATAAAAAAGAGATTTCCCTGCTCTAGATGTAGATAAAGAGAGGAACATTTGGCTTTCAAACCTTTTCCCAGACATTTTCTACGGCATTGCTTCAGATTTTGTGTTTCCCTGAATTTCAGTCAATTTTTTTTAAAAAAAACTATTAATCTTCTTTAAAATCTGCACTTTATGATTAAATATGGCTAGATGTGTCTTTATCAGATAATGCTGCTATAAATATTTTATAAGGAAAATATAAATACATATATTTAAATGTGTTAATGTGTGAATTTTGACAGAAAGCTTTAAAAAATATTTTAGGCAGAATGGCTACATGAAAGTTTACACATGAAATAGTGATGAAATATACTATATTGATAATAATTAATTTAATAAAAATTTATTAGATTTGTATGCCGCCCCTCTCCGAAGACTTGGGGCGGCTCACAACAGTAAATGTTGTTTTTAATGCTACTCATAATCCATCAGATCAATGTCTGATGCAAACTACAGTGCAGGTACCATAGTTTTACACATATAACCAAAGGTTGTGGTTCTAATCTTATCCAGTTTGTGTTGGAAAAAATATTGATAGAATGAAGTGTAAAACTGGTAGTCTTCATCCTCAGGTCTTTTGTCAAATCCAATATTCTAGTGAAAGACACATCCTAAAGGCGAACAAAAATTGATTGGTTCCACTGCTGTCCCTTCCTCCATCCTCCCACCAAAAAAGGTCTGGAAATGTAATACATGGTGTAATAGACTGAAAGATAATTGAAATGTGCAGTGTAAAGTTTTTAAATTGAAAACTGACACACACGTGTCATAAGCATAAATCAACCCTTTAGCGCAGTGCACATGATTTTTTCTGACGGGATTTTTTTTTTAAAGACCAGGAGGTAATGTGAGTTTTCCAAAGAAAGAATGGAATGGAAACGGCAAAGCAAAACTAGACAATATGCAAATTATATAAACTGCTGCAATTAGTTATTTATTAAAAATAATTTTAAGATATCAGGATTATATTTGTGATGTGAGAAACCTAATGGTTTCCCCAATTCCTTTGATTATTTTTTTTAAAAAAATTCATTCATCCTGGACTGTGGTTCAGTACTGACCTTATACCAAAGATTGCCTGCCAAGGAGTATGAGCTTTCAACAATGGAAATGCTGGGGGGTAAGGGTTACATATCCTCTCCCGTACCAGTTGATCATAATGCATGGTGGCCCTGTGAGTGCTCCAGGAAAGCCAGGGGAAATAAAATCAGAGATTGGAGCAGGGCAATACAACTTGTGATTTTCTAATTTGGACCTCAGTGGAAACCAGAACTGATATTTTTGTGCATTCCTCTTCCAGATGAATATCAGAGGTGGCAATTCATAAAGCTTAACATCCAGTTCTTTCCAGTGGAATTAGTAGAAAAGCATTGCTAATGGAAATAGCCTGTGAAGAGCCCAGAAAGGCAAACTTGACCTAAATTCTTCAACTAGAGCCCAACATTTCCCATCTGTTGAATGTAGTAGCTTTTATTTTGTGGCAGCTGCAGATAAATTAAAAATAAACTTAATACTTTTTATTTAATTGAATAAGAAAATAAATTAGAATCGATAAATCATTTTCTGCCATACAGATTTATCGTGCAGTTAATTTTCTTCTGCCTCAAAATGTTTTAATTTTAAATGGTCTGCAAACTCTTTTTATAATTGGATCCCAAATGCTGCCCAAAGGAAAGGGAAGATGTTTGTTTTTGTGGAGCAGAAAACTAAAATTATGCTGAAATGACCACTACAAGCTCTGCTGACAGTCCAATGACCATTGCGGTTTTCAAAATTGTCACATAGCCCTGCTTGTGACTAGAGACAGGAACTTAGAAGTGATGCAAGGAACTTGGCTCTGGTGAAAGAAAAAAAAATGTATCTGAGACCTGAGGGTAGTAAATTTCAAAGTTGTCTTTCAGTACAAATATTTTGTGCCAAATGGAAATTTATCTTCTGAATGCAAATTCTTTATAGGAGTCGTATAATCACAGAAGTTAATTCTTTTGGATTTATGGACTTATGTATGTATGATTATGTTGCATCAATTATTTTGCAGATGTTTACTTTGTACATGCAGATTTATCTTGTGTGGTGTGTTTTTTTTAAAAAATGTGCTTTTTAAAATGAAGATGAGAGCCAGTTTGATGTAGTGGGTAAGGCACCAGGTTAGAAACTGGGAAATTGTGGTTTCTACCGTTCCTTAGATATGAAACCATCTGAGTGACTTTGAGCCAGTCCTTTTCAGCCCTAGGACAGAAGAAGAAGTAGAAGACACATCGAACATAAAATAATAGAACTGGAAGGGATCTCAGAGGTCTTCTGGTCCAACTCCTTGGTTGAGCGGGAGACCCTATACCATTTCGGACAAATGGATGTCCATCTATCCTGTTGAAAGTCTTCCTTGATGGAATACTCCCAATATCTGAAGGCAAGCTATTGTATTGGTTGAGTGCTCTCACCATTACAAAATTTCTCCTTAGTTCTAGGTTATTTCTCTCTTTGGTTAGCTTCCAACCATTGTTTCAAGAAAAAGAAGGAAGTGTGGGAGAAGGAGGAGGAAGAGGAAGGAAAAGAAGAGGAAGAAGAAGAAGAGGAGGAGGAGGGAGAGGAGGGAGGCATTTGATGCATTGACTTTCAAATTTATATACTATTTCTTTATAAAATGATTGTATGCAAGCATCCTCTGAAGCACAGTTGACACATAGAACAGTGAGCTTTATTTAACACATTTCCCTGCATTTTAGCCTATGTATATATAAATTTGTCACTGTTTAATTAATACATTGCATAAATTTGCTCAAGGTACAGTTCAGTAGTTCTCAACCTGTGGTCTGCAGACCCCTGGGGGCATGCCATGTTATCACAGGGGGTCCATGAAGGCTTGAAGAAATGTTACGATTTAAATTTTGAGTTAAGTCTTGGGGTACTGTGACTGTGGTCCATGACCACAAAAGGTAAGGAGTGAAGAAAAGGTTGAGAACCACTGGTTTTATTGATTGCCTATTTTCACTTGTCAATAGATATTTTTTTAATATCTATTTTAATACAGTTGTCCTATAAATAAATGCCAGAAACATTTGGACTAAATTGCCTGGTTCAGCCCACTTTATTTATTTATTTATTTATTTATTTATTAAATTTATATGCCGCCCCTCTCCGCAGACTCGGGGCGGCTCACAACAGCAACAGAAAAACAATATACTGTATAACACAAATTCAATAATTAGAAAGCTAAAAACCCATAATTTAAAAAACATGCACACAACATACCATACATAAACAGTATAGGCCTGGGGAAGATATTTCAGTTCCCCCATGCCTGACAGCAGAGGTGGGTTTTAAGGAGTTTGCGAAAGGCAAGGAGGGTGGGGGCAGTTCTAATCTCAGGGGAGAGCTGTTTCCAGTGGGTCGGGGCTGCCACAGAGAAGGCTCTTCCCCTGGGACCTGCCAAACAACATTGTTTAGTCTATGTGACCCGGAGATGGCCAACCCTGTGGTACCTAATCGGTCGCTGGGATTCGTGCGGCAGAAGGCGGTCCCGGAGATATTCTGGTCCGATGCCATGAATGCCACTTCATGTTGCTGGACTCAAAACTTTACTCCCCATTGAGCATGATAGCTAGGGCTATTGGATATAGTGGTTCGGTCATCTCTTAAAAGCCTCACATTGTCTATCCCTTAGTTAGTTTAAATGTCCATATTGGAAACATCTAGATTACTCATGTGCAAAGAAAAAAAGAATAATTTCCAGCACTTTTTAAACCTGGCATTCTCTATGTGATCTGGGATTGCAACTCCCAGCTATTTATTTATTTTATTTATTTATTCAATTTTTATGCCGCCCTTCTCCTTAGACTTAGGGTGGCTTACAGCATGTTAGCAATAGCACTTCTTAATAGAGCAAGGCTATTGCCCCCACAATCTGGGTCCTCATTTTACCCACCTTGGAAGAATGGAAGGCTGAGTCAACCTTGAGCCGGTGATGAGATTTGAACAGCTAACCTTCAGATCTACAGTCAGCTTCAGTGGCCTGCAGTACAGTACTCTACCTGCTGCGCCACCCTGGCTCTTTTTACGGCCTTTCGCCCTGCTGATGAATAAGTCTAGACATTTTAGTCCCAACTCTTATGGAAGGTGACTAATTTAGGAAGATGGAGGTAAGGAAAAGAATAGGTGATTTGGTCCTTAAAATTACACCTGATTTAGAAAGTCCTGGCCATTGGAAATATCGTATTTGTAGAGAAAGCCTGAAGAAATTTTCCGTGGAAGAATCTTTAAAAGGACACAGAAACATCATGCTATCATGTTTGGTTACTTCAAGAAATTAACAAATCATTAAGCGTTCCAGTGCAGTACTCTTAAAAAAAAAACTTCATTAAAAAAAATCTAATTATGTCTTATTGCTCTTTCCCCCCTCCTTCTATTCTGCCAGATCAATTTGCATTCTGTCGTTATATGATTGACATGTTTGCACACGGGAATTTGTACACAGGTACTTGAAATGAATGCTGTCAATGAAATGTTTGGTTTTTCTCAGAGCTTCTACTATTTTGTGCTCTTCAAATATCTCTCCCTGTGTTTGTGTGTGTGTGTGTGTATTGTTAAACATGGAAACTGAGAGTGCACAGGTTAAATAAAGCATATTAACAAATGGCTTGATCCATTAAAGCTTCTAATAAATGTTTCTGTAGTTGCATGCATTTAACTTAGTGTCAATATAAAAAGATGAAAATCAGTGGGGATTTAATAAAGAAGGAAGATGCTTTCTTTAGCAGATGGCATACTGATTGTTTGCATGATGCTTTTATGCTATATAAGAGATAAAATATTTACTTGAAGGTTTCACTTTCTTAAGATAATAGAAAACATCAAAAGGCTGACCAAAAAGATAATAATAATCAAAAGCAGAGACAAATATCTTATGAAGATATTTTGAACCAGTTGGAATAATTGTGTTATAATTGTGTGCGTGGGATTATACTGATGCATAACTGCACACACAGAGAGAGTCCCAATCTAAAATAAATCTCGAAGTCCCAAAATAAAATCTCCTTTCTGTACAGTTTGCTAAAATGTTCTGACCGTGACTGATGATAATTAACATCATCATGTCATCAATTTTGAGATAAATAACAGGTGAAAAATAGTATTCAAAACCAAAAAATGGAAATATGACATTTTTAAAAATCCGAAAGAAACATCTACCCTTCCCCCCCAAACCGCAGTCCTTCCCATCTACTTTACAGCTCTGAAACAATGTGGCATTGTGATAACAAGGACAAGATTGTTTCTGGGGGGGGGGGGGGGAAGGATGGCGACTTGCTAAAATATTTTAGAAGCTAATTATTGTCATGAAAAATGATGAATTAATTTAAAGTGTGGGAAACTTGAAAGACATTCAAATTCTCTATATAATAAATGTAGCGATTAGGTAGGCTTGCCTTTGGATCATGAAAAACAGCTCATCCCCCCCTCCCCCCCGATCTTGATGAGATTCAAGGTTCTTCAACATTTAGAGAAAGGGATATAATTACCAATGCCACTTGCCTCCTGTTTGTTGACAAAATTAAAATACATTGTTCTGCCTCGTGTAGGATGTACATCCACGTCCTTTTCTAAAATGGCACCTCCTTCCATTTCCATTTCTTTTCCATTTCTAAAACAAGCAGAAATGTTTTGAATATAAAAGTATTTTATATTTTATATTTATATAGACCAAGAATATAAATATATTGCTTTTGTACCTGGGCATTTTAAAGTGAGTTGCTATTGCTAAAAAAAAAAAATTCTACAGAAACCTTTCTAAGGTTTGTTTCTCAATATTTATATTCCCAAAGAGAAAATAATTCAAAAAATGCCATGAAGTATATATTCCTAAGACTGCAGTTCTTATCCCCACTAAGATAAAGTAACAGGTCTTAAGTAAATAGCTTCTTATTGTTTAGAATGTCAAGACCATAGTCCAATCTACTTCTGAGATATACCAACAGTTCCCACAACAATTAATTAATTTTAATTTATTAATTTATTAATTTATTAATTTTGTCCAATACACAATGAGAGTTTTAGTGGTGTTATATATATATATATATATATATATATATATATATATATATATATATATATATATATATATATATATATATGTAGATTGTTCTGAGTTCGGGTTTTGCCCTGTGTAATGTTTTGCATGTCTATGCGACGTTTCGGTGAAATCACATTCACCATCATCAGGCTGGAGTTCCAATCTTTGTGTTTTTGCAAATGAATATTAGCAACTGACATTTCTTCTTAGCATGTAGTGTGGGGGTGGAGATTTGCTTTGAATGTAGCAAATAGATTGGGTGACTATGCTTCCGTGATCTGATTGGTTGGTGTAATCATGGTTATAGAAGGAATGGCATGAAGATTATGAAGTGTTTTGTTTAAGTCTGATTTCCAAATATAAAATTCTAAAATCATAATAATTAAAGGATTGACATATTGATTATAATGAGGTGTTTATTTTGTTTAAGGCTGGTTTCCAAATCTCTGGCAGGCGCGAGGTATCATCCCTTTTATTTAAACAAAAAGATCTTTTTTCAATTTCAATAGCTTCTAGAGAGATTCTTTTATATAAATTCTCTGTTTTGTGGAGTAATTTAGTTTTTTCAAAGTCAATTTCGTGCCCTGTTTTTTTTAATGTGCTGGACAAGGGAGGAGGTCTTCTCCTGTTTCTTGACTGCATTCATATGTTCTGCCATGCGCTGGCTCACTCTTCGGTTAGTTTGTCCAATGTATGTGGCTGCACATGTTTTGCAAGGGATTTCATAGATACCTTGGTATTCTAATTGGATTTTATCTTTGGGGCTCCTTAGGATATTAGATATTTTTTGGTTAGTGCAAAATGAGGTTTTGATGTTATGTTTTTGTAGAATTTTACTAATTTTATCCGTGGTGCCTTTGATGTAAGGAAGGATGGTGGTGCCATTGTCCTGTTCTTGATCTTGTTTTTTGGGGGGTGTCTCTTTATTGATTAGGTTTGTTATTGTTTTCTCTTTGAATCCATTAGAAATTAGTACATCTTTGAGTTTGTTCAATTCAGTTTTTAAGTGCTCATGGTCAGCTAAGCGTTTGGTTCTGGTGATGAGAGTTTTGGCCACTGAGGTGATTTGTGCGGGGTGGTGGTGTGAGTGTGCATTTAGATAACGGTTGGTATGGGTTTTCTTTTGGTAGATAGTATGTCCTAGGCTGCCATTGGGTTTTTTATAGACCAGTACATCTAGAAAGGGAAGTTGATCATTGATTTCTGTTTCCATAGTAAACTGTATTTTGGGGTGTAGGTTGTTGAGATGAGTGAGGAAATTGTCTAGTTTTTCTTTATCATGTGGCCAAATTACAAAGGTATCATCAACATATCTCAGCCAAAGTTTGGGTTTGTATTTGGCTTGCTCTAAAGCATTATTTTCGAAATATTCCATATAGAGGTTGGCTATGACAGGTGATAGAGGTGATCCCATGGGGGCTCCCTCTATTTGTTTATATCTTTGTTCATTATAGATGAAGTATGTATTGGTCAGGCAGTGGTTGGTAAGGTCTAGGATATATTTGGGGGGTTTGTGTTTGTCTTGGATAGCTGTCAAGGCTTCTGTAATAGGTATTTGTGTGAACAGGGACACGACATCGAAACTTACAAGTAGGTCATCGGGTTGTAGGTTTTGTTTTTTAATTATTTGTATAAAGTGGGATGAATTTTGAACATATGAGGTAATAGTTTCTGTATATGGTTGAAGGTATTTGGCTAAAAATTTGGCAAGGTTTTGTAGAGGGGAGCCTATAGAACTGACTATTGGCCTGAGAGGTATTCCTTCTTTGTGTATTTTTGGAAGGCCATAGAGTTTTGGACATATGGAAGATTTTTCTCTGGGGATGATTTTTTGCTGGATTTCTTCGCTGATGGGAGAGGCCTTGATTTTAGATTTGGTGGTTTTTTCTAGGTAGGTGGTAGGATCTGTGCTTAGGAGTTTGTAGGCTGGGTTTTTTAGTAGATTTGTCATTTTTTCTTTGTATTCTGCTGTGTTCATTACTATAGTGGAGTTTCCTTTATCAGCTGGGAGAATTATTATATCCTGGTTTTTCTTTAGATTGATAAGTGCCTCTCTTTCTTCCTGCTGTATGTTGCTTTTTGGAGGTTTACTAGAGCACAGAATATTAGTGACTTGGAGTCTGATTTTGTTAGCAGTATCTGGGTTGATTTTATGTAAAGTTGTTTCAATTCCACATATGATATTTTCAGTTGGTATTCGTCTTGGAGTTATTGCAAAATTAAATCCTTTTGAAAGAATATTGGTTTCTGTAGTGGTGAGTATCTTGTCTGGTATGTTATGTACTGTTTTGGTCATAAGTTGTTGTGGAGGGCTGGGTTTTTGCTGTACCTCTAGTATTTGGAGTTTCTTATTATGTGTGTCTGTTTTGTATTGGGTTTCTGTTTCTGCCCTCCAGATTGATATTTGTTTGAATTTATCCCAGAGTAAAGGGTGTATTTGGTTACTGATTTTAAGGTGAAGAGAGAGTAGACTTTTGTTGATTTCATCAAGTATGAATCTTTTTTTGTGGAGTTCATTTCTGATTAGGGCTAATTCAGTTCTTTTTAGGATCCTCTCTATGGTTGGGGTTTTTGGGTGGAATTTTAGTTGGAAGTATTTGGGAATTATTTTTTTGTCCCTGCAGTTGCGTAGGAATGTGAGATCACATAAGATGGAGGCTTTTCTGACTTCAAGTTTTTCATAGGTCCTAGTCAGTAGGAAAGTGTCCTCCCCGTAGAGGCAAGATATTTGTTTTCGTAAATTTTCACGGGTATATGTATGTAGATTGTTCTGAGTTCGGGTTTTGCCCTGTGTAATGTTTTGCATGTCTATGCGACGTTTCGGTGAAATCACATTCACCATCATCAGGCTGGAGTTCCAATCTTTGTGTTTTTGCAAATGAATATTAGCAACTGACATTTCTTCTTAGCATGTAGTGTGGGGGTGGAGATTTGCTTTGAATGTAGCAAATAGATTGGGTGACTATGCTTCCGTGATCTGATTGGTTGGTGTAATCATGGTTATAGAAGGAATGGCATGAAGATTATGAAGTGTTTTGTTTAAGTCTGATTTCCAAATATAAAATTCTAAAATCATAATAATTAAAGGATTGACATATTGATTATAATGAGGTGTTTATTTTGTTTAAGGCTGGTTTCCAAATCTCTGGCAGGCGCGAGGTATCATCCCTTTTATTTAAACAAAAAGATCTTTTTTCAATTTCAATAGCTTCTAGAGAGATTCTTTTATATAAATTCTCTGTTTTGTGGAGTAATTTAGTTTTTTCAAAGTCAATTTCGTGCCCTGTTTTTTTTAATGTGCTGGACAAGGGAGGAGGTCTTCTCCTGTTTCTTGACTGCATTCATATGTTCTGCCATGCGCTGGCTCACTCTTCGGTTAGTTTGTCCAATGTATGTGGCTGCACATGTTTTGCAAGGGATTTCATAGATACCTTGGTATTCTAATTGGATTTTATCTTTGGGGCTCCTTAGGATATTAGATATTTTTTGGTTAGTGCAAAATGAGGTTTTGATGTTATGTTTTTGTAGAATTTTACTAATTTTATCCGTGGTGCCTTTGATGTAAGGAAGGATGGTGGTGCCATTGTCCTGTTCTTGATCTTGTTTTTTGGGGGGTGTCTCTTTATTGATTAGGTTTGTTATTGTTTTCTCTTTGAATCCATTAGAAATTAGTACATCTTTGAGTTTGTTCAATTCAGTTTTTAAGTGCTCATGGTCAGCTAAGCGTTTGGTTCTGGTGATGAGAGTTTTGGCCACTGAGGTGATTTGTGCGGGGTGGTGGTGTGAGTGTGCATTTAGATAACGGTTGGTATGGGTTTTCTTTTGGTAGATAGTATGTCCTAGGCTGCCATTGGGTTTTTTATAGACCAGTACATCTAGAAAGGGAAGTTGATCATTGATTTCTGTTTCCATAGTAAACTGTATTTTGGGGTGTAGGTTGTTGAGATGAGTGAGGAAATTGTCTAGTTTTTCTTTATCATGTGGCCAAATTACAAAGGTATCATCAACATATCTCAGCCAAAGTTTGGGTTTGTATTTGGCTTGCTCTAAAGCATTATTTTCGAAATATTCCATATAGAGGTTGGCTATGACAGGTGATAGAGGTGATCCCATGGGGGCTCCCTCTATTTGTTTATATCTTTGTTCATTATAGATGAAGTATGTATTGGTCAGGCAGTGGTTGGTAAGGTCTAGGATATATTTGGGGGGTTTGTGTTTGTCTTGGATAGCTGTCAAGGCTTCTGTAATAGGTATTTGTGTGAACAGGGACACGACATCGAAACTTACAAGTAGGTCATCGGGTTGTAGGTTTTGTTTTTTAATTATTTGTATAAAGTGGGATGAATTTTGAACATATGAGGTAATAGTTTCTGTATATGGTTGAAGGTATTTGGCTAAAAATTTGGCAAGGTTTTGTAGAGGGGAGCCTATAGAACTGACTATTGGCCTGAGAGGTATTCCTTCTTTGTGTATTTTTGGAAGGCCATAGAGTTTTGGACATATGGAAGATTTTTCTCTGGGGATGATTTTTTGCTGGATTTCTTCGCTGATGGGAGAGGCCTTGATTTTAGATTTGGTGGTTTTTTCTAGGTAGGTGGTAGGATCTGTGCTTAGGAGTTTGTAGGCTGGGTTTTTTAGTAGATTTGTCATTTTTTCTTTGTATTCTGCTGTGTTCATTACTATAGTGGAGTTTCCTTTATCAGCTGGGAGAATTATTATATCCTGGTTTTTCTTTAGATTGATAAGTGCCTCTCTTTCTTCCTGCTGTATGTTGCTTTTTGGAGGTTTACTAGAGCACAGAATATTAGTGACTTGGAGTCTGATTTTGTTAGCAGTATCTGGGTTGATTTTATGTAAAGTTGTTTCAATTCCACATATGATATTTTCAGTTGGTATTCGTCTTGGAGTTATTGCAAAATTAAATCCTTTTGAAAGAATATTGGTTTCTGTAGTGGTGAGTATCTTGTCTGGTATGTTATGTACTGTTTTGGTCATAAGTTGTTGTGGAGGGCTGGGTTTTTGCTGTACCTCTAGTATTTGGAGTTTCTTATTATGTGTGTCTGTTTTGTATTGGGTTTCTGTTTCTGCCCTCCAGATTGATATTTGTTTGAATTTATCCCAGAGTAAAGGGTGTATTTGGTTACTGATTTTAAGGTGAAGAGAGAGTAGACTTTTGTTGATTTCATCAAGTATGAATCTTTTTTTGTGGAGTTCATTTCTGATTAGGGCTAATTCAGTTCTTTTTAGGATCCTCTCTATGGTTGGGGTTTTTGGGTGGAATTTTAGTTGGAAGTATTTGGGAATTATTTTTTTGTCCCTGCAGTTGCGTAGGAATGTGAGATCACATAAGATGGAGGCTTTTCTGACTTCAAGTTTTTCATAGGTCCTAGTCAGTAGGAAAGTGTCCTCCCCGTAGAGGCAAGATATTTGTTTTCGTAAATTTTCACGGGTATATGTATGTAGATTGTTCTGAGTTCGGGTTTTGCCCTGTGTAATGTTTTGCATGTCTATGCGACGTTTCGGTGAAATCACATTCACCATCATCAGGCTGGAGTTCCAATCTTTGTGTTTTTGCAAATGAATATTAGCAACTGACATTTCTTCTTAGCATGTAGTGTGGGGGTGGAGATTTGCTTTGAATGTAGCAAATAGATTGGGTGACTATGCTTCCGTGATCTGATTGGTTGGTGTAATCATGGTTATAGAAGGAATGGCATGAAGATTATGAAGTGTTTTGTTTAAGTCTGATTTCCAAATATAAAATTCTAAAATCATAATAATTAAAGGATTGACATATTGATTATAATGAGGTGTTTATTTTGTTTAAGGCTGGTTTCCAAATCTCTGGCAGGCGCGAGGTATCATCCCTTTTATTTAAACAAAAAGATCTTTTTTCAATTTCAATAGCTTCTAGAGAGATTCTTTTATATAAATTCTCTGTTTTGTGGAGTAATTTAGTTTTTTCAAAGTCAATTTCGTGCCCTGTTTTTTTAATGTGCTGGACAAGGGAGGAGGTCTTCTCCTGTTTCTTGACTGCATTCATATGTTCTGCCATGCGCTGGCTCACTCTTCGGTTAGTTTGTCCAATGTATGTGGCTGCACATGTTTTGCAAGGGATTTCATAGATACCTTGGTATTCTAATTGGATTTTATCTTTGGGGCTCCTTAGGATATTAGATATTTTTTGGTTAGTGCAAAATGAGGTTTTGATGTTATGTTTTTGTAGAATTTTACTAATTTTATCCGTGGTGCCTTTGATGTAAGGAAGGATGGTGGTGCCATTGTCCTGTTCTTGATCTTGTTTTTTGGGGGGTGTCTCTTTATTGATTAGGTTTGTTATTGTTTTCTCTTTGAATCCATTAGAAATTAGTACATCTTTGAGTTTGTTCAATTCAGTTTTTAAGTGCTCATGGTCAGCTAAGCGTTTGGTTCTGGTGATGAGAGTTTTGGCCACTGAGGTGATTTGTGCGGGGTGGTGGTGTGAGTGTGCATTTAGATAACGGTTGGTATGGGTTTTCTTTTGGTAGATAGTATGTCCTAGGCTGCCATTGGGTTTTTTATAGACCAGTACATCTAGAAAGGGAAGTTGATCATTGATTTCTGTTTCCATAGTAAACTGTATTTTGGGGTGTAGGTTGTTGAGATGAGTGAGGAAATTGTCTAGTTTTTCTTTACCATGTGGCCAAATTACAAAGGTATCATCAACATATCTCAGCCAAAGTTTGGGTTTGTATTTGGCTTGCTCTAAAGCATTATTTTCGAAATATTCCATATAGAGGTTGGCTATGACAGGTGATAGAGGTGATCCCATGGGGGCTCCCTCTATTTGTTTATATCTTTGTTCATTATAGATGAAGTATGTATTGGTCAGGCAGTGGTTGGTAAGGTCTAGGATATATTTGGGGGGTTTGTGTTTGTCTTGGATAGCTGTCAAGGCTTCTGTAATAGGTATTTGTGTGAACAGGGACACGACATCGAAACTTACAAGTAGGTCATCGGGTTGTAGGTTTTGTTTTTTAATTATTTGTATAAAGTGGGATGAATTTTGAACATATGAGGTAATAGTTTCTGTATATGGTTGAAGGTATTTGGCTAAAAATTTGGCAAGGTTTTGTAGAGGGGAGCCTATAGAACTGACTATTGGCCTGAGAGGTATTCCTTCTTTGTGTATTTTTGGAAGGCCATAGAGTTTTGGACATATGGAAGATTTTTCTCTGGGGATGATTTTTTGCTGGATTTCTTCGCTGATGGGAGAGGCCTTGATTTTAGATTTGGTGGTTTTTTCTAGGTAGGTGGTAGGATCTGTGCTTAGGAGTTTGTAGGCTGGGTTTTTTAGTAGATTTGTCATTTTTTCTTTGTATTCTGCTGTGTTCATTACTATAGTGGAGTTTCCTTTATCAGCTGGGAGAATTATTATATCCTGGTTTTTCTTTAGATTGATAAGTGCCTCTCTTTCTTCCTGCTGTATGTTGCTTTTTGGAGGTTTACTAGAGCACAGAATATTAGTGACTTGGAGTCTGATTTTGTTAGCAGTATCTGGGTTGATTTTATGTAAAGTTGTTTCAATTCCACATATGATATTTTCAGTTGGTATTCGTCTTGGAGTTATTGCAAAATTAAATCCTTTTGAAAGAATATTGGTTTCTGTAGTGGTGAGTATCTTGTCTGATATGTTATGTACTGTTTTGGTCATAAGTTGTTGTGGAGGGCTGGGTTTTTGCTGTACCTCTAGTATTTGGAGTTTCTTATTATGTGTGTCTGTTTTGTATTGGGTTTCTGTTTCTGCCCTCCAGATTGATATTTGTTTGAATTTATCCCAGAGTAAAGGGTGTATTTGGTTACTGATTTTAAGGTGAAGAGAGAGTAGACTTTTGTTGATTTCATCAAGTATGAATCTTTTTTTGTGGAGTTCATTTCTGATTAGGGCTAATTCAGTTCTTTTTAGGATCCTCTCTATGGTTGGGGTTTTTGGGTGGAATTTTAGTTGGAAGTATTTGGGAATTATTTTTTTGTCCCTGCAGTTGCGTAGGAATGTGAGATCACATAAGATGGAGGCTTTTCTGACTTCAAGTTTTTCATAGGTCCTAGTCAGTAGGAAAGTGTCCTCCCCGTAGAGGCAAGATATTTGTTTTCGTAAATTTTCACGGGTATATGTATGTAGATTGTTCTGAGTTCGGGTTTTGCCCTGTGTAATGTTTTGCATGTCTATGCGACGTTTCGGTGAAATCACATTCACCATCATCAGGCTGGAGTTCCAATCTTTGTGTTTTTGCAAATGAATATTAGCAACTGACATTTCTTCTTAGCATGTAGTGTGGGGGTGGAGATTTGCTTTGAATGTAGCAAATAGATTGGGTGACTATGCTTCCGTGATCTGATTGGTTGGTGTAATCATGGTTATAGAAGGAATGGCATGAAGATTATGAAGTGTTTTGTTTAAGTCTGATTTCCAAATATAAAATTCTAAAATCATAATAATTAAAGGATTGACATATTGATTATAATGAGGTGTTTATTTTGTTTAAGGCTGGTTTCCAAATCTCTGGCAGGCGCGAGGTATCATCCCTTTTATTTAAACAAAAAGATCTTTTTTCAATTTCAATAGCTTCTAGAGAGATTCTTTTATATAAATTCTCTGTTTTGTGGAGTAATTTAGTTTTTTCAAAGTCAATTTCGTGCCCTGTTTTTTTAATGTGCTGGACAAGGGAGGAGGTCTTCTCCTGTTTCTTGACTGCATTCATATGTTCTGCCATGCGCTGGCTCACTCTTCGGTTAGTTTGTCCAATGTATGTGGCTGCACATGTTTTGCAAGGGATTTCATAGATACCTTGGTATTCTAATTGGATTTTATCTTTGGGGCTCCTTAGGATATTAGATATTTTTTGGTTAGTGCAAAATGAGGTTTTGATGTTATGTTTTTGTAGAATTTTACTAATTTTATCCGTGGTGCCTTTGATGTAAGGAAGGATGGTGGTGCCATTGTCCTGTTCTTGATCTTGTTTTTTGGGGGGTGTCTCTTTATTGATTAGGTTTGTTATTGTTTTCTCTTTGAATCCATTAGAAATTAGTACATCTTTGAGTTTGTTCAATTCAGTTTTTAAGTGCTCATGGTCAGCTAAGCGTTTGGTTCTGGTGATGAGAGTTTTGGCCACTGAGGTGATTTGTGCGGGGTGGTGGTGTGAGTGTGCATTTAGATAACGGTTGGTATGGGTTTTCTTTTGGTAGATAGTATGTCCTAGGCTGCCATTGGGTTTTTTATAGACCAGTACATCTAGAAAGGGAAGTTGATCATTGATTTCTGTTTCCATAGTAAACTGTATTTTGGGGTGTAGGTTGTTGAGATGAGTGAGGAAATTGTCTAGTTTTTCTTTACCATGTGGCCAAATTACAAAGGTATCATCAACATATCTCAGCCAAAGTTTGGGTTTGTATTTGGCTTGCTCTAAAGCATTATTTTCGAAATATTCCATATAGAGGTTGGCTATGACAGGTGATAGAGGTGATCCCATGGGGGCTCCCTCTATTTGTTTATATCTTTGTTCATTATAGATGAAGTATGTATTGGTCAGGCAGTGGTTGGTAAGGTCTAGGATATATTTGGGGGGTTTGTGTTTGTCTTGGATAGCTGTCAAGGCTTCTGTAATAGGTATTTGTGTGAACAGGGACACGACATCGAAACTTACAAGTAGGTCATCGGGTTGTAGGTTTTGTTTTTTAATTATTTGTATAAAGTGGGATGAATTTTGAACATATGAGGTAATAGTTTCTGTATATGGTTGAAGGTATTTGGCTAAAAATTTGGCAAGGTTTTGTAGAGGGGAGCCTATAGAACTGACTATTGGCCTGAGAGGTATTCCTTCTTTGTGTATTTTTGGAAGGCCATAGAGTTTTGGACATATGGAAGATTTTTCTCTGGGGATGATTTTTTGCTGGATTTCTTCGCTGATGGGAGAGGCCTTGATTTTAGATTTGGTGGTTTTTTCTAGGTAGGTGGTAGGATCTGTGCTTAGGAGTTTGTAGGCTGGGTTTTTTAGTAGATTTGTCATTTTTTCTTTGTATTCTGCTGTGTTCATTACTATAGTGGAGTTTCCTTTATCAGCTGGGAGAATTATTATATCCTGGTTTTTCTTTAGATTGATAAGTGCCTCTCTTTCTTCCTGCTGTATGTTGCTTTTTGGAGGTTTACTAGAGCACAGAATATTAGTGACTTGGAGTCTGATTTTGTTAGCAGTATCTGGGTTGATTTTATGTAAAGTTGTTTCAATTCCACATATGATATTTTCAGTTGGTATTCGTCTTGGAGTTATTGCAAAATTAAATCCTTTTGAAAGAATATTGGTTTCTGTAGTGGTGAGTATCTTGTCTGATATGTTATGTACTGTTTTGGTCATAAGTTGTTGTGGAGGGCTGGGTTTTTGCTGTTCCTCTAGTATTTGGAGTTTCTTATTATGTGTGTCTGTTTTGTATTGGGTTTCTGTTTCTGCCCTCCAGATTGATATTTGTTTGAATTTATCCCAGAGTAAAGGGTGTATTTGGTTACTGATTTTAAGGTGAAGAGAGAGTAGACTTTTGTTGATTTCATCAAGTATGAATCTTTTTTTGTGGAGTTCATTTCTGATTAGGGCTAATTCAGTTCTTTTTAGGATCCTCTCTATGGTTGGGGTTTTTGGGTGGAATTTTAGTTGGAAGTATTTGGGAATTATTTTTTTGTCCCTGCAGTTGCGTAGGAATGTGAGATCACATAAGATGGAGGCTTTTCTGACTTCAAGTTTTTCATAGGTCCTAGTCAGTAGGAAAGTGTCCTCCCCGTAGAGGCAAGATATTTGTTTTCGTAAATTTTCACGGGTATATGTATGTAGATTGTTCTGAGTTCGGGTTTTGCCCTGTGTAATGTTTTGCATGTCTATGCGACGTTTCGGTGAAATCACATTCACCATCATCAGGCTGGAGTTCCAATCTTTGTGTTTTTGCAAATGAATATTAGCAACTGACATTTCTTCTTAGCATGTAGTGTGGGGGTGGAGATTTGCTTTGAATGTAGCAAATAGATTGGGTGACTATGCTTCCGTGATCTGATTGGTTGGTGTAATCATGGTTATAGAAGGAATGGCATGAAGATTATGAAGTGTTTTGTTTAAGTCTGATTTCCAAATATAAAATTCTAAAATCATAATAATTAAAGGATTGACATATTGATTATAATGAGGTGTTTATTTTGTTTAAGGCTGGTTTCCAAATCTCTGGCAGGCGCGAGGTATCATCCCTTTTATTTAAACAAAAAGATCTTTTTTCAATTTCAATAGCTTCTAGAGAGATTCTTTTATATAAATTCTCTGTTTTGTGGAGTAATTTAGTTTTTTCAAAGTCAATTTCGTGCCCTGTTTTTTTAATGTGCTGGACAAGGGAGGAGGTCTTCTCCTGTTTCTTGACTGCATTCATATGTTCTGCCATGCGCTGGCTCACTCTTCGGTTAGTTTGTCCAATGTATGTGGCTGCACATGTTTTGCAAGGGATTTCATAGATACCTTGGTATTCTAATTGGATTTTATCTTTGGGGCTCCTTAGGATATTAGATATTTTTTGGTTAGTGCAAAATGAGGTTTTGATGTTATGTTTTTGTAGAATTTTACTAATTTTATCCGTGGTGCCTTTGATGTAAGGAAGGATGGTGGTGCCATTGTCCTGTTCTTGATCTTGTTTTTTGGGGGGTGTCTCTTTATTGATTAGGTTTGTTATTGTTTTCTCTTTGAATCCATTAGAAATTAGTACATCTTTGAGTTTGTTCAATTCAGTTTTTAAGTGCTCATGGTCAGCTAAGCGTTTGGTTCTGGTGATGAGAGTTTTGGCCACTGAGGTGATTTGTGCGGGGTGGTGGTGTGAGTGTGCATTTAGATAACGGTTGGTATGGGTTTTCTTTTGGTAGATAGTATGTCCTAGGCTGCCATTGGGTTTTTTATAGACCAGTACATCTAGAAAGGGAAGTTGATCATTGATTTCTGTTTCCATAGTAAACTGTATTTTGGGGTGTAGGTTGTTGAGATGAGTGAGGAAATTGTCTAGTTTTTCTTTACCATGTGGCCAAATTACAAAGGTATCATCAACATATCTCAGCCAAAGTTTGGGTTTGTATTTGGCTTGCTCTAAAGCATTATTTTCGAAATATTCCATATAGAGGTTGGCTATGACAGGTGATAGAGGTGATCCCATGGGGGCTCCCTCTATTTGTTTATATCTTTGTTCATTATAGATGAAGTATGTATTGGTCAGGCAGTGGTTGGTAAGGTCTAGGATATATTTGGGGGGTTTGTGTTTGTCTTGGATAGCTGTCAAGGCTTCTGTAATAGGTATTTGTGTGAACAGGGACACGACATCGAAACTTACAAGTAGGTCATCGGGTTGTAGGTTTTGTTTTTTAATTATTTGTATAAAGTATAATAATTTATACAAAATTATTTGTATAAAGGACCTATGAAAAACTTGAAGTCAGAAAAGCCTCCATCTTATGTGATCTCACATTCCTACGCAACTGCAGGGACAAAAAAATAATTCCCAAATACTTCCAACTAAAATTCCACCCAAAAACCCCAACCATAGAGAGGATCCTAAAAAGAACTGAATTAGCCCTAATCAGAAATGAACTCCACAAAAAAAGATTCATACTTGATGAAATCAACAAAAGTCTACTCTCTCTTCACCTTAAAATCAGTAACCAAATACACCCTTTACTCTGGGATAAATTCAAACAAATATCAATCTGGAGGGCAGAAACAGAAACCCAATACAAAACAGACACACATAATAAGAAACTCCAAATACTAGAGGTACAGCAAAAACCCAGCCCTCCACAACAACTTATGACCAAAACAGTACATAACATATCAGACAAGATACTCACCACTACAGAAACCAATATTCTTTCAAAAGGATTTAATTTTGCAATAACTCCAAGACGAATACCAACTGAAAATATCATATGTGGAATTGAAACAACTTTACATAAAATCAACCCAGATACTGCTAACAAAATCAGACTCCAAGTCACTAATATTCTGTGCTCTAGTAAACCTCCAAAAAGCAACATACAGCAGGAAGAAAGAGAGGCACTTATCAATCTAAAGAAAAACCAGGATATAATAATTCTCCCAGCTGATAAAGGAAACTCCACTATAGTAATGAACACAGCAGAATACAAAGAAAAAATGACAAATCTACTAAAAAACCCAGCCTACAAACTCCTAAGCACAGATCCTACCACCTACCTAGAAAAAACCACCAAATCTAAAATCAAGGCCTCTCCCATCAGCGAAGAAATCCAGCAAAAAATCATCCCCAGAGAAAAATCTTCCATATGTCCAAAACTCTATGGCCTTCCAAAAATACACAAAGAAGGAATACCTCTCAGGCCAATAGTCAGTTCTATAGGCTCCCCTCTACAAAACCTTGCCAAATTTTTAGCCAAATACCTTCAACCATATACAGAAACTATTACCTCATATGTTCAAAATTCATCCCACTTTATACAAATAATTAAAAAACAAAACCTACAACCCGATGACCTACTTGTAAGTTTCGATGTCGTGTCCCTGTTCACACAAATACCTATTACAGAAGCCTTGACAGCTATCCAAGACAAACACAAACCCCCCAAATATATCCTAGACCTTACCAACCACTGCCTGACCAATACATACTTCATCTATAATGAACAAAGATATAAACAAATAGAGGGAGCCCCCATGGGATCACCTCTATCACCTGTCATAGCCAACCTCTATATGGAATATTTCGAAAATAATGCTTTAGAGCAAGCCAAATACTTTGGCTGTACCTCTAGTATTTGGAGTTTCTTATTATGTGTGTCTGTTTTGTATTGGGTTTCTGTTTCTGCCCTCCAGATTGATATTTGTTTGAATTTATCCCAGAGTAAAGGGTGTATTTGGTTACTGATTTTAAGGTGAAGAGAGAGTAGACTTTTGTTGATTTCATCAAGTATGAATCTTTTTTTGTGGAGTTCATTTCTGATTAGGGCTAATTCAGTTCTTTTTAGGATCCTCTCTATGGTTGGGGTTTTTGGGTGGAATTTTAGTTGGAAGTATTTGGGAATTATTTTTTTGTCCCTGCAGTTGCGTAGGAATGTGAGATCACATAAGATGGAGGCTTTTCTGACTTCAAGTTTTTCATAGGTCCTTTATACAAATAATTTTGTATAAATTATTATACTTTATACAAATAATTAAAAAACAAAACCTACAACCCGATGACCTACTTGTAAGTTTCGATGTCGTGTCCCTGTTCACACAAATACCTATTACAGAAGCCTTGACAGCTATCCAAGACAAACACAAACCCCCCAAATATATCCTAGACCTTACCAACCACTGCCTGACCAATACATACTTCATCTATAATGAACAAAGATATAAACAAATAGAGGGAGCCCCCATGGGATCACCTCTATCACCTGTCATAGCCAACCTCTATATGGAATATTTCGAAAATAATGCTTTAGAGCAAGCCAAATACAAACCCAAACTTTGGCTGAGATATGTTGATGATACCTTTGTAATTTGGCCACATGGTAAAGAAAAACTAGACAATTTCCTCACTCATCTCAACAACCTACACCCCAAAATACAGTTTACTATGGAAACAGAAATCAATGATCAACTTCCCTTTCTAGATGTACTGGTCTATAAAAAACCCAATGGCAGCCTAGGACATACTATCTACCAAAAGAAAACCCATACCAACCGTTATCTAAATGCACACTCACACCACCACCCCGCACAAATCACCTCAGTGGCCAAAACTCTCATCACCAGAACCAAACGCTTAGCTGACCATGAGCACTTAAAAACTGAATTGAACAAACTCAAAGATGTACTAATTTCTAATGGATTCAAAGAGAAAACAATAACAAACCTAATCAATAAAGAGACACCCCCCAAAAAACAAGATCAAGAACAGGACAATGGCACCACCATCCTTCCTTACATCAAAGGCACCACGGATAAAATTAGTAAAATTCTACAAAAACATAACATCAAAACCTCATTTTGCACTAACCAAAAAATATCTAATATCCTAAGGAGCCCCAAAGATAAAATCCAATTAGAATACCAAGGTATCTATGAAATCCCTTGCAAAACATGTGCAGCCACATACATTGGACAAACTAACCGAAGAGTGAGCCAGCGCATGGCAGAACATATGAATGCAGTCAAGAAACAGGAGAAGACCTCCTCCCTTGTCCAGCACATTAAAAAAACAGGGCACGAAATTGACTTTGAAAAAACTAAATTACTCCACAAAACAGAGAATTTATATAAAAGAATCTCTCTAGAAGCTATTGAAATTGAAAAAAGATCTTTTTGTTTAAATAAAAGGGATGATACCTCGCGCCTGCCAGAGATTTGGAAACCAGCCTTAAACAAAATAAACACCTCATTATAATCAATATGTCAATCCTTTAATTATTATGATTTTAGAATTTTATATTTGGAAATCAGACTTAAACAAAACACTTCATAATCTTCATGCCATTCCTTCTATAACCATGATTACACCAACCAATCAGATCACGGAAGCATAGTCACCCAATCTATTTGCTACATTCAAAGCAAATCTCCACCCCCACACTACATGCTAAGAAGAAATGTCAGTTGCTAATATTCATTTGCAAAAACACAAAGATTGGAACTCCAGCCTGATGATGGTGAATGTGATTTCACCGAAACGTCGCATAGACATGCAAAACATTACACAGGGCAAAACCCGAACTCAGAACAATCTACATACATATACCCGTGAAAATTTACGAAAACAAATATCTTGCCTCTACGGGGAGGACACTTTCCTACTGACTAGGACCTATGAAAAACTTGAAGTCAGAAAAGCCTCCATCTTATGTGATCTCACATTCCTACGCAACTGCAGGGACAAAAAAATAATTCCCAAATACTTCCAACTAAAATTCCACCCAAAAACCCCAACCATAGAGAGGATCCTAAAAAGAACTGAATTAGCCCTAATCAGAAATGAACTCCACAAAAAAAGATTCATACTTGATGAAATCAACAAAAGTCTACTCTCTCTTCACCTTAAAATCAGTAACCAAATACACCCTTTACTCTGGGATAAATTCAAACAAATATCAATCTGGAGGGCAGAAACAGAAACCCAATACAAAACAGACACACATAATAAGAAACTCCAAATACTAGAGGTACAGCAAAAACCCAGCCCTCCACAACAACTTATGACCAAAACAGTACATAACATATCAGACAAGATACTCACCACTACAGAAACCAATATTCTTTCAAAAGGATTTAATTTTGCAATAACTCCAAGACGAATACCAACTGAAAATATCATATGTGGAATTGAAACAACTTTACATAAAATCAACCCAGATACTGCTAACAAAATCAGACTCCAAGTCACTAATATTCTGTGCTCTAGTAAACCTCCAAAAAGCAACATACAGCAGGAAGAAAGAGAGGCACTTATCAATCTAAAGAAAAACCAGGATATAATAATTCTCCCAGCTGATAAAGGAAACTCCACTATAGTAATGAACACAGCAGAATACAAAGAAAAAATGACAAATCTACTAAAAAACCCAGCCTACAAACTCCTAAGCACAGATCCTACCACCTACCTAGAAAAAACCACCAAATCTAAAATCAAGGCCTCTCCCATCAGCGAAGAAATCCAGCAAAAAATCATCCCCAGAGAAAAATCTTCCATATGTCCAAAACTCTATGGCCTTCCAAAAATACACAAAGAAGGAATACCTCTCAGGCCAATAGTCAGTTCTATAGGCTCCCCTCTACAAAACCTTGCCAAATTTTTAGCCAAATACCTTCAACCATATACAGAAACTATTACCTCATATGTTCAAAATTCATCCCACTTTATACAAATAATTAAAAAACAAAACCTACAACCCGATGACCTACTTGTAAGTTTCGATGTCGTGT
Source organism: Erythrolamprus reginae (assembly GCF_031021105.1). NCBI lineage: Eukaryota > Metazoa > Chordata > Lepidosauria > Squamata > Dipsadidae > Erythrolamprus > Erythrolamprus reginae. Next base: position 306,551,921 of record NC_091950.1, on the reverse strand, counting down.
CCCTGTTCACACAAATACCTATTACAGAAGCCTTGACAGCTATCCAAGACAAACACAAACCCCCCAAATATATCCTAGACCTTACCAACCACTGCCTGACCAATACATACTTCATCTATAATGAACAAAGATATAAACAAATAGAGGGAGCCCCCATGGGATCACCTCTATCACCTGTCATAGCCAACCTCTATATGGAATATTTCGAAAATAATGCTTTAGAGCAAGCCAAATACAAACCCAAACTTTGGCTGAGATATGTTGATGATACCTTTGTAATTTGGCCACATGGTAAAGAAAAACTAGACAATTTCCTCACTCATCTCAACAACCTACACCCCAAAATACAGTTTACTATGGAAACAGAAATCAATGATCAACTTCCCTTTCTAGATGTACTGGTCTATAAAAAACCCAATGGCAGCCTAGGACATACTATCTACCAAAAGAAAACCCATACCAACCGTTATCTAAATGCACACTCACACCACCACCCCGCACAAATCACCTCAGTGGCCAAAACTCTCATCACCAGAACCAAACGCTTAGCTGACCATGAGCACTTAAAAACTGAATTGAACAAACTCAAAGATGTACTAATTTCTAATGGATTCAAAGAGAAAACAATAACAAACCTAATCAATAAAGAGACACCCCCCAAAAAACAAGATCAAGAACAGGACAATGGCACCACCATCCTTCCTTACATCAAAGGCACCACGGATAAAATTAGTAAAATTCTACAAAAACATAACATCAAAACCTCATTTTGCACTAACCAAAAAATATCTAATATCCTAAGGAGCCCCAAAGATAAAATCCAATTAGAATACCAAGGTATCTATGAAATCCCTTGCAAAACATGTGCAGCCACATACATTGGACAAACTAACCGAAGAGTGAGCCAGCGCATGGCAGAACATATGAATGCAGTCAAGAAACAGGAGAAGACCTCCTCCCTTGTCCAGCACATTAAAAAAACAGGGCACGAAATTGACTTTGAAAAAACTAAATTACTCCACAAAACAGAGAATTTATATAAAAGAATCTCTCTAGAAGCTATTGAAATTGAAAAAAGATCTTTTTGTTTAAATAAAAGGGATGATACCTCGCGCCTGCCAGAGATTTGGAAACCAGCCTTAAACAAAATAAACACCTCATTATAATCAATATGTCAATCCTTTAATTATTATGATTTTAGAATTTTATATTTGGAAATCAGACTTAAACAAAACACTTCATAATCTTCATGCCATTCCTTCTATAACCATGATTACACCAACCAATCAGATCACGGAAGCATAGTCACCCAATCTATTTGCTACATTCAAAGCAAATCTCCACCCCCACACTACATGCTAAGAAGAAATGTCAGTTGCTAATATTCATTTGCAAAAACACAAAGATTGGAACTCCAGCCTGATGATGGTGAATGTGATTTCACCGAAACGTCGCATAGACATGCAAAACATTACACAGGGCAAAACCCGAACTCAGAACAATCTACATACATATACCCGTGAAAATTTACGAAAACAAATATCTTGCCTCTACGGGGAGGACACTTTCCTACTGACTAGGACCTATGAAAAACTTGAAGTCAGAAAAGCCTCCATCTTATGTGATCTCACATTCCTACGCAACTGCAGGGACAAAAAAATAATTCCCAAATACTTCCAACTAAAATTCCACCCAAAAACCCCAACCATAGAGAGGATCCTAAAAAGAACTGAATTAGCCCTAATCAGAAATGAACTCCACAAAAAAAGATTCATACTTGATGAAATCAACAAAAGTCTACTCTCTCTTCACCTTAAAATCAGTAACCAAATACACCCTTTACTCTGGGATAAATTCAAACAAATATCAATCTGGAGGGCAGAAACAGAAACCCAATACAAAACAGACACACATAATAAGAAACTCCAAATACTAGAGGTACAGCAAAAACCCAGCCCTCCACAACAACTTATGACCAAAACAGTACATAACATATCAGACAAGATACTCACCACTACAGAAACCAATATTCTTTCAAAAGGATTTAATTTTGCAATAACTCCAAGACGAATACCAACTGAAAATATCATATGTGGAATTGAAACAACTTTACATAAAATCAACCCAGATACTGCTAACAAAATCAGACTCCAAGTCACTAATATTCTGTGCTCTAGTAAACCTCCAAAAAGCAACATACAGCAGGAAGAAAGAGAGGCACTTATCAATCTAAAGAAAAACCAGGATATAATAATTCTCCCAGCTGATAAAGGAAACTCCACTATAGTAATGAACACAGCAGAATACAAAGAAAAAATGACAAATCTACTAAAAAACCCAGCCTACAAACTCCTAAGCACAGATCCTACCACCTACCTAGAAAAAACCACCAAATCTAAAATCAAGGCCTCTCCCATCAGCGAAGAAATCCAGCAAAAAATCATCCCCAGAGAAAAATCTTCCATATGTCCAAAACTCTATGGCCTTCCAAAAATACACAAAGAAGGAATACCTCTCAGGCCAATAGTCAGTTCTATAGGCTCCCCTCTACAAAACCTTGCCAAATTTTTAGCCAAATACCTTCAACCATATACAGAAACTATTACCTCATATGTTCAAAATTCATCCCACTTTATACAAATAATTAAAAAACAAAACCTACAACCCGATGACCTACTTGTAAGTTTCGATGTCGTGTCCCTGTTCACACAAATACCTATTACAGAAGCCTTGACAGCTATCCAAGACAAACACAAACCCCCCAAATATATCCTAGACCTTACCAACCACTGCCTGACCAATACATACTTCATCTATAATGAACAAAGATATAAACAAATAGAGGGAGCCCCCATGGGATCACCTCTATCACCTGTCATAGCCAACCTCTATATGGAATATTTCGAAAATAATGCTTTAGAGCAAGCCAAATACAAACCCAAACTTTGGCTGAGATATGTTGATGATACCTTTGTAATTTGGCCACATGGTAAAGAAAAACTAGACAATTTCCTCACTCATCTCAACAACCTACACCCCAAAATACAGTTTACTATGGAAACAGAAATCAATGATCAACTTCCCTTTCTAGATGTACTGGTCTATAAAAAACCCAATGGCAGCCTAGGACATACTATCTACCAAAAGAAAACCCATACCAACCGTTATCTAAATGCACACTCACACCACCACCCCGCACAAATCACCTCAGTGGCCAAAACTCTCATCACCAGAACCAAACGCTTAGCTGACCATGAGCACTTAAAAACTGAATTGAACAAACTCAAAGATGTACTAATTTCTAATGGATTCAAAGAGAAAACAATAACAAACCTAATCAATAAAGAGACACCCCCCAAAAAACAAGATCAAGAACAGGACAATGGCACCACCATCCTTCCTTACATCAAAGGCACCACGGATAAAATTAGTAAAATTCTACAAAAACATAACATCAAAACCTCATTTTGCACTAACCAAAAAATATCTAATATCCTAAGGAGCCCCAAAGATAAAATCCAATTAGAATACCAAGGTATCTATGAAATCCCTTGCAAAACATGTGCAGCCACATACATTGGACAAACTAACCGAAGAGTGAGCCAGCGCATGGCAGAACATATGAATGCAGTCAAGAAACAGGAGAAGACCTCCTCCCTTGTCCAGCACATTAAAAAAACAGGGCACGAAATTGACTTTGAAAAAACTAAATTACTCCACAAAACAGAGAATTTATATAAAAGAATCTCTCTAGAAGCTATTGAAATTGAAAAAAGATCTTTTTGTTTAAATAAAAGGGATGATACCTCGCGCCTGCCAGAGATTTGGAAACCAGCCTTAAACAAAATAAACACCTCATTATAATCAATATGTCAATCCTTTAATTATTATGATTTTAGAATTTTATATTTGGAAATCAGACTTAAACAAAACACTTCATAATCTTCATGCCATTCCTTCTATAACCATGATTACACCAACCAATCAGATCACGGAAGCATAGTCACCCAATCTATTTGCTACATTCAAAGCAAATCTCCACCCCCACACTACATGCTAAGAAGAAATGTCAGTTGCTAATATTCATTTGCAAAAACACAAAGATTGGAACTCCAGCCTGATGATGGTGAATGTGATTTCACCGAAACGTCGCATAGACATGCAAAACATTACACAGGGCAAAACCCGAACTCAGAACAATCTACATACATATACCCGTGAAAATTTACGAAAACAAATATATATATATATATATATATATATATATATATATATATATATATATATATATCCACTAATATATATATACACACACATAGTAAAATACATGATGAAGGTTATAGAGGAGATACTCATAGTAAAATATATCTATGAAAGAATAGAAAAGAAGATATAGTAATAGAACATATCAATAAAAGAATAGAAGAAGAGATATAGGAATAGAAGAAAGGTATAGGAGATATAGGAGAGCAAGAGGACATGGGACGAAAGGCACTCTAGTGCACTTGTACTCGCCTCTTACTGACCTCTTAGGAATCTGGATAGGTCAACCGTAGATAATCTAAGGGTAAAGTGTTGGGAGTTTGGGGATGACACTATGACACTAGTCAAATTAGTAGGGCTGATAAGGATTGAAGAATGTTAGAAGGCACCAGTTTATTTAACTCCACTGTAAATAAAAGGTCTGTTGACATAACCATTTACATAGCTTGGGTCGGAATGTTTTATAAACATAGAAATAGATAAAATTGACCAAGCAATTAATCATGATGTGGTTATAGTTACCTAATCCCCATGGTCAACTAGCTCTGTAAATCTGAGGGTTAACTGCCTCTTCTGGCTTCTTTATTGAGGCAAAGACCTAGAATGGCCCATGAAAATATAACCTTATAGAATCATAAAGTTGGAAGAGTGTGCTGAGGTCATATGGTCCAATGTCTTGCCTCTCTATATTCTTTATGGCTGTTTGGTCTTTATCCTTCCTCAATTCTAATGTGTTTGAAAAAAGGGACAGAAATGGAAAGAAATGGTTCCTTCTAAACTTGTCAGAAGCAACGCCACCATCAAACATTGTGCCAATTGAAGAAGGAAAAAATAACAGGAAGTGGACAGTAGGTAATAGCCTCCTGGCCTTTTTGCAGTAGCTGCATGCTACTGCATAATAATCCTGAATAATGTGCTGTTGTGTTGCTGCTGCACAAAGTTGAGGTGATTGGCTCTGTATTGCTTACATTTCAAAAGCATGTGAATGTGCTTTGGTAGAGTTCATTCACTAGATTCCAAAATGTAAATGATAGCAACAGATCACAGTGAATGAAAATATTTTTTCATGGATTTTATAGAATTTCACATGATGCCATGTACACAATGTAGGTTACTCTTTGAAGAATATATATTCCTGTTTTTGCATTCAGTAAATATAATTTCACTTTATGATGGCCAGTTATGTGTGGAGAATTCTTTCCTCTGTACTTCTTTATGCAAGGGGTTTTGTAATATGCATAATACTGTGCAGAGCTGAAGAAAAAGGATTCTTCATCTTTTACTGCAGAGGTCTTCAAGCTTGGCAACTTTAAGACTTGTGGACTTCAAATCCAGAAGCTATGCTGGCTCGAGAATTCTGGGAGTTGAAGTCCACAAGTCTTAAAGTTGCCAAGTTTGAAGACCTCTGTTTTACAGTGATACTTCAAGTTCCAGAGATATATTTGGGGAAGCTATAAACTTGAAGCTGTTTGTAAACAATAACTTCTCTAATTTTTGACCATCACTTTTATCTTCAAGATATTTATGATTATTTTAAATGGAGGAAAATGTTAATTTCCTAGTGATACAAAATTCATTTTAACTTGTCTGTTGATCTTCCGATCAGTAAGAACAAGTCTCCATCTTGAGCCAGTGGGTAAGGGCACCAAACTGTTGAACTTGCAGAAAAATAACCAGAGACTGTTTTGTCCAACAGGGAAAAAAAGGGGGTATCATGTTTCTCATTTGGTTTCCCCATGTACCTCATCTGCTCATGACTCTTGCTTGAATCAGTCTATGTTTAACAAGCATAAAATGAAAAGTGGACACTATTTCAGCTTTTTTCTCTAATAACAATAATATTTTTGATTCAAAGTGTTATTCTATACATATACCCAATCAAGAACTAATCTGAGATGTGAAGATCCACAAATAGGTTTCTCAATGCAAGAATAGAATAGAATAGAATAGAATAGACTAGCTTTATTGGCCAAGTGTGATTGGACACACAAGGAATTTGTCTTGGTGCATATGCTCTCAGTGTACATAAAAGAAAATATAATTTGTCAAGAATCATGAGGTACAACACTTAATGATTGTCACAGGGGTCAAATAAGCAAGGAAGAAAGAATATTAATAAAAATCTTAAAGATACAAGCAACAAGTTACAGTCATACAGTCATAAGTGGGAGGAAATGGGTGATGAGAAAAAAAGTAGTAATAGTAGTGCAGACTTAGTAGATAGTTTGACAGTGTTGAGGGAATTATTTGTTTAGCAGAGCGATGGTATTTGGGAAAAAACTGTTCTTGTGTCTAGTTGTCTTGATGTGCAGTGCTCTGTAGTGACATTTTGAGTGTAGGAGTTGAAACAGTTTATGTCCAGGATGCGAAGGGTCAGTAAATATTTTCACAGGTTGGCAGCAATTGTTTTTTCTGCAGTTCTGATTATCCTTTGAAGTCTGTGTCAGTCTTGTTGGGTTGCAGAACCAAACCAGACAGTTATAGAGGTGCAGATGACAGATTCAATGATTCCTCTATAGAACTGTATCAGCAGCTCCTTGGGCAGTTTGAGCTTCCTGAGTTGGCGCAAAAGAACACTCTTTGTTGTGCTTTTTTGATGATGTTTTTGATGTTAGGTGACCATTTTAGGTCTTAAGATATGATAGAACCTGGAAATTTGAAGGTCTCTACTGTTGATACTGTGTGTCTAGTATTGTGAGAGGTGGTAGGATGGGAGGGTTTCTCCTAAAGTCTATCACCATTTCAACGGTTTTGAGTGTGTCCAGTTCTAGATTGTTCTGGTCATACCACGAGGCTAGTTGTTCAACCTCCCATCCATCTGTATATGGTTTCATCGATCTATTGTATCATCTGCAAACTTCAGTAGTTCAACAGATGGATCATTTGAGATGCAGTCATTGGCGTACAGAAAGAAGTGGTAAGAGAGCACAGCCTTGGGGGACACTGTGCTAATTGTCTGATGTGATTTTACCTAGCTTCACCTGCTGTTTCCTGTCTGTTAGGAAACTTTTGGTCCACTTACAAGTCTGTTCAGGTACTGCTAGCTGATTTAGTTTAGTTAAAAGAATGTCTGGTATGATGATGGTGTTGAATGCTGAACTAAAGTCTACAAAAAGGATCCTAGCGTAGGTCTTTGGAGATTCAAGATGTTGTAGGATGTAGTGCAGAGCCTGTCGATCTATTTGCTCGGTATGCAAATTGCAGGGGTCTAACAGTGGATCCGTGATGGTTTTCAAGTGGGACATCACTAGCTTTTTAAACGTTTTCAGAACTACAGATGTTAGAGCAACTGATCTGTAGTCATTCAGTTCCTTGATGGCGGGCTTCTTTATGGAGGGCACTGGGATGATAGTAGAGCATTTGAAGCAGGAAGGAACATAGCACATCTCTAGTGATTTGTTGAAGATTTGTGTGAAGATGGGGGTCAGTTGGTCAGCACAGACTTTTAATCAAGAAGGAGTTATCTTGTCTGGTCCTGGTGCTTTTGCAGATCTTGCACTTCATTTTCTGTGATCACCAGGGGTGGTAAACCCAATGGGATGGGTTCAGTTGTAGAAGATTTGGCTGTTGTTGGTGTGTTTGCGATGGAGGTTGTGGAGATAGGTAGCTGTTTTTCAAACAGTAGAACATATTCAGGTCATCTGCCAGTTGCTGATTTCCTTCAGTTTGGGAAGGTGGTTTGCTATAACCATTGATATTTTTGAGAGTTTTCTACATGTTTGCTGGTTCATTTGTTGAACATTGATTCTTTAGCTTTTCAGAGTAGTTCCTTTTTGCTGCTCTGATCTCCTCGTTAATACATTTGTGGCCTGATTGTACAGTTCTATCCAAAAACATTGAGTTGAATCAGATGTTCATTCTGTAGCCCTCGTCACCTTGGATGAGGTATAGGCCCACGAAAATTTAATTACAGTACTGCTCATATCTGCTAATAGCTAGTCTATAAAGTTCTTTCAACTGTTTCCTGTATTTATCCCATTCTCCTGCCATCTATAGAAAGTTTAATATGTCAAAAACCAAATCCTTATCTTCTGGGATTGCAACTTTTGAAGTTTCCTTTAGGTTTGCTTTGATACATTGATCTACACTAGACTGCAATCTTATTTATTCCCACTCAAGAGTAAGTTTCACTGAGTTTAATAGGTAAATTAATATTTCAATCATTGCAGGTAGTCCTCATGACCACAGTGGAGCCCAAAATTTAAGTTGTCAAGTGAAACATTTATGCAAGTTAAGTGAGTTTTGATTCATGTTACAACCATATTGCCATAACTGTCAAGTGAATCAGCACAGCTGATTAGTTAGTAACATGGTTGTTAAGTGAATTTGGCTTCCCCTTTGATTTTGATGATTATGACCTTGGGAGATAGCAGTGGTCATAAGTATGAAACAGTTGCCAAGCATCTGAACTTTGATTGCACGATCATGGGAATGCTACAAAGCTTGTAAGTATGAAAAATGGTCATAAGTCACTTTTTTCCCAGTGCTGTTGTATCTTTGAACTATTGTACATCAGGGATTATCTGTATTGATTTAGTTAAAAAACTATGTTCTGAGTTTGTGATAAAAAGCCCAAGTAAGCTATTGGCTGTTATAGTTATACAGTAGTTATAGTTGAAATATATAGGAAAGGAAATGTCATAGATCAGAGTTCCCCCAATTTTTCTGGCTTTACAGACTGGCAGGAGGAACAGGAAGTATCCACGTGAAATTCTGTTCTACATGTGTGCAGCTTCATTTGTTGTGAATGGCAGGCACGTGCACCCATGAACTCATGCAAATGGAGCATGCGTGCACTTGCTTCTCACGCAAGTGGGGATGCATACCCTCATCCACCACTTCTGTGGCATGGTTCTGAATGGCTCAGAGCCTGGTTGTGGGCCGCAGCCTGGAGATTGAGTATCCCTATCATAGACGACATATTAAATGCCATTTGATCATGAAATTAGCAGGTAAGTTTGGACTGTTCACACTTTCACAGTTTAACATAGCTCACACAATTGTGAAGAGAAGATAAGGGGGGGCTTCTAAGTTGAGTTTATTTATTTATTTATTTATTTATTTATTCACTCACTCACTCACTCACTCACTCACTCACTCACTCATTCATTCATTCATTTGATTAATGTATATGCCGCTCAACTCCCTAAGGACTCTGGCCAGTTCACCACAGAGAGAGCAACATCTAAAAAAAGCAATATAAAAAGATAATTTAAACCCATATTTAACCGTGTATATGTCTTGTGGCCGGATCTAGATGATGCCTCATTTGATCAACGGCCCAGGCCTGCTGGAAAAGCCAGATCTTTACAACTTCCTGGAAGTTCCCAGACTTGAACTATATATCTATGAAATACCCTTTGGTTATAGTCTGCACTGCCAAAAATTATGCTTTACATTCTCCAAGAAACACCTAAACTATCTAATTAGAATACTTTAGAATGAAAAAAAGTAACAACATTAAATCATGTTCAATGGGTGCACAGCTTCTGTCAGATCAAGATTATCACCCCTAAAGTCAACGAGTTAAAGGTCTGGAGACAGAATTTTGGGAGTTTCAATGGATAAAACAGTTTCCTTCTTAAAAACGGACCCTAAAAATAAAAGAGAGACCCCATGGAGCCTGTAGTTGATGGCTGGTTGCTTCCATGATGCCATTTTAACAGCCATGATATTTATATATAATTATCAAATTTGTAATTTTTTTATTGGCATAAAATAACCAACAAATAAACATTATACAAAAGTCAATTTATTGTTAATGGACCTGAACAATCAAAAAGACTCAGACTATTATAACATTTGGACTAAATGGTATAAAAGGATACAAAAAAGAAAGATAAAAAAAATCAGTAAGAGATGGGTGTGGGAAAGAGAAAAGACAACAAAGAATAATAGTGAATACAATGTACAAATTATACAATGTATTATTATGAATGTAAATATATGGATGTTTATCTATCTGAAAATATTAAGATGTAGAAACCAGGAAAATCAATAAAAATTATGGCAAAAAATTATGAAATGTAAATAAAAACAAAGGGACCAAAGGGATTACAAGGTTGTAAAAAAGAGTGTTAAGAGTTTTTTTACAAAAGGAAACACATCAGATAGTCCTTGACTTATGACCACAATTGAGCCCATAAAACATATGTTAACTGAGTTGTGCCCTGTTTTACAATATCTCTTGCCACGGCTGTTAAGTCAATCACTGCAGTGGATAAGTTAATAACCCGGGAATTTAGTGAATCTGGCTTCCCCATTGACTTTGCTTATCGGAAGATCTCAAAAGGTGATCTGATCATATGTCCTTGGCAGCAAAGGCCTGCCATCTTCGGTGCTACCAGTGTGCCATATGCGCCCGTCGTGGGTGTGCATGCACCAGTTGGTGTGAGATTTCGCTTCTGCACATGCGCAGCAAGCGAAATCTCATGTGAAGATGCTTGCATGAGCTAGATTTTGGTGATTTTTGCTCATATTTTTGCCAATAGTTTTGCTTCTGCACATGCACAGAAGCAAAAGATTGGTGAAAATCGCTGAAATTTCACTCATGTGAGCATCTTCATGCAAGATTTCACTTGCTGCGCATGCACAGAAGCAAAATCTCAAGCAAGGAAGCACATGTGCACATCAGGGGGGCACAGCTGTGCATGCATCCTGAAAATCACTGCTAGAACGTAGCACCTTACCGTTCTGGTTGCAGGCCATCAACTGGTCCTTGGGCTACGGCAACGGCCATAAATATGAATCAGTTGCCAAGCATCTGAATTTTGATTACATGATCATGGGGATACTGCAATGGTCGTAACTGTGAAAAATGGTCACAACAAGTCACTTTTATCAGTGGTGTTATAACTTTGAACAGCCACTAAACGAACTGGCTAATTCAAGGACTATTTGTACACATGATATAGCAGCTGGGAATGCAGTTCCAAATGGCAGCGGAAAAACTCATTTGCTAGGTCCCACCAGAACTTCTTAGCAAACAACACCTGCACGATGCCTCTCCTGGCAGATCAGATGGAACAGGTAGCTGTAATAAGAGAGAGGAGGTCCTAAGATAACCTGGCTCCATGCCATGTAGGACTTTCAAGGACAAAACCAGCACCTTGAATGATTATCTGGAAGCAAACTGGTAACCAGTGCAGCTTTCTAGCAGAGGTATAACGTGTCATGTGTCATGTGCACTGACCATGTGACTGCATTTTGCAGCAGGGCAGCCCCATGTAGAATGCATTACAGAAGGGATGTTAAACTGGGAGCCCATTGGGTGGATGTGTCACATGCAGGCCACACCAACTCCAACTCCGTTAAGGAGAGAAAACATAGTGATATGTCACATGACTGCAACATGATGCCTTGAGTTTAACACCCATGCATTACAGTACAGAGGTCCCTCGATTTTCGCGGGTTCGAACTTCGCGAAACGGCTATACCAGGGTTTTTCATAAATATTAATTAAAAAATACTTTGCAGATTTTTTTCCCTATACCACAGCTTTTCCCGCACGATGACGTCATACGTCATAAACATTCGTCCGCCTTTAATAAATATTTTTTAAAATAAACTTTAATAAATAAACATGGTGAGTAATAATCTAAATGGTTACTAAGGGAATGAGAAATTGCAGTTTAGGAGTTTAAAGTGTTAAGGGAAGGCTTGTGATACTGTTCATAGCCAAAAATAGTATATTTACTTCCGCATCTCTACTTCGCGGAAATTCAACTTTCACGGGCGGTCTCGGAACGCATCCCCTGCGAAAATCGAGGGAACACTGTAATTGATTTGGGAGGTGACTCAGGGTATGAGTGACTGTGAGCAAAACTCCATAGTCCAGGAATGGGCACAACTAACACATCACACAAAGATACACAAAGGTAGGAGAAATTCAATGAATGGAGAAATTGTGAGGATATAAATAAATATCTGATTTGACAGTCAGATGTAAAAAAAACAAAAAACCCCAGCAAATAGGAACAAACAAGGCTAAGCGTAATTAAAATGGAAATACTCTCCTTCTGCTACTCAACTACATGCCTTCCTTTAATTATGCGCCATGCTGTAATTATGTGTCTATAGGGAATTTTGAAAAATTCTAAGTATGGAGGGAGCAATATTCATTAAGACCACAGTACATGGGGAGGGGAAGTTTAATTCTAACAAAATTGCCCTCATGCTGTAATTAGCAACAGGGAAACAAGTTCTCACTAGTGTCACTGAGAGCCTTTTCTAGTTTTAATTTTAGTGCTTGGAGTAGCTTTTATCAGGATAATGACTGGAGAAGAAGGATTACATTCCTCCTCCCCCATTCAGATTAATTTTTTTTTAATTTCCTGAATTGCTTGTATGACACTGAATTAACTCAATCGCTGTTGCTCAGTCTCTTCTACATAGGAGATTGCTATGAAGATAAAATATGGGTGATAATATCCTGGCACCATGGAGAAAAGATAGGATATATATTGCTAATTGCACGTCAATAAAGAGGGATAACAAGAAAATGATTTGCTTTGCAATTTAATGCAATGTTATTGAATTCTGCTCCTTTGAACCATTATGTGAAATGTATTTTTATTTGGAATTCACGTTCCTGAATTGTGTTATGCTTTTCCCAAAGAAAAGTTACAGTACGTATAAGAATCTACATGCATATGCTATGTCTATTAAGTTTTCAGCTGAGCAGGCAATCTACCCTTAATAACCAAATGTTGATAATAAAAATAATACTAGATACCATAGTTTGCTTCATGAACAATTGTGTATAAAATTGCACATGTGACAATGAAAATTCACAAAAATCTTCAGAATTGTTTTGGTTTTAATTCCAAACCGAAGTCTAACTAGCATTAAGAATGAGGAAAGGAGAAATAGGAGGAAGAATTTTTTGCAGAATGTGGTTTGAAAAATCAATTCATGAATTGAAGGAATCCATGACTATACCCAATCAATTCTTAGAGGGTAAAAGCACTGCCTAGAAGGCAAAACAGCCCAGGTTCGTATTCTAGAAGGGTATGTCTAGCTGACGAGCCAAAAAGCTCAAAATAGATCTATATTAGCCTCCCTTATTTCTTTATCAGTTCTTTGCAAGTTTGGAATATATGTATATGTATATGTATTCCTTTGAAAATAAATGTATAATCCTACTCTAGTTAGACACAACAGTTAATATCCACTTAAACATACTAGTTTGGCCTGAATGCAGTATGTCTCTGTCAAGGCTATATTTTGCATGCTAAAAAACCCTGGTCACTATGTTGTAAAAGATTATAGAAAACAAGATTAGAAAAAGCATAGCTTGAGAACCTGAAGAGTCATAGCCACTTAAAATACTAAGTAGGTATGCTGTTTTTAAAACGTAACATTTCCTTCAAGTTAAGCTCATATTCATAGGCATGTTCATTATGCGTTGTGCTGGATGGATTTTTCAGCTTCCAAGCTCCAGGAAGTCCATCCTGCTTATCTTCTAAACCAGAAAAACCAGATCACAAGGTGCCTAACACAATATAAAGTCCTTCTATCCATTATGATCTCAAGATTAATGCTTACCCTTCTAAAACAAGTACTTTTGGAATGATATAAAATACCAGTAATATCCATAGAATTTGCCTCAAAGAAGTTTCTTGGGAGATCATGTTTGATGATTTTCCTTAAAAAACAAAAGTTAGGTAACACATACTAAATATTTTGATCAGCTGGGCAACAGATTTTAAAATTATGAACATCTTGTGTGTGCTTGTGTATATGTGTGTGTGTTTATGCAAGCTTCTATTAATATTAACCCTCTGCAAAAAATAACTAGTATTAGTAGTAAGAGTGGATCTGGCACAAATCCCAGCAGCCAATTAGGTCCCATAGAGTTGGCCTTCTCCATGTCCCGTTGACCAGACAGTATCGTCTGGTGGGGCCTAAGAGAAGAGCCTTCTCTGTGTTGGCCTCGGCCCTCTGGAATCAACTCCCTCCAGAGATTCACACTGCCCTCACCCTCCTCACCTTTCGCAAGAGTCTTAAGACTCACTTATGTCACCAAGCATGGGGCAGCTAGATCATGCCCTCCCCCGACTATTAAATGTGATTTATGGTTGTGACTAAGTTGATTGACTGTTTTTAACATAGTGGGATCTTAGCTTATAGTTTTAATTAATTAGATTTGTATACACATTGTTTTTGTATTGTACCCTGTGAGCCGCCCCGAGTCTTCAGAGAAGGGCGGAATACAGGTCTAATAAATAATAATAATAATAATAATAATAATAATAATAATAATAATAATAAACAGCCTATTATCTTTTTCTGGTCAATAGCTAATCTATTAGATTTTATAAGCATGTAAATGATTAATTGCTCTGGTGCTTATTATTGCTCACTACAGCCTCCCCACAGGATAAACTGACCTCATGGTATCCTGTAGTGTGCGAGATATCAGCAAGAATGTTTTCATTAAGCATTTTGATTACAAACTGTGTTGCAATTGGAATTGTATCTAATCCCCTGCTTCTGAAGATAGCTGTAATAATGGGATTTCATTATTCAAGGGAACTCTACTTTAAGCCAGCAGTGTTCACACAAAACCAAGATGGTGCCAGTGATTTTATTACATAAAGACGTCCACTTTATGCTGATAGCTGATAGAAGTATGTAATTCACAGCATTTATATGATCTCCCTAAGCACATATTGTCATTTGTTGCCCCTATTTCTCAAGGTTTGCTACAAACTAATAAGAAAGATATAGTTGAGTGAAAAGCTGGACTTGGAAGTTTTGCCAGACTATTGGATCATTAGTTGAATTTACACAACCCTTGAGGTTGTTAGCCATTTTGTTTTTACAATGAATGTTCTCTCACACAGAGATTTAATTAATATGTTCAAGAATTTTTTTTACAATGAGATAGTTATTTGCAATGGCACTGAGAATGCCCCATTTCCTAATAAAACAAACTAATTAATAAACAGTTACAGCTCTTTTCTTTTTCCTGCTGTTTTTCATGGTAACAAAAGCTGCCTTATAATATAACGTTATTTATATTTATTATACACACACTCATTCTCAACTCACTCTGGGGAAAGTATTTGCAAGCATGAATTAGTTCTATTATATTATAATTGCAAATAGTGGTAACACGGTGTTTTATTTGACTTCCACCCAGTCCTTAACTTTCTGTATCTATACCCTGGTTTTCTTCTTAACTCCTTAACTTCTTACTGTTGGAAAAGTGGTTTAGGTTATCCTTGAGCATTTCTTTTGTCTTCTTGTCTTTCTTGTTGTTATGCTTTGTCAGTTCATAATTCATTATACCTACCTATTCTTCTATCCAAATTAAGTTATGGCTCCTTGAGAATTTCACCACTTTCTTAAACTCTGTGCTCAGGACTAACTTCTTATCTTTCCTTCAAAAACCTCATTCCCTTCATTACCTTTTGTATTCACTGGCAGAATAAACTATCTATCAGAAGTGAAGTAAGGTTGTTTATAATCCCCTTTTTTCTAACCCTAGTTACCCTGTTTCCCCCAAAATAAGACATTCCCTGATGATAAGCTCAATAGGGCTTTTGAGTGCAGGGCAATAAGGCCAAGCACATATTTTAGGGTTCAAAAAATTTAAGACAGTGTTTTTAGCTTTGACCTGTGGTTGATTAAGCAAGTTCTAGAAACTCTAGAGTAATAATGCTGAAAATAAAAATCTCAACAAAATGTTTAGTATTACTGGTCAACATTTTGCCCAAATCGGTAAGCCCTTTTTACATAAAACAATCTCATTTGCGATTGTAATTTACAAAGTTAGAGTCCAGGGAAAAATGCTTGCCTTGTGTTTTAAGCATTCAAAGAAAATGAGACGAGAAGAATGTTATTGAAAATTACATAGTGATCAGGTGGTCGAAAATATGAATTATAAAAAGAATGTGAAATTGTTTCCTAGGAAAATATGTTGCTTCCTAAAAAAATGATTTAGCCTGTTTTTACAAAAATGTCTGGGATACTTTTGAATTTATTTGGTGCATTACGCTTTTCTCAATATATAATAATGAACCACATTTTTTTTTCCTGTTAAAACTTTAGAAACATACAACATATAAACACATTTGCAGACATAAACACAAGTTGCAAAGATAGGTTTCAGGCTGTGGGGTGTCTGTGGCATCATTACTCAAGTCCAATAGAAGTTGGATACCTTAGCCCAGTGTTTCCCAACCTTGGCAACTTGAAGATATTTGGACTTCAACTCCCAGAATTCCCTAGCCAGCACCCGCTGGCTGGGGAATTCTGGGAGTTGAAGTCCAAATATCTTCAAGTTGCCAAGGCTGGGAAACACTGCCTTAGCCAAAGACTCAAAACTGCCCATGTTAATATTGCTCAGTTCTATGGAACAGAATCCCTGAATCTCTGACATCCATCTCATTCTGGTAGAGACAGTTTGGTGTTGGCTATCCAGAGGATGGGCTTCAGGTTTTTTATTTTTACAATCTAGAACAGCCATTCCCAGCTTGGCAATCTTTTTGTGTTGCTTTTCTCCTAAACTGAAACAGGACAGCTTTGAAATTCTCTCATATGGAAGAGGAGACTTTAAACTAGTTGTGGATGTTTGAGTCCAGGTGGGGGTTGCTACTTACCGCCACTACCGGTGCAATGCGTGTGAAGCTTCAGGTCGTCATCGTGCATATGTGCACATCCCAGCGAGATTTTGCTCCTGCACATGCAAAGCAAAAAGTTGCTGAAATCTCTCTGGTGCGCATCTCCTCGTGAGATTTTGCTTCCTGCGCATGCACAGAAGCAAAATCTCGCTGGGATGTGTGCGCGTGCACACTGGAGACACAGAGCTGTGCGTGCAGCTCCATTTTCGCTACTGGTGAGCAGTGTTGCCCGTACCGTATAGGAATCCAATACTGGTTGAGTCCCCTCCTGTTGTGGTTATCTCTGACCCAGCTCCTGCCTCAAGGAATGTGGAGGTGGAGGTGGGGGAAACATCCACATATCACAGGCCTGTTTTGCTCCCGATAGAGTCAACTAGTGAAGTATACGAAGATGAAGGAAGTGTGGGTGTGATGGAAGAGGGGGGCTTGGCTGACAGCCCAGGAGGAGATCAATCTTCCTTATCTTCGTTGGATTCGTTGGATTCAGATGAGGAACGTATGACAGACCCACGCATGCGTAGAGCTATGCATAGGAGAGAACAACTTAAGACATATTACAGGAGATAAGAGAGACCACCTGTGGTTTGGTGGGGCTCCAGTAATTAGAGCTGCTGATAAAATAGCAACGTGCTGGCTTGGCCGTTGTGGAAGATTATCTGATCGTAGTTCGTCAAGACCGTGGATTGTTGTATTTAAGACTGTGTTTGGATTCCTAGATTCCTGGACTCTGGCTTATACGTCATTGTGAGTGTTTATCACTGTTTGGACAACAGTAGCTATGACCCAATTTCACAGTTACTGAGTTAGTAATTGGATTTATTACTGGACTTCGTTCTTGTATTGTATTTCAACTGTGCCTTGTTGCTACAAGAAGTCCCTTTGATGTTTAAAAGGGAGTTTTTTCTTCTCTTCTGTTGATAAAGAACATTTATTTGCCTTATATCGTGTGTGTGTGTGTCTGCTTGGACTAATTAACCTGTAATTAAGGGCGGTTGGCACACGCCGGCAGAACACATCCCAAGATTAAGGGCTCTTTGATTTAGTCATTCTTTCATGGATTTTGGGATTCTGTGCAGGGTGTGATTCCTCTTAGACGCAATATAGAGAGTGTACATCTCAACTTTCTTCCACAGTGCTCACTGAAGAAGTTCCTGTCAGCCTTCTTTTATACGGCAAGCTCTATGAGGAAAAAAAAAACCAAGGGAGTCACTGAAGCAAAACCACATAGCCACATCATTTAGCTCTTGAAAGGGAGCAGACCAGGCAGGCTTCACTAAGCAGCTTCAAGGGACTGCTTGGTTCAAAGCCTTGTCAAATTGAAGCATGTTGAAATTCCTTTCAGGATGAAAGTGTACCAGAATGAACTCATCCATGTTGAGCCAGAAATTGCATTATATATTTCATAACTTATATCTCCCTTAAAAACTGAGATTTTAAATTCCCACTTGAGAATGGGCAGGTGGGCTGAGTAGGTATTCAAAGTTATAATGTAGAAGAGGAAAACTATATTGTCATATGTTTGTCAGTGTAAATTGAAAATTTGTCAAGGTTTCTATGCCAGTGTATAATAAAATAACCTAATACGGTAGGCATAAATTTTTATGAATGCATTTGACTGTATTATCGCAAAACTTCAAAGCTTGGGCTGTCATAATACATCCAAAGCTTGGGGTGTATATTACTAATCATTTTTGTGAGTTCATGCCTGTTTTCAAGATGTATGGAAAGTAACAGTAGAAGAAATAAGTTAAACCAAAGTATTTTATTATATATATTTTATTAGAGTGAAGGTGGAAAATAGAGGGTTCTTGTTTAAAAGAGAAACTAGAAGATTCAGAGGAAATTTATTGCCAACATATCCTATATGTAATGGGAGTGGAAAAATTTATTTATTTATTTTATTTATTTATTAAATTTGTATGCCGCCCCTCTCCGCAGACTCGGGGCGGCTCACAACAGCAACAGAAAACAATATATAATACAAATTCAATAATTAGAAAGCTAAAAACCCATAATTTAAAAAAAAAAACATGCACACAACATACCATACAGTACATAAACAGTATAGGCCTGGGGAAGATATTTCAGTTCCCCCATGCCTGACTGCAGAGGTGGGTTTTAAGGAGTTTGCAGAAGGCAAGGAGGGCAAGAATATTTTAGCCAGAGTTATTCTACTAGAGTGGACAAAGGTTTTCCTAACCTTTGTCAATAAAATCATTAAACATGATGTTGCCCTTGATCCTGGAGAAACAATTCCCTTTAGCTTTGGTTATAACTCCAGTGATGTTGCCCATGCTAGACACCTTCTAGAATGTCTAATCTGGGGTCATTTGTGGAAAATGTAGACTGCAGTGTTCCAGTGTTCCTAAAAGGCTGCTCTAGGGAGTGGGAACATTGAAGAGATGTGATTGGCTGTTCCGTTTGACAGCTGCATATAAAAGAGAGCTGTCAACAACGTTATCTCAGGGAGCTATTTTTATTTTATTTTCTTTGTTTAATTTTGATTTTGATTTTGATAATTTTAATAATTTTAATAATTTTAATAATTTTAATAATTTTAATAATTTTAATAATTTTAATAATTTTAATAATTTTAATAATTTTAATAATTTTAATAATTTTAATAATTTTAATAATTTTAATAATTTTAATAATTTTAATAATTTTAATAATTTTAATAATTTTAATAATTTTAATAATTTTAATAATTTTAATAATTTTAATAATTTTAATAATTTTAATAATTTTAATAATTTTAATAATTTTAATAATTTTAATAATTTTAATAATTTTAATAATTTTAATAATTTTAATAATTTTAATAATTTTAATTTTAATTTTAATTTTAATTTTAATTTTAATTTTAATTTTAATTTTAATTTTAATTTTAATTTTAATTTTAATTTTAATTTTTTTAATTTTAATGTTTTTAATTTTAATTTTTTTAATTTTAATTTTTTTAATTTTAATTTTAATTTTAATTTTTTTATTATTAGAGTTGGAAGGTACCTTGTAGGCCATCTAGTCCAACCTCCTGCCCAAGCAGGAGACCCTACACATATTAGCACTGTTTAGCTGGTAATAAACATTATGTGTTAGCTTCTAACGTGCATCACCTCAGTTATTGTTCCCAGCCTGGCTCATTCTATAGAGAATAGAGGTCTTTCGCCTGTGTATTCTACTCAAAATGTGGAGAGTAGTATTTCTACTTTTTCCCTTACTTCACAAAATGATAACCACTTTCACTGAAAAATATGTCATCTGCTTATGCTACTCTGCAGCTGCTCTCATGCTGACATTTCTACAAAGGCTTGGTAATACGCTACCCAAAGTAAAGCAGCTATTAAAGAGTTTATGTCTCCACAACCTGGTAGATGTTCATGAATTAGAAAAGCCCTTTCTATTAGAAGCAGAAGGAAAAGGGCTTTCAGGCCAACAATTGAGAGCTATCAATGTATGATGCTTGATTGTACAGATGTTTTTTTTAACCCGAATACAAAGTGATCAACAAATAATTTAGCATTTTTAATTTCTATGATTTCACGCTCACTCGTCTAAAACTTCAAATCAAGGGGTTTTATTTGTTCTGCCCTCTTTTGTTTCTAGAAAGTACTTAGCAATATACACAAGCAATTCCGAAGAAACTCCATTCTGCTGAGGGACTAATTTCTAGGAAGTACTTAGCAATAGTTCTAAGAATATTTCTTAGCAATATTTCCTAGAAATATCTTATTTCTCGGAAGTACTTAGCAATATACACAAGCAATTCAGAAGAAACTCCATTCTGCTGAGGGACTTTTTTTTTTAAGTAGTCTCCAAATGTGCTTCATTATATATTAGTATTATTTTGCATAGTATTATATTTAATAGCCTTTCATGCCTCTCTTGTGTTCAGGATCGTTGCCCCCCCAATTTTTGGAACAGACCTCGACAATCACAGCTCTTCTCCCAGCTGCTGAAGGTAGGTTCAGTTAACTTTTATTATTTTAAAGTTCAGATATTTTACAGAGTATCCTGAACAAAATAGATACTATTATTCAAGCTGATATCAATATCCTATCCTGGGTCACGGCTGGGGATGGAGATAAAGGAAAGCTTAACTATATTATCCAGAGTCCAAATTCAAAATATTGGTGAGGATCAAAACAATACAAAGTTGCTAAATCAGTCCAGAAAGCAAAACTAGAACACTCCAAATCCATGCTGAGATTCCAGGAAACGCAAGACAACAATCAGCAGATTGTGAGTAGGTAGAGACAGATGAAGGATCTCCTGCTTGGGCAGAGGATTGGACTAGATGACCTGCAAGGTCCCTTCCAATTATGTTAATCTGTTAAAGAGAGAATGAAAATCAGCTTCCAAGCTACAAAAAATGTGAATATCAGGGAGGTTAGTCAGGATTCAAATGTAAAGGAATCCACTCACCAGGCTTCACAAGCAAGCTATTTCTTCCAATACTAAACTTCTTTCAGAAAAAGAATGTACTAAAAATTATAGTTACATGGTCCTTACTCAGTTGGCTTCAGGTCTGATATGCATTCAGATCTACAGATATTCAGCAAGTCTTAAATATACTTTTATTTTCAAGACCACCTCTTGTATATTTGCACACTGATACATCTTTATCTTCTCACATTTGATTTGACATATCAGCCATTTTCATGGACTGTGATGGTAAATATGGGTCACAGTCTTGGTCAACATATTCTGGGTTAGTGGAGATTGATTATGGCCAGAGACAATCTGGGTCATGTGATCCAGAGAGTTTAATGAGATCACCTGACTCATCTTCCTTATCTAAGACGTCTCTCTCAAAGAAAGTCATAACAACAGGTTTAAGCTATGAAACTAAAATTGAATCAGTTTTGCACACTCAGTTTTGCTCCAGGATTATTTCTAAATTTGATGAAATGTAAAGATTCAGGTTTTAGTCCACTAATATAATTTACAGGGCCTCCCACTTTTAGAATGGACTGAGAATAAATGTTTGTCTTTTCCTGCTTCCTTGTTCCTTCCATTGTCATATGTATAGCAGACTGCTCTTTGAAATTTCAGCAAGATAAGAATATAAAAATAATTTTGTAAAACTAGGCAAGAAATTGTCAAGTTCTTCATAATACAACATCCTTTGACAATGTCTCCACTTTGTTTCTGTAAGAAACAAGTACATAATTAAAAATGGAAAATATGCTCCTAGAAAAACTACTACAACCCAGGCCAGTGTAGAGTAGTGGTGATATTTGTTCTGGTGACTGTGTTTTTCTTGTTTTTCTTGGCAAGATTTTTCAGATATTGTTTGCCATTGACTTCTCCCAAAAACTGAGAGACAATGGCTGGCCCAACTGTCATCCAGGTCCAAAGCCATCCAAGTTGGCTTGATGTTGAGTAAATAATGTTCTTCCAGTTTCTAGTCTTATGTCTTAATCACTGAAGCAAACTGGCTACAATTTCATATGCCCAGCTGTAGTACAGTTGTTTAATTCTTGCTCAATTTCTAGATTTTTCCTAAACATGCTTTCTCTTAAAGACTGAAATGTCTCATTCTTTCAATAATATCTAGAAACAAATACCACATTAATTAATTAGTTTCCCTTGAAAAAGTTCCAAGCAAAGCTATTTTTGGTCCCCTGATCAAGAAGCCACGCACATGAGATCTAACATAATATCATTGAATAGGGTAAGAATAGAACCATCATGTAGAAGCAGGATAAGAAGGTAGTAAGATGCAAATTTAATGAGACTTTAGCACTTGAAAATGATAGTTTCTTCCCCAAAATGAGATGATGGTTTGACTTCTATTTCCCGTAAAATATTTTCATATAAATATAGAAGGTAGAATTCACAATTTAGTCCCCAAATGCCGGCTGTTAGGCAGGACATATTGCTTCTGCATTTGATGGAAGTTTCCCTTCATCTTATAACAAAACAAAAACAAAAGAAAAAGCAAAAATAACTGAATGCTGTTGTGCCAACTTATTTGTCATAATGGTAAATATTCATTGTGTTCACTTGTAATTAGTGTTTTAGGCTTTAAATGTTCTGATTTAGTTCCTCATTTGCAGAATTATGAGTTACATATTGCTTTTGCTGATTCCCCCGCCCCCAAAGGTATTTTAACCATTATGGGGTTGGCTGTGTATATATTTCATACAGTGGTGCTATATGTAATCATATTCATAAATTGACGCCTGAAGCTGCAGAAATTGAGAAGACATACACAGCTGGATCCACATACACAGCTGGATCCTTAGAAAAGTCTATGGATCCAATTTTTCTTCAATAATCCCAATATCAGGGGTTAAGTTCATTCAAGAAAAGAAAGAAAGTAAATTAATAAAAAACATATTTTTTGCAAAGTCCTGGGCAAAATGGTCAGGCAAATCTAAATTTTAGAAAGATGTAGGAGAAATCTGGATGTGTTTCTGGACATTATTTCTGAAGTATTAAAACCTAAATTGCTTCCAGTTGTCCTGTCTGATCTGGCAAGAAAGGGCATACTATTTACTAGGGAATGTTGGTTAGCTAGACCCAGAAGCCATGGGTTATAGCCCATCTCTTGGTTGTGTGGATGATTATGTTAGATTATGCCTGCCTGTTATGTGAGTTTTTAAAAAATGTTTCTTATATTGTGTGTTTTATATATTTATTGTAAGCATATAAAGGTGAGGTAGGAGACTGTATAAATCAAATAAATAAATACTATTCATTCTGTAAACTGAAGATAAGTTTAGTGTCATAGGCAACACTTTGCATATGAAAAGCTCGGTGCAAAGATTAACTAGATAAAGATTAAAAAGAAGGATAATTGTTTTTCCGCTGTGAGAGTAATAAAACAGTGTGCTGAACTGACATACAAAATTATAGGTTAGGTCTAGTCCACTGCATCCACATTAGAATCTAGATATAGAACTACATCTCTGATGTTATGCTCTTACTCCTAATGTTAACACAGTGCTATGTTTTCCACTTAGACCTATTTACACAGTTTTACACAACTCATTTCTGTAAAGCTATTAGAAGCCGCCTGCAAGCAGGTGACAATTCAGAACAGGGATCCAAGAGTCAGTGTGATTTTTAATATAGAAACAAACAAAAAATCAATATGAAAATCAAATTTTGAAGCAATTCTATACCAAGCATGAGTCCAGAACAGGGGGGAAAAAATCTTTACCCTCTTTGATGATTGATGTTGAAAAGTACAAATGTTCCAAGAAGGCTGCACAATATGATTCAGAACTGAAAAAAACATAGAATGGTTTCTACATAAAACTAATTTCAGAGTCCTGTAATTTAGGATTTATATTATCAGGAAAAAAATAATTCATTAAGAAAATATTTGCCCAGTTTAAGTGCTGATTAATCTTTTTGCATGATTATCTGTGTATTTCTAGTCTTTACCAAATTAACCATGTCCCTAGTATGAGGAACATCACTTTTGGTTCCATTTCTCTGAAATTGCTATTTTTTATTACTTTGTTTATACTGCATTTTCATATGATGCTGGCTCCAAATCAGTCTATTCCAGTATTTTCTTTGCTACTTCCATGTTTTCACACACACACACACACACACACACACAGAGAGAGAGAGAGAGAGAGAAGAGAGAGAGAGAGAGAGAGAGAGAGAGAGAGAGAGCGCACTTATGGCAATTTTCTTCCAATATTTCATAAAATATGATGGCATGTCTATTGTGGCTTGTAAGAATGATTCTACATTTAATTAATTTAGGCTGTCTCTGATTCCTTTTCAGAGTAGCTTGGGGATAACTGATGAATTGCCCATTTACTCATCAATTTCTATTTCTCTCCGGGAGCACGTTATTTACAGTTTTTCCTCCTATTATAATGGTATTTTATTATTTTAAAAAATATGGAATCGTAATGAAAAACCAAGATGCTTAGCAACTCCTTTAGAATGGAATGCAGTTGTATACTAATCTCTTCACACATTGTTTATTTATTTGATTTCTATGCCGCCCCCCTCTGAAAACTGGTATATGGTATAACTTGGGCCTAGATATATGGGCAGCATATTTATTTACACTTTTGAGTACAGTAAAACTTAATTACTCAGAAACCTGGCCTGGGAACTTTATCAAAGTGAAAATGAATCAGATTTCAGTTTAGTTGTGGAACTGTGGAAAGTCAGGTAGATGACATAGATTTCTCTGAGGAGCCGGGGTGGCGCAGCAGGTAGAGTGCTGTACTGCAGGCCACTGAAGCTGACTAGATCTGAAGGTCAGCGGTTCAAATCTAATCACCGACTCAAGGTTGACTCAGCCTTCCATCCTTCCAAGGTGGGTAAAATGAGAACCCAGATTGTGGGGGCAATATGCTGGCTCTGTTAAAAAGTGCTATTGCTAACATGTTGTAAGCCGCCCTGAGTCTAAGGAGAAGGGCGGCATAAAAATCGAATAAATAAAAATAAATAAATAAATCTGTAGAAGGACAATGTCTATCAATATAAAAATAAAATGTATCTAAAACAAATCTCCCTTTTGAGATATGGGCAGCATAGAAACAGAAAATATAAATAATTAAATCTTCTGGGGATTTTGTTTTGTAGGGGGTATGATTTAATTTAATTCAATGAAGTTTACCTATAAATCATGTTGCTGATTTGGTCACCAACAAGTTCACAATTAAAATAAAATGCCTAGTATACAAATAAAAGCAGTGGGCTATAGCTGCTGTATCATTGGCATTTTTATTTCATTTTGCATTTGGAATTCACTGCCAATTAACTTTGGAGGGCAAAACTTCCATATTATACTTTTAAATCTGAAGGCAGTCTGTTTTCTGCTACCTACAACCTTCCTTAATGGGTTACCATACTTTAAATGCCTTTAAGTATTCCGACCTGTGAAAGAAGATTTTAAACTCCTCCTCTAAAGAGCAAAGTTGAATCCTCACAGAAGATCCACAATAAATTCACATCATTTTGAGTGCAAGAATATTTAGTGTGTCTTAGCTATCTATTATTCCATCTCAACAGCAAATAAATAACATGCTGAAAAATAAACAGCAGAGTAGAAGATGTCAGACACTTAGGGAAGCTAGGCTGTCTCCCATAATGACCTAGCTGCATCATTATGCCTTAGCTTTCTTATTCCCAAGGGTTTGGCTATATCCAATCCAAATAACAGACAAGGTGTTTAAAAACATTACACTAATTTATACTTTAGTGATGTACCTATTTCTGGCTTAGCATTCTTGAGACAAGTCAAACAGATGGGATCCAGATTTTTTTTAAATAGAAAAGCTTCTCTCAAAATCTCAGATTGATTTTATTTACATTTCCTTGACCTTTATAAACTGCCTGATTATATCAGGAGGGCACAGCTATGCAATGCTGAGGAGAAGAATAGAACCTAAACGAAACGCTCATTAAAAAAAGAATGTTTGAAGAAACCTTGTCAGATAAGATGAGCTCAGAAGCACAGCGGGCTTCAGAGAAGTTCTAATATACCAGGAATATCATTTCTATTCTCATCTGATTTCAATGAATATTAATACACTGAATACTTGGAAACTGAGAATAGCCAATATATTAACTGTTCCATAAAATTAAATGAAATAGCCATGCTAGTTAGGAATTCTGAAGGCACCAGTCACAATATTCCTAGACGCCACAAGGCGAGGACGGCTGAAAGAGAATATGCCCTTAAATAGTATAAATAGAACTGATCTAGTCAAAATGAAATCTAGCATTAATTTTAAAATTATTTCATACTGAATTATATCTCAGTAATGCAGTGTTAGTAGGGACTGGTATAGATATGAAATAGAGATCTAATTCAAGCTTAATCTGTTTTATATTGCCAATTAACTTTGGTGGGGCAACCTTCCATATTATACTTTTAAATCTGAAGGCAATATTTTAAGGGAAGTCAAGCTACTGTCATATGTCTTCAGAAAAATGTGTTTCCATAACCATTCTTCTACAGTTTTGATCAGAAGCACCAAATGCAGCTGCTTATTCTTTTTTGCTTCTATATGTTCCTCTTCACCGCAGTCTTTTGAGCCCCTATTCTTACCACCTCCTTTTGCTGATGATGGATGGGCAGCAAGCTGTTTCTGAATCAGCACTAATGTCACTTACTTACTCCCTGTATCATCTTGGAACTTAAAGTGTGAAAATACAGAGCCTGGTAACGTGTATCTTCGAAGAGTCTCAGTTGTGTAGCACTATGCCTTCTAACTCAAGTGCTTTGCTATATTTAGAGATTCTCGTCACAGGCAGATCAACAGGCAGTTGCTGCACTCTAATCTACTTTGAAGGACACTTGGCACAAATCCAGGGCTGCTCCTCCTTGCTTTCTTCCATCTCTTAAAAACACTTGACATCGCAGGTGGAAGGCATCAGGTGTTGTAGAAGTCATTGAAGACCATTTTAGAGCAATGTGCCTGACCTTTTGAGGCTTACATTAAAACCCTTCTTATTTTTCTCATCACATCTATCAATCTTTCTTTCCACTGACTTTGCAAAGTTATTTTTTTTAACTTTACGAAGAGATCATTTTGATTTAGGAATTTTCTAGGACCTTGCTCCATTAATGTGAGATTAGGGAAAGTAAAGCATATTTTGAAAAAAAGTAACATTCAAGTTAAACCTTGGTAATAGTTGTATACCTTTGGTTCACCTTTGCCCAGGAAATTCAGGGAGTTGCAGTTCCAAAGGCACAGAAGAAGAAAGGCTGCTGGTGTCAAATAGTATTGCACACCTGTTAGAAATGACAATAAAGGCCTTAATTTGGTTTTTCTGGCATTTTCAGAAACAGATGTTACTGTCTAGAACAGGGATGTCAAACTGAAGGCCTGTGGAGTGAATCCGACCCATGTGGTGCTTAGATTTGGCCCACTTGGCCATCCCGGAAACAGCGAAGGACCGGCCCTTGGTGCCTCTGCCATAAAAACGGAGCTCATTTTCCCTGGCAGAGGGTTGCAGGAGGCCATTGCTGCTGAAAACTCAGGAGCCCATTTTCACTGGCAGAGGGTTGCAGGAGGCCATTGCTGCTGAAAACTCAGGAGCCCATTTTCCCTGGCAGAGGGTTGCAGGAGGCCATTGCTGCTGAAAACTCAGGAGCCCATTTTCCCTGGCAGAGGGTTGCAGGAGGCCATTGCTGCTGAAAACTCAGGAGCCCATTTTCCCTGGCAGAGGGTTGCAGGAGGCCATTGCTGCTGAAAACTCAGGAGCCCATTTTCACTGGTAGAGTGCTCAGGCTACCAGAGGTGCCCCTGACACGAGTGATGTCAAGCTGGCCATACCCACCCTGGCCTCCTCTTCAAACACAACCCTGATGTGGCCCTCAGTGAAATCGAGTTTGACATCCTTGGTCTAGGCCTTTCTAGTAAATGTGTGTGAAACCAAATGGAAACAAAGTTTCTGCTTCTTAGAAATTTTTACACTTGGGTAGACCCTTTGTGTACAAAGAATTTATCTGACCTATTGATATATTTGTACTGGATTGGAATGATAAATCTGAGTTGGTTCATGGCCGTGAAGTGTAAAGAAAAATGTTATATATTTTTAATATAAAAGAAACTATTCGTGGTTGAACAATTTAACAGATATTTCATTGCACTGTGGATATTACAATATTGGCATACAGGCAGAATCAATTTTGTTTTTTATACCTCTTTGTAAATCTGTTCTCTCCCATAGCATATGGATGGTGCTTATATTTATAGAACCAATATGCAGAAAGACTATAGGGTTTGTAGCTTTTAAGAACATATCTGCTTTGTAATACTGTACAATCACATATTTGCTGCTGCTTCTGCAAGCATGCTGTCTTTTCTTATCCCTGATAATTCATTGTTTGCATTCCTTGGTTTAACTTTTTAAAAATTATTCTTTTGCTCACACAGTGGGAAAGCTTAACGTGACAGCTACAAAAAGTAAGTAGTGTATATTGTATTCTGTTGCTTGCTTTTGGCTAGATAACCATACCAGTTTTATCTGAAATGGTCCTGTGATTTGAGAATAGACACTTTTAGTATTCAGAAAAAACATCCTGTGTATTATGTATTCAAATCAGCATGTGTAGGAAGAGTTAAGATGTGCCCCCCAAAACATGATTAAGCTAATGTAATGTGCTCTTTGGAGGGAAATATACGGAATTCCAGATTGCAAGGAGATTTAAAATATTATTTTCAAAGGTTCTGCTTTGAAGATAATCAGGTTGTATAAATGAATGCAAGGGGTCAGGACAGAGACTAGTTAGTGCTATTCTCTTCTCCCTTTGCAAGTTGATAAAATGCATGAGGCATTTCTCTGTATGTTGTCATAAATAACAAAATACATTAATATTAGTGACACTGAGATTGAGGGCAGAGTTAAAGATAAAACTTCATGTTTGCTTTTATTTTCCTTGTCTGGTGCCTAAAGTTTTTTAGTCAGTTTTGGGAGAAGCAGCTCCTGATCATGGCTGATCTTAAGTCCATAAGATATATTTTAGCAAATTAACTGAATATGGGTTTATTAGAAAAAACAGCTTCGTCTCTTACTTCTTTCTCTTCCTTCCAGACACTTGGTATATCCACATGTTGTGTTTTAATGCAATATAGCTCAACTGAGTATTTCAGGTTGCAAATGGGAGCATGTATGATTGAATGCTCTTTTGTTTAAAAATAAAAAGGCCTCTAAAGACAATTTATTTGAATGATTTGGAGCTAATATATCCCCAATACATTTTGAAATTAGTAGACCTGCTTCTGGGTCTGTTTGCCTTTGCCTCCATCAGCATATCTCTGTCTTAGTCACTGTCTCTGACTTTATCCATCTCTTTCTCTGTCTCTATAATTATCCATCTCTGACTCCATCTGTATTTGGATCTGTTATCCAAAAAGTGTCTGCAGAAGGGATGTAAATGAGACATATACTGATGAAACTGAAGCAAAGTCTATTCTATCAGGGGGTTAAATAGAGCTCGCCTGGACCCGAGGGAGGCCTTTTAGATGGTGTTCCTCAATGGATAGGGCCTTAGTAGCAGCAGACCTGAACTGAATAATTGTTGACTTGCATTGTGTCAAAATAGGATATCCTCTTCAGAATACAGCCATGCATATTCAAGACCATTCCCTCAGATAATCTTCTGCAATCATCCTTAGCTAGGGTGGAAAGCTCGGAATGCACATTAGAGGGCAGCAAAGAGTTTTGAGTCTCTTTCAGCTGCCATCACTTCCCCTTCCCTTTTTACTTCAGGGCCACAAGAAAAGGACGAGAGCATGCAGGAGCAATCGACATGGAAGCTGCTAGAGACTCTAATGACTCTGTTTCTTGTGTCTGCCACAACAGCCACAGCAGAGTTAGTGGCTCATCTGTCACTCACTCTGCCTTCCTTTAAAGCTATTAAGCAGCATGTAGTTGACAACTGGATGTGGCAGGAAAGAGTCAGAAAAAAGCCGACTTGGCTTCCATCCAATCACTAGCCGCCCTGAGTCTACGGAGAGGGGCGGCATTCAAATCAAATCAAATCAAATCAAATCAATCAATCAATCAATAAACAAACTATCAAATATAGCAAACCAGATACGATAGCCTTAATCACCTTACCTAGTTTGTTGAAGGTGTGGGCTAAGGAGAGGTGGAGTCCCCTTTACTAAATGTACAGCATTACTCTTCATATAATCATCTTTTTAAAAATGTGCACATGCTTCTATTATGTGCAGGAATACAACATAATCTGAGACTGGAGGGGCGGCATACAAATCCAATAAATAAATAAAAATAAAATAAATAAATATACATACATAAATATTCCTTGTCCAGTCATACCTGACTCTAAGGTGCTAATCTCCATTGCTTGGTCAAGGGGGGCAGTATTGTCTGAAGACATTTTCTGTGGACATATGGCCAGCATGGTTATACGCCAAATGTGCACAGAATGTTACCTTCCCACCAAAGTGGTACCTGTTAATCTATTCACAGTGGATGCTTTCAAACTGCTAGGTGAGCAGGAGCCAGGTCAACAACAGGAGCTCACTCCATTGCACAGTGCAAACCTGGGCTGTCAGCTTTCAGGCTGACAAGCTCAGCATCTTCGACCTCATTTACCTTTGGAAAAAAATCAAAGAGCACATCTAAATTATCTGAAGTTTTAGAGAGGTCTTATCCTATCTAGCATAGAACTGTAGATTGCCAGGACCATCTGTTTCTTTCGTGGATGAAGTCTAAATGTATTTGCTCTCTTCATCCACTTCATTATGAATACTGGCAGTGATGGGCTGCTAAAGGTTTTACTGCCACACTGTGGACATGGCTTATTTTGTGGGTGTGGTTTGATAGTCATGTGACTGGGGTAGGAGTGGCTTGCCAGTCATGTGTCCAAGTGGGAGTGGCTTGACAATCATGTGACCATGGGGTGGCTTAAAGATCATGTGACTGGGTGGGAGTGGCTTACTGACCAGCATAAGTTTTAAAATAGGTGCTTGGACTCTTTTTCAATTGATTAAGTCACAATATTTGAATAGCCACAAAGAGGACAAATGATAGACAGCATTATTTGTTGAGGAGCATAATAACATTTTAAGGTTTTGTACTGAACCCAGCATGATTCAGCATGATAACAGGTTAGGCAAGTAGCTCAATTTTCTTTAATTGCTATAAAAGTTCAGTTCTAGATAATGATTAAAATGATTAAAGTGTTTATGGGTAAAAACATACTATTTAGTTATTTCCTATTTTAAAAGTAATTCAGTAAGTAAAGTACTAGAGAAGGAAGGACAATGAAAAAAACCAACTTATTCAATAAATAGTGCATAAACGTACTACCCCTCTGCATCCCCCCTCCTGGTATCAGGTATCTATATAGGGTTATCACCGAAATGTAGAAGTATCAAAGCTTCAAAACGTCGCTACAGAGCACTGCACACCAAGACAACTAGACACAAGAACAGTTTTTTCCCGAATGCCATCACTCTACTAAACAAATAATTCCCTCAACATTGTCAGACTTTCTACTAAATCTGCACTACTATTCTACTAGTTTTTCTCATCATTCCTATCACCCATTTCCTTCCAAGTTGACTGTATGACTGTAACTTGTTGCGTATATCCTAAGATTTTTATTAATATTGCTTCTTCATTGCTTATTTGACCCCTATGACAATCATTAAGTGTTGTACCACATGATTCTTGACAAATGTATATTTTATTTTATGTACGTTGAGAGCATATGCACCAAGACAAATTCCTTGTGTGTCCAATCACATTTGGCCAATAAAAAATTCTATTCTATTCTATTCTTTAAAACCTGGATAGTTTACTAGTGTGGTTTATTATATACAGTAAATAGAGTGAGCAATGACCAAGGTCACTTTTCCAACTATGTCAAGTGACCACTAAAAAAATGCTTCTAAATTCTATGCCATCAAAATGCTGTGATCATCGGATATAATAGCTGAAATCCAATGGTGCCTTTCAACCCTAAAGAACAAAATAAACATATTATTTGTGCGCAGTTATTATCACAGACGATCAAAGTACTTTCTGTCGCTAATGAGGTAAAAATGAAGTCGAAGTGTATCAAAATTATCTTGGGTGGTCCAGAAATTCAGTTATCCCTCCATTCAAATGTCAATCAACTGCACTGCTGTTCCACAGTATGGCATTAGTCTTCTTTATTAAACAAAAAATCCTTCTGAAGTTGTTTTTCCTAGCATTCCCCCATTTCTGTGTGAAGTCTTTTTCCTCCATTAAAATGAAAAGGCTGTTGACTAGGCAACATTTTGCACTGTTTATTTTATTTTTAGATTCAGAGGTATTTTATTTCTCCCAGTGCAGAAGTAGAAAGGGTTCTGTCATTTTGACTACTAATTCTCGAATAAAAATGCACTCAGAAATAATTTCCTTTTAAATTTATTCTTTAGAAGTGGAAAAGGGAAAAAAAGTGGTTCAAGAAAAGAAAGCTATTCCACAAGTCATAAGAAAAGGTATGGTATTTATTTTTTTAAAAAAATAAAGCAATTAATTTGCTTCATCTTTAAAGGGCTCTGATCTTCCTATTGTATTTAAACAAAATGAAACCGATTAATTACCCTTTGATTTATGTCTTAGAAGAAGAGAGGAAAAAAGTAACTGCTGAGAAGAAAGATATTCCTGAAATGAAAAAGAAAGGTAAGTTATTTGCGTAAGGATTGTATTACTAGATTGCTGCTGTATTATGTAGATATATGGGTAATTCTGAAGTATCACAAATTTGTATCAAATAATCAAGCAGTCATAGAATCACCACTTAATAATAAATCACCACCATAATAAGATGGAGACTAGAATATATGTGGTGCTCGTAAAAGGAAGAGTGAAACTTCAATTGCACCATCTCAGTTGATCTTTTTTGACCAAATTCCATGGACATATCTGTAGCACATGGAAAGACAGTATCAGACTGAGCCTGAGGCTGGGGTCATATGCATTATCACTCTCAGATCCTATGTTTTATTTATTTATTTATTTATTTTATTTGTCCAATACACAATAAGGGGTTTAGTGGGTATATATCTATATACACATAGTAAAATACATGATGAAGGTTATAGAAGAGATACTCATAATAAGATATATCTAAGAAATAATAGAAAAGAAGATATAGTAATAGAACATATCAATGAAAGAATAGAAGAAGAGATATAGGAATAGAAGAAAGGTATAGGAGATATAGGAGAGCAATAGGACAGGGGACGGAAGGCACTCTAGTGCACTTGTACTCGCTCCTTACTGACCTCTTAGGAATCTGGATAGGTCAACCGTGGATAATCTAAGGGTAAAGTGTTGGGGGTTTGGGGATGACACTATGGAGTCCGGTAATGAGTTCCACGCTTCGACAACTCGGTTACTGAAGTCATATTTTTTACAGTCAAGTTTGGAACGCTTAATATTAAGTTTAAATCTGTTGTGTCCCTGAAAGAAACCTAAATCCAGAGAGGTATGGTGGTGGCCCACTGGTGAAGATGCTCACTTTCCACTCAAAAGGTTGAGAGTTCAGTCCTGGTTAACAGAGCAGATATATCTTTCCTAGGACACTAAAGAAAGAAAAAAATCTGCTGTGATCTTCTCGTGTAGTTGTCAGGAAACTATTTTGTAGGGGATAACAATTTATATGAAAAAATATATTCATTCATCATGAGGTGTAAGCTAAATGCCTGCTGACACAGAAATCTAAATTGCAGCTGTTTGTTTTAATGTTAAATGGACAGAATGAGTTGAGCCTTTTTTCCGTTTATTAGCTACTTTTGATTATATGATCCAAAACCATGTTTTTTTCATATTTTAGAAGTGAAAGAAATAAAAAAGATAATCCATGAGAAGAAATATGTTTCTGATATTCAAGCAAAAGGTATGCTTTTGGAGTGTGATTTTTAGAAATTTTTTACCATTAACATGATGGTCTAACTACAAGGGATTGTATATAATCATTACACATTACATTATCCATTAGAAGTGTTGTAATCTGTACAGATTATTGAATCCCATTGATGTCAATGAGCATTTCCCAGGTGTATAACATTCTTTACTTTTGTCATTAACCAGCAAAATATTTTGTCAAAACTAGAATCCATCAATCCAACTAAAGCCATCTCAGTATACTAATATAAGAATAACTATATGTAGGAAATTATAAATATAAATTTATCATTGGCACATGATATCAATGTCATTAAGTTTGTAAATGCATAACCTATGAATACAGTGCTACATAAATCTATGTATTTTGTATACTATTACACAGAGAGAGGGGTGGGGAGGGTAATGATAATATTAATTTAAACAAAGGTTCTCCCCTATAAAGCCCTACATGGCTTAGGGCCAGACTATTTACGGGACTGTCTTCTGCCTCACACTTCCCAACAGTCAATTACAGCCCACAGGGTTGGCCTTCTCTGGGTCCTGTTGGCCAAACAGTACTGACTGGTGGGACCATAGGGGAGGGCCTTCTCTGTGATGCCCCTGTCACGCTGTATATTGACAGCCCCTCAGAGACATTTAGTAATGAAAGGATTAATTATGTGTGCCTTATTAGATCCTCCTATTATGTTGTAATATCCTGCCAACTCACTTCCTTCTTCTTCACTCCTCTTCTCTCTCCTCTTCTAATCCTCCATGAACCTCCATTATGTAAGACGTATATATTGTGTTGTCCCTCGAGACATGTTTTATTTTGTTTATTTCTGTTTTTAAAATAAATATATCTTGTTTGAACAAATGACTAAGGCTTTTATCCTAACGGACTTTAATCACTCACAAACCGCGACAGCCCCAGCTTTCTGGAACCAACTATCCCTGGAAATCCATACCACTCCCACCCTCCTGGCCTTCTGGAAAGCCTTAGAAACATGGCTTTGCCAACAGGCCTGGGGCCACCCATTGAGCAATAGCACTGAGTTCTGGCCTGGAAGTTATGAATGTTTTTAGGGTTGGGGTTTTCAATTGCTGTATATTATTTTATTGTTGTACGCCACCCAGAGTCCATCAAGAGTTGGGCGGCCTATAAAATTAATAAATTAAATTAAGTTAAATTAAATGATATAGATATGTAGATTATATATTTTGTGTTATACTGTATTTTGTGAGCCGCCCCGGATCTCCAGAGAGGGGCGGCATACAAGTCTAATAAATAACAACAACAACAACAACAACAACAACAATATACCCGTATTTTTCACTCCATAAGACGCAGTTTTTTTCCTCCCAAAGTAGGATGAAAAATCAGCGGCGTCTTATGGAGCGAAGATGCAGGCAGGGAGGGGGGGGAGGCGCTGGAGCAGAGGGGGGGCGGCGATATACTCACCAAAAGTGTCCCACCTCTGTCGCCGCCTCTCCTCTTCCCAACCCTGAAGAGAGCCGCGCCTTTCGGCCTCCGGGAGTGCTCGGCCGGGGGACGCCTCCACCGCGCAGGTTTAGGAGGCGGAGCGTTACCGGAGGAGCGGTGGCGGTTCCGAGCCTTTGGGAAGGCTACGGGAATCGCTTCAGGAGGTGGGGAGGTCTCGAAGCACCGTTCACTGTGTCTTCGCCTCCGCGCGCTGCCTCCGCCCGGCCGAAAACAAAACGGCTCCAAAAGTCGGCCGGGATCCCGGGAGGCGGTGCGTGACTGTTTCCTCTTCGCTGCAGAGCCACACGGAGGCGAAGACACGGTGCCCGGCCACGCTCCGCCTCCCGGGAGCCCAGCCGATTTTTGGAGCCGTTTTGTTTTCAGCTGGGCTCCCGGGAGGCGGAGCGTGGCCGGGCACCATGTCTTCGCCTCCGTGTGGCTCTGCAGCGAAGAGGAAACAGTCGCGCACCACCTCCCGGGAGCCCGGCCGACTTTTGGAGCCGTTTTGTTTTCGGCCGGGCGGAGGCAGCGCGCGGAGGCGAAGACACGGTACCCGGCCACGCTCCGCCTCCCGGGAGCCCAGCTGAAAACAAAACGGCTCCAAAAATCGGCTGGGCTCCCGGGAGGCGGTGCGCGACTGTTTCCTCTTCACTGCAGAGCTGTCGGGAAGAGGCGAAGACAACGGCGCCCTCCACTCTCTCTCCCTCTCTCTCTCTCTCTTTTTCTCTCTGTTGCCGGCGTGGTGAACGAGAGAGAAAGAGAGAGAAAGAAAGGAGGGGAGAAAGAATGAGAAAGAAAGCGAGAAAGTAAGCAAGAGAGAAAGACAGGGAAAGAAAGCAAGAGAAAGAGAAAGAGAAAGAGAGGGGGGAAGAAGGGGGAGGGAAAGAAGGGGGAGGGAGGGAAGGAGGGAGAGAGAAAGAACAAAAAAGAGGGAGGAAGGAAGAGAGAAAGGAAGAGGGATGGAGAGAGAGGGAATGAAAGATGAAGGAAGGGAGAGAGAAAGGGGGAGGGAGAGATAGAAAGGAGGGAGAAGGGGGTAGTTAGGGAGAGGGAAAAGGAAGGGCGTGGAGAAAGGCAGGGGGAAAGAAAGATAGAAAGGAAAGAGGGAGGGAGAGATAGAAAGGAAAAAGGGAGGGAGGAAAGAGGGAGGGAGAGATAGAAAGGAAAGAGGGAGGGAGAGATAGAAAGGAAAGAGGGAGGGAAAGATAGAAAGAAAAGAGGGAGGGAGAGATAGAAAGGAAAGTGGGAGGGAGGAAAGAGGGAGGAAGACATAGAAAGGATAGAATTATGGATGCAAGAACTTGCTCATGTGTGATAGCTACTTTTTGGCTCAAAATATTTTTGTTCTATTTTCCTCCTCTAAAATCTAGGTGCGTCTTATCAGCAGGTGCGTCTTATAGAGCGAAAAATACGGTATATCTCCTCCAAGTACAGTATGTTCAAATTTAGACTGGACTCAATATTCAATCATTCAAAATGATAGCATACTTTAAGCTTCCTGAAGTTTGTGAGTTACTTTTTCAGCATAAGTAACATCTTTTTAAAATTAATTTTTAGGCTTAAAAGAAGAAAAAAGGAAAACTCCCGAGAGGACAATGCCCCCTATAGTTAAAAAAGCAGGTAAGAAATACTGTATATTCTGTTACTCCCTTCAGTGAAATCTGATTACTACCTGAGTATATTTTTTAGATTTTTAACTGGGTGGATATGCAAATGTTGATTTTTAAAAATGTTCTGAATTTAGTAATTTTTTTAAATTCAAAAATGATTTTTTTTAACTTCAGATATACATTGTGCCCAAATCTGAACTTTTAACCTGGTCCTTTTTTGTTTTTAATAGTATTCATTATTATGAAATTATTATCTCCTTGTATCTATGGCATAAAATTATGTCAACATTTTCTTAATACAATATGATGTATTTTGCTAGCAAATTTTCATAGTAAAAATTAATGAGAATTAGTCAGGCGGACTCTTACATACATGAACAGTTCTTCAAAGAAATTAATGTAGATGATAAGTATTTATAAACAATTGTAGATGATTTGTAGATGATAAGTATTTATAAACAATTGTGACCATAATAACAAACATATCTTTTATGACAAGTAATTCAGTTTGTAAACTGGTAGTCCAGATATGTTAATTCTTTTAGTTGCATGAACTTTCATCAAAATCTTCACTGAACTTTAGCTATGCTGGAATGCTACTCTAGTAAGACACAGTTGAAACTTCATATGACCCACATCATCTCCATTCCTAGGGACATCTGTAGGAGAAGTAAAGCAAAGGCAATATGACAGCCATAACTACACAATCAAAACTCCATTCCCTTTTCTATGCAGAACAAATGTGATCCATAGAAAAAGGGGCAGAACCTCTGTTAGGTAGTTGCAGCTGTTATCTTCACGTTTTTGATCCTTCCTTCTGCTCATACCTACCCACCCTTGTGTTAATTGCTGCACTCACTAGCTGTCCTCCGAATAAGATATCAACAAAAAGTTAGGTGGAATTAGATCTAAGTTCCCAAAAGTAGAAAATAAAACTACAGTATAAGGATGAAAATGCATTGCACTCATTTGTCAAAATCAAGACATTTTGCATATTTGGGAATTGAGCTCCCATTTTGTTCATATCTACTTGAAATTAAATTCCACCAATTTCAATAGGCTTATTTCTGAATAAATGTACAATACATAAGATTTCATTTGAATAGAAGGATCTTACAACAGTAACTCATAACCTTATTTTTAAAATAACCTTATTTTTAATTTTTAATAACAGAGTTATCTTGATGGTCCTATAGAGCAGTGTTTTTCAACCAGTGTGCCGTGGCGCACTAGTGTGCCGCGAGACATGGTCAGGTGTGCCGCGAAGAAGGAAGCTCAGGTTCCGGTCTCGCAACTTTTTGCTGAGAGAGAGAGTGAGAGAGAGAGAGAGAAAGCAAGAGAGAGAGAAAGAGAGAGAAAGAGTGTGTGTGTGTGAGAGAGAAAGCAAGAGAGAGAAAGAAAAGAGAAAGAGAAGGAGAGAGAAAGCAAGAGTGAGAGAGAAAGAAAGCAAGAGAGAGAAAGAGAGAGAAAGAAAGCAAGAGAGAGAGAGAGAAAAGGAGAGGAAGGGAGATAGAGAGAGAGAAATGAGCAAAAAGGGGAGGAAAAAAGAGAAATGAGAAAATGATTGAGACAGAGAAAGAGAGAGAAACAAAAGAGAGAGAGAAGTGACTCTTGATTTAAAGCATATGATAAAAAGCACCCAAAGAATAAGAGAGAAAAAACCCAGCCCTCACCTGGTTTTGGAAATGGTTCAAGAGTGTGTATACACACACACACACACAAGGGTGGGGAGGAGACAGGGATGGAAAAAGAGAGGAGAGTGTCTTAGGGTGTCATTTTGTGTCATTTTGGTTGGTGGTGTGCCCCAGGATTTTGTAAATGTAAAAAATGTGCCGCGGCTCAAAAAAGGTTGAAAATCACTGCTATAGAGAATGATAGGATGCTAAAGGTGGTTTGACTTTATGGTTCTATGGTTTTATGTATTTAGGTTTAGTTTTACCATTGTTTGTTAGTTTGTGTTGCTCTTAACTTCTGTAAACTTCTGAAGGCCTGTATGATTACGCCAACAATAGAATCTGATAAAGAAACATAAATTTTTAATATACCTGTGTAGTCCCACATCTCCAGAGGCTTTTCCAGTCAATGTAAGTTGAAGAGAAAAATTGTTATGAAATTCGTCTGTAAGGTTCTCAGATACTCTCTAAAACTGTTGTAAATGGAAAACTCTCTGTGCGCATTCAAGCTGAGCTCTCCTGAAATTTGGCTAGTGTTTATATGAGCCTCATTCCTCCCCTCCCCCGCAGCCATTTACAGTATATTGTAATTTCAGAAGTCGATATATTGAAAAAAATATTTTTGTAACATTATTTAAATGTCATATGCAGGTATGATAGTGTAATGCCATCATATAATTTTTTTTAAATGGTCAGTTTATATGAAATTATTGCTTTGTCACACAATCAGTAAGATGTTCAGACTGGATTCAGCATTTTTGTCTACCTATTGAGTCCTTCCCAAAAACCTGAGATATTATTATTATTATTATTATTATTATTATTATTATTATTATTACTGTATTATAATATATGAAATAAAGTAAAGTCACAGCTGCAAGTTCTTTAGTTGTTGTTAGCCTTCATACTCATTGAGTTCTTTCCAAGATTATTATTTGAAGGCAGTCCGAAAATGCAAAGCTTTAATTATGATAAAATAGTTAAGCTATTCTTTTACTGCTGAGTTTATGAGTACAATTTATAAACAAATAAGCTAGCATATCTAGGTTGACTCAATATTCCATCCTTCTGAGGTGGATAACATGAGGACCCAAATTGTTGGGGCAATATGCTGACTCTGTAAACTGCTTAGAGAGGGCTGTAAAACACTGTAAAGTGGTAGATAAATCTAAGTGCTATTGCTATATCAATATGTAAGCAATAATCATGTGTACATTTAGATATGCATATCTGGAATTAATTTTCATTATTGGAAAAAGAGGAAACATTTATTACATTTCATGCAAACTCTTGAGTTATCAGTTGTGAATCCCTAATATATTTAAATTCAAATTATATAATATATAAATACAATATTTTCAAACTTCCTTGCTACATAATGAGCTGTGGTAGTTTTTGGGAAGGACTCAATGGTTAAAGTACAGTAAAGCAGCTAGCTTTGCCCACTGCCAGGAGTTTGATCCTGACCACCTGACTCAGGCTTTCATCCTTCCAAGATGGGTAAAATGAGGACCCAGATTGTTGGAGGGAATGTGCTCGCATTATAAACTGCTCAGAGAGTGCTATAAAGCACTATGGAGCGGTATATAAGTCTCAGTACTATTACTATATCTTAATTTAAATCTTTAAATGCATTAAAAAACAAAAAATG
This sequence comes from Erythrolamprus reginae, assembly GCF_031021105.1. NCBI lineage: Eukaryota > Metazoa > Chordata > Lepidosauria > Squamata > Dipsadidae > Erythrolamprus > Erythrolamprus reginae. The sequence continues at coordinate 306,511,284 of NC_091950.1, read as the reverse complement.
CTGCTATAATAATTGCTTGTTCCTTCCTGATTATTGAAAACCCAGATAAAAATATGAAAAGTTATAGTTAAAAGGGTTTCCTTTAAAGCGTACAGAATAGATCAAAAGGCCTTGGCACATACTGCTGATCGTTAAATATAATCCACTCATGATGTTACTTTCATCTTTTGAATTCTGCAGTCTTTCTTATAGCGTCATCTGTTCTTTTTCTTAAATTTCCTAATACTGGTTTGGGCGGAAGTTTATTTATTTAATTTATATAGCAGCCATCTGACATGCATGTGATTCTGGGCATCATTCACAAATAAAGCAAAATTAAATAATCAGGTTGTTTGTCTATCTATCTATCTATCTATCTATCTATCTATCTATCTATCTATCTATCTATCTATCTATCTATCTATCTATCTATCTATTAGATTTGTATGCAGCCCCTCTCCGTAGACTTGACATTTAATTGACATTTAGTCAATTAAAATTATATTAACAAAAGACAGAGAAGAATGCAATCAAACTTATACTATTTAATGGGCTATATGCTTCCATGGGATCCTCAGCCCTGATGACAAAACCAGGTTTTGAGGGCCTTCCAGAAAGCCAAAAAGTTTGGAGCCAATCTCAATTTGGTGGTGGTGGGGGTTGTGTTTGAGAGGCTGAACATGCTGTGTTCCTAGCCCCCACTAAACAATAGTACTTGGCTGATGACCGACAACATGCCCATTCTGATGGAGCGTCTTGAATTGGACCCTGAAGCAAACTGGTAACCAATGCGGCTCATGGAGAAGAAACGTAACACGCGCAACTACTTTCCTCACTGCATTTTGCACCAACTTAAGCTTCCGGATACACTTCAACAGCAGCCCCATGTGGAATATATTACAGTGCTGCATCTGAGATGTCATTAGGGCATAAGTGACTTGACAGGAAAGACTACAACTGGCACACGGTATGAAGCTGTGCAAAAGCCCTCCTGGCCACAACTGCCACTCCAAACAAGAGTCAGGAATTCAGAACAATCCCCAGACTGCATATTGGGCCTGTCTGGAACTTTACCCTTAGATTATCTACGGTTGACCTATCCAGATTCCTAAGAGGTCAGTAAGGGGCGAGTACAAGTGCACTAGAGTGCCTTCCGTCCCCTGTCCAATTGCTCTCCTATATCTCCTATACCTTTCTTCTATTCCTATATCTCTTCTTCTATTCTTTCATTGATATGTTCTATTACTATACCTTCTTTTCTATTATTTCTTAGATATATTTTACTATGAGTATCTTCTCTATAACCTTCATCATGTATTTTACTATGTGTACAGTGATCCCCCGTTTATTGCGTCCCCAACCATTGCGAACAGGGTACTTCGCTATTTTTCAACCCGGAAGTCAAAAATACCATCTACGCATGCGTGCCGGGCACGCATGCGTAGATGGCAGCGGCTTCCCTGGGTCTTCCCCCTCTTGCTGGCGTCAGCGAGGAGTTTCCCCACCGCCCACGCAAACTCCTCGCTGCCGCTCGCCCGCCCTTCGCCTGCCCACGCCGTTCGCTCCCCCCTCTTGCTGTCGGGAGGGCGAGAAGCCCTCCCCAGCACCCGCTCGCCCGCCCTTCGCCCTGGCGGAGAAAGTCCCGCCCGATCCTCCTCCCTGAGGCAGCTCGCCCTCCCATGGCCGCTTCCTCCACCCTCTATTGCAAGCCCTCGCCACCGCAGCCAACGCGCGCTGCGATCTTCAAGCCCGGCTCCTTTCGGCCCAGCATCCCGGGCCAAGCAGCTGCCTTCCGTGACTGAGCCTGGCTGGCCCGGAAGATCGTAGCGCGCGTTGGCTGCACCGGCGGCGACATTGCTGCCGGCTTGGCTTCGCTCGCCACTGCAGCCAACGCGCGCTACGATCTTCCGGGCCAGCCAGGCTCAGTCACGGAAGGCAGCTGCTTGGCCCGGGATGCTGGGCCGAAAGGAGCCGGGCTTGAAGATCGCAGCGCGCGTTGGCTGCGGTGGCGAGGGCTTGCAATAGAGGGTGGAGGAAGCGGCCATGGGAGGGCGAGCTGCCTCAGGGAGGAGGATCGGGCGGGACCAGGTGGGGGCCAGATCGTAGCGCGCCGGACGGGGGTCTCCCGGGCTGCCCGATGCGACGGCCGCCCAGAGCGCTTGGCCAAGGGGGCTCCGCTCCTTCCTCTGCCAAACAGCTTCCCCCTTTGCATCCCGGGCCAAGCGGGGTCGCCCGGTAGTTTCCGCGCAATTAGCTCCAGCCGATTAGGCTAACGAGGGGGACGCGCACAGACACGCACCGCACAGGCAGGTAGCGAAGGAAGGAAGCGAGCGAGCCGGGGGCAGCCCAGCCGGAGCTCCACTTCAGGTGCCGGCGGAAAAGCCCGGCAGCCAAGCCGGCGTCTTGCGATCGCCGCCTGCCCGCTTCGCCCGGCTCCTGCGGGTCACTTCGGGGGCTCTTCCTCCCTCGGGGCGCAAATAAAAAACCCCCAGCCCTGGAAGTTCGCCGCGTCTGTCAACGCTTCTCTTCCCCTTCCAAGCGCCCGATCGCAGCCTGGCAAAGCCGGTGCAGACGGGGATAAAAAACACCCCCCCTAAAAAAGCCCGGGGCGCCACGCGCAACCACCTGCCTGCGTTCGCGGGGGGAAGATCCCCGCTCGCCGCCAAGGATGCCGAGGCCGCCCGGGAGAGGTCAAAGCAAGCCGGGCCCGGCGGGCGCCCTGGAGCCGCCGGCAAACAAAGGAATAAAAAAGGAGGAAGCCGAGCGCGGGGAAGAAGCGAAAGCGCCAATTTGCACAACTCGCAAAAGCGCGTGGAAAGATCACAAACACACACACACAAAAGCCGCGCGGGATCTGCACGCGGGGCTGGGAGGGAAAAAAGCGCCTCTTTGCAAAGCAGCAGCCGCCCGATCCGGGGCGCGGGACCCCAGGCTCAGTGACGGAAGGCAGCCGCTTGGGCCGAGAGGAGCCGGCCTTGATCCGCCAACGCGCGCTACGATCTTCCGGGCCAGCCAGGCTCAGCGGATCAAGGCCGGCTCCTCTCGGCCCAAGCGGCTGCCTTGATCCGCTGAGCCTGGCTCGCCCGGAAGATCGTAGCGCGCGTTGGAGACAGGCTTTGAGTTTTGGCTGCGGGGCGAGGGAGTTAGGAAAGTCCTACTTCTCCCCCCGCAGCCAAAACTCAAAGCCTGTCTCCTGCTGCCCGGTTTAGCCAGGACACGAGCGGCGAAATGACTTGGAGGAATGTGAAGCTGAAACCGGCCGGTTTCATCTTCACATTCCTCCAAGTCATTTCGCCGCTCGTGTCCTGGCTAAACCGGGCAGCAGGAGACAGGCGGTGGGCTGGGAGCCGCAGGCGAAAGGAGCTCGGGCATTGTTCTCCGGACCCCGCCCGCAGCCTGGAGAGGGAAAGGGCCGCCGCGGGGCTGAGCGGGCGGGGTCCGGAGAACAATGCCTGGCGCCGCGCTCCGATGCCCGAGCTCCTTTCGCCTGCGGCTCCCAGCAGCACTTTGAATCCAGCAGCTTCTGCTGGATACGGGCGGTGGGTGGGACGAGCAACGCGGAAGCCAGGGGCTGTGGCAGCTCGCCCCCCCATCGCCCGTATCCAGCAGAAGCGGCGGGATTCAAAGGGATTCAAGGCTAACTTCTGCGCTTGGCTTGAGGACTCAGCTCGGAAGCTGCACGGGTGTTTTAAAAGGTCTCTGCCGGCATGGGGGGCTTCCTACCACCTCCCGAACCCCCAACTCGGGTTTGGGGGGGTGCTAAGAAGCCCCCCATGCCGGCGGAGACCTTTTAAAACACCCGTGCAGCTTCCGAGCTGAGTCCTCAATCTTCGGCTCCTCGCTAGCGCTGCGGAAGTAAAAATACCATCTGCACATGCGCAGATGGTGTTTGTACTTCCGCAGCGCTACTTCGCGAAAACCCGCTCGTTGCGGGGGTTCCTGGAACGGAACCCTCGCAACGAGCGGGGGATCACTGTATATAGATATATACCCACTAAAACCCTCATTGTGTATTGGACAAAATAAATAAATAAAATAAATAAAATTGCAACCTGTCTAAAGCTAAATATGGTAAATCCTGAGAAATGGAAGGTCCCCCAAACCCAAAGCCACTCAGCCTTGCCAGGATTCAGCTGAAGCCTGTTGTTCCCCATCCAGGCTCCCCAGGTCTCCAGACACCTAGAAAAGATATCAAGAGCATCATTTAGTTTAACAGAGAGAGAAGTATACAGTGTTCCCTCGATTTTCGCGGGTTCGAACTTTGTGAATGGCCTATACCACGGTTTTTCCAAAAATATTAATTAAAAAATACTTCGCAGGTTTTTTCTATACCACGGTTTTTCCAAAAATATTAATTAAAAAATGCTTCACAGGTTTTTTTCTATACCACGGTTTTTCCCACCCGATGATGTCATATGTCATCGCCAAACTAATAATTTTTGCAAATAAATAACAAAAAATAATAATAATAATTGTTAATAAATAATTATGTTTCTAAATATCAGGATCTCTAAGTGTCTTATTCAATGCTGAGTACCAGTAATAATGGTGAGTAAATGGTTGTTAAGGGAATGGGGAATGGTAATTTAGGGGTTTAAATTTTTAAGGGATGGCTTGTGATACTGTTCATAGCCAAAAATAGTGTATTTACTTCCACATCTCTACTTTGCGGAAATTCAACTTTTGCGGGCAGTCTCAGAACGCATCCCCCGCGAAAATCGATGGAACACCGTATAGCTGGGTATTCTCAACATATTGATGATACATTACCGCACGCTGATCAATAATCTCACCCAATAGCTTTATATAGATGTTGAACAGAAATAGAGAGAACGTGATGCAGAAGAGGTGCTGGTACAGTAGCAACAACTCCAATTGATCCTTAGTGCTAAAATTAATGAACAGGGTCTCATAACTTAATAAACAGAGTCCCACAACAGTGAGGAAAATGCACCCCTGGCAGGGACTTTAACGTTACCCATCTACATATAAACCGTTGCACAGAAGAATGAGCCAGATTTAATTTTTTCACAAGGGTGAAATCTCTTTTTATTTATTAAAATGATGTTCACAATTCTAAATTTGTGTCTTTACATTGTAGCTTGCTGCATGCAAATTGTTAGCATGCAGGACTGCGATTCTATTGTTCTCATTTTGCACATCTGTTTTCTGTTTTCCAGTAAGAATAATTGGTTATGCCAGGTAGCAGCAGATTCTGACTTTCAGAATTCTTGCGGGAGAATGTATTGAGGATATTGGGGAAACATATAGACAGATGCTTAGTTCAATGTATTTCACAGCAAAATACATAGGGGGAGGGGGGGAAGTGTTTGTTAGATTATATTACCCTATTCCTCTGCATGTCCTTACACATGAATTACCATTGCATCTTTCAAGATTTAAAAGGATGGGTTTTGTATATGTCTGGCTACATCAAACATCTAAAAAATATATTTTGTGTTGTGGTTGGCTCTGCCCCAGCTCCTGCCCCAGGGAATGTGGAGGTGGATGCAGGGGAAACTTCAACATGTCATAGGCCTGTGTTATTGCCGACAGAGTCAGTTCAGAGTTTAGTTTCCTCGTACGAAGAAGGTGGGAGTGACTTGGAAGAGGGGGGCTTGGCACACAGCCCAGGCAGTCAATCTCCATTATCTTCCATTGATTCGGATGAAGACTTCTTGGACCCACGCAAGCGCAGAATTATACGTAGAAGAGACCAAGTAAGGACATATTACAGGAGATAAGAGAGGCCACCTGTGTTTGGGTGGGGCTCCAGTAATTAGGGCTGCTGCTATAAATAGCAGCATGTGGGTTTGGCCATTGTGGAAGAGTATCTGATCGCAGTTCTTCAGGAATCCTGTGTTTCTGTTTTCTGGACTTTGTTTGTTGATTTTTCACACCTTTGAAACCACAGCAGAGCAACGTGTGTGTGTGTGTGTGTGTGTGTGTGTGTGTGTGTCTCACTTCGTTGGAAGAAGAAGGGGTGTGAAGTTTCTTCACAGCTGCTAGCTAAGTACTTAATGACTGCTTAAGGGAAATTGTACAGACTACCTGGTTGTTTTGGGACAAACTGCTCTTTGCAATACAAAAAGAGTGCTTAGTTTATTTTGAATTTTGTGATGAAGAACATTGTTTTGAATTTTCAAACGTGTGTGTCTGAAATTTGTACCCTTGAATTTTCAGGAGGCTCCTACCAGAGAGCCCGGCACAACAATTTTATATTCATGATAGCTAAAAACTGCTGGGTTGTAAGCAGGGGCAGATTCCTATTACCGCTACTACCAGTGTGCTTCGCGCACAGATTCGGTTAGCTTGCATACGCATATGTCCCAGTGTGTTTTTGCTTCTGCGCATACACAGGAAGCAAAATCTCATGAGCGGATGCGCGTATGAGATTTTGGCTATTTTTTTGCCAAAATCTCGCAAGTGCGTGGGTCCCCTCATGAGATTCTGTGCCTGCGCAGAAGCAAAAACATCACTGGACTTCCTGGACATGCACAGAAGCAAAAACATGCTGGCATGCATGCATGCACATGCAAGATAATCAAAGCACAATGAAGCGATTGCTATTGGTGCGGCATCCTTTACTGTACGGGTAGCAACCTGCTATTGGTTGTAAGATAGAAAATATTTCATAGAAACACAGAAACATAGAAGATTGAGGACAGAAAAAGACCTCATGATCCATCTAGTCTGCCCTTATACTATTTTCTGTATTTTATCTTAGGATGGATATATGTTTATCCCAGGCATGTTTAAATTCAGTTACTGTGAATTTATCTACCACGTCTGCTGGAGGTTTGTTCCAAGGATCTACTACTCTTTCAGTAAAATAATATTTTCTCATGTTACTTTTGATCTTTCCCCCAACTAACTTCAGATTGTGTCCCCTTGTTCTTGTGTTCACTTTCCTATTAAAAACACTTCCCTCCTGAACCTTATTTAACCCTTTAACATATTTAAATGTTTCGATCATGTCCCCCCTTTTCCTTCTGTCCTCCAGACTATACAGATTGAGTTCATTAAGTCTTTCCTGATACGTTTTATGCTTAAGACCTTCCACCATTCTTGTAGCCCGTCTTTGGACCTGTTCAATTTTGTTTGCTTACTTGTTCAATATAGCATAGGTCAGTTTTTCTCTAGAAATCAGAGTGCCACACAGCAAAGTTTCAATTCCATTCCGATTCTAACTGGATCAAAAGTAAAGTGAATAGAGCCCTCTCCCAATAAAAACACTTCCAACCTAAGGATATTAATTTCATACACCTTTTCACTGCACACCTAGGTGAACTATACCTGAGTGTCAATGAAGGGCTACAAAAATTTCTACAGGATGGTTATACAGGATGCCCTGCATTTTCTTTCAACATCTTTCAGTGCAAATTGGGTGCTCTGGGGTGGAGCTCTATTTTCACTACCCCACTGCGTTTCTCCCCGTCGGGCTGTAGCCCTGCTGGGTGTGCAGTAAATACCTATACCTGTACATAACTCCCAGATGCATAGTTACAGATGACTTGAACCTTTCTTCCTTTTCTTTTGTATGATGTGGAAATCACAAGACTTTTGTTGCTGCAGGAAATACATCAACTTCAGGTAGGACGGAGGAAAATTTGTCCAATTAAACATTGAAATTTTATAGGGCAACAAAAGTTATATAAACAATGCAATGAAACTAAGGATGACAATTACATCAGAAGGAAAAGGAGAAAAAAATGAAATTTAAGAAAATTGCAGGAATAATGGAAAATATTACACAAAGATGAGCCTAATAAAAGGCAAAAAAAAGTAAAGGTCCACTGGAGAAACCCAATATATGGAAAATAGGGCACGAATAGACCTGAGAACTATACAGAAATGATCCCATCTCAGAATTAATGATATGCATGAAGGTTTGATCACTGGACTACAGCCAGAAGGTCTGAAAAGTGAGGTTAATGGGCCGTGGAAAACATTGCTTCATCAAAGCTGCAGGAATTGATGAAATACCAGCAGAACTATTTAAAATCTTAGATGATGATGATGCCATTAAAGTGCTTCATGTGGTTTGGAAGTAGCTGCTGAAAACATAGCAGCGGCCTAACGGAAAAAGATCAATACCCAAAAGGGTAAGGCTAAGAAATGTTCAGACTAGTGAGTAGTTGTACTTAATTCACATGCCAGTAAGATAATCCTCAAGATGCTGCAAACCAGAATTCAACAGTGCATGGAATAAAAACTGGCAGAAGTACAAGCCGCCTTCGGAAGGGGCAGGGTCACCCAAGATGACATTGGTAACTTCTGACGGATAATGGAAGAGGGAGAGGAATTCTAAACAGGCATTCTGTGTTAGCATTACTAATTATTCAAAGGCACTGGTGGCTGTGTAGCTCTCACACACAAAAATTGTGGACAACCCTTAAAAACATGGATATAGGCTACTTCGTCTGCCTCTTGAATAATTTATATGATCACCAGAAAGCAACATTTATAATGGAGGACATAAATAGATCAGAATCAGGAAAGGAACATACCAAGGCTATATACCATCTCTTTATTATGTGCAGAATTTATCACAAGAAATACTGTCCTAAAAGAAGCAGAAATTGGAATTTTATTTGCTGGAAGGGACATCAGAAAGTTCAGATATGCTAATGATACCACTTTAATGCCTGGAAACAAAAGGAGATAAGCAAGGAGGAGATAGAGAGTATCTTCTTCAAAGATACCGCACAACCTGGCTTGCCACTCACCATGTAAAAAACCCACCCCCACCCCCAAGATTATGTCAACATGAAAAACTAGTCAAATGAAAGTAAATGGAGATGAAACTGAAGTGGTAGCTTATTTTCTCCAGTACAGAAAGTCATGGGACTGAATAAAAAGAAATTACAGTAAAAGAGATCTAGACAAAATATTTAAGTGAAGAGAAATCACACTGATAACAAATGTACTGATTGCCAAGGCCTTTGTTTTTCTAATTGAAATAGTATGGTTGTAAAAGCTGAACCATCATAAAAACCTGAATGAAGAAAAATGACACTTCTGAGTTGTGGTGCTAATCCACAGCTGAGTTTTGACCATCACCTTTCAGCTGTGGCCAGGGGGACCTTTGCTCAGGTTCGCCTGGTACACCAGTTGCGGTCTTACTTGGACCAGGAGGCTCTCTGCACAGTCACTCAGGCCCTCATCACCTTCCGTCTTGATTATTGCAATGCGCTCTATATGCGGCTACCCTTGAAAAGTGTACGGAGACTGCAAATAGTCCAGAACACAGCCACGAGAGCTGTCATGTTACACCTCTGCTCTGCGAGTTGCACTGGCTTCCTATTAGTCTCTGGGCACAATTCAAGGTGTTGGTTATTACCTATAAAGCCTTACATGCAGTGATGGGCTCCTAAGGGTACGGTCAGGAACGCAGTGCTGGCAACAAAATTTGGAGCTCCACCCAAGAGCACCCAATTTGCACTGAAAGATGTTGAAACAGAATGCATAAGCGACATCCACAGTGTGGTAGTAAAAATTTTGGTCACTGCAATGTGACCTGCAATGACTCCAATAAAAAACCTATGCTTTTGTTTCTTCTTTATCATTGAACTGGTTTCATATTTACACAAATAAACAACTTGACACTATACCTATATTTCTCTCTACATTTGCTCTCTATGATGCAGATTCACCAACAGCATACGAATCCCTAGAATCTATTCTGGAACCGTCTTCTGCCGCACGAATCCCAGCGGCCAATAAGGTCCCACAGAGTTGGCCTTCTCCGGGTCCCGTTGACTAAACAATGTCATCTGGCGGGCCCCAGGGCAAGAGCTTCTCTGTGGTGGCCCCAGTCCTCTGGAATCAATTCCCCCCAGAGATCAGAACTGCCTCCACCCTCCTTGTCTTTTGCAAATTACTTAAGACCCACCTATATCCCCAGGCATGGGAGAATTGACACATCTCCCCCAGGCTTTTATAGTTTTATGTATGGTATATGTGTTTTGCATGGTTTTTAAATGATGGGGTTTTTAGAGGCTTTTTTACTATTAGATTTGTTTAAATTGTCACACTGTTTTATTATTGTTGTGAGCCGCCCTGAAGACTTTATTATTATTATTATTATTATTATTATTATTATTATTATTATTAAGCAAAATAAGATCAGGAAAAACAAACTCATTCTGGATTTGTGTCTCATGTTGCAGGCATCACAGCTTTATGAAAGAGGCATACTCTCAAATAAATCTCTCTGTTCTGCCTCTAAACATTGAACTTGGAAAGAATAAATTCCTTAGGTCCAGAATGCAAAAAGATTGGCCATTCCAAATTTACCATAGTTGGGAGATAATTGGCTAAAATGGTTAATTTAGCATTACAATGTCTATGGAAGTCATGTTGCCCCAAAGGTGCTTTTTCAAAAGGCAACTGGACTTTCTTTGTTTTTCCTTGAAGTACAACTGGGACTGCTGAAAGGACTGTGTTGTAAACACATCTACATTGAAATTGAACAGCCCCTCTCAACAAAAGGGAGGGATACATACTATCTCTCCTGTTTACAACACAGTCTTTTCAAGAACCATGAAGGTTCTACACCCATGTGCACCTTTTAGGTGACCCCCAGGGCACAGAAAATCCTGCAAGTGACTTCAACAACTCCCAGAGGCAGTGCTATTCCCCAGATGACTGCAAGGAATATAAATCCTTCCATTCTTCACCAGTCAGTCAGAACTGAGGAAGCTTCTGGGATGAGAAGCAAAATGTCCTCAAGGAAAAACAAAGAAACATCAGTTGACTTTTGTAAGAGCACCTTGGGATTAACATTACGAGTCTTCGGAGAGGGGTGGCATTCAAATCAAATCAAATCAAATCAAATCAAATCAATAAATATCAATATGCACTGAAGCCAACCATGAGTGGCTCCGTTTTCATACATTGAATTATAAACAAAAATAAACATAACAATAGTGAAATATATATATTCCCAAATAAGACATCCTCTGATAATAAGCCCAATCGGGCTTTTGAGTGCATGGCACTAAGGACAAGGGCTTATTTCAGGGTTCAAAAAAATAATAATTTTGGAGTGATTTGGTGTTTGTTTTATCAAGACTCAAATATTTTTATTGCTCCTTTCAGGTGAGGATGATATTTTTATACACACACACACACACACACACACACACACACCAATTATTGGATCAACAATTAAAACCTCATTCTCACCTGAAAGGAACAATTAAAAGATCTGAGTCTTGATAAATGAGCACCAAATCAGAATACCCCAAAGACACTACAGTGGTGCCTCTGATTTGAGAAAACAGTATAAAGCAGAGACACTTTATTGATGTCAGTCATGATATGTATTTTTTTCCCCTAGACATTCTCAATCAGTCTGAGGGAAAATCAATTGCTTTTTCCCATTCTGTAAAGGACAAAAATGTTAGTGAAATTCCTGCAGATTGGATGTGACGATGTTATTCTTACTAGCACTTATGACGTTACTTAGTTTGGGTAAGGAAACATCTGCAAGAAAACAGCTCAGAGAGCACCAAGTATAAAGGTGGGCTGAGAGTGACGAAGTAGTCATGCAATGGAGTGAGCTTCTCAACCCCGTCCCTGCCAACCTAGCAGTTTGAAAACATTAAAATGTGAATATATAAATAGATACCACTTTATTGGGAAGATAACAGTGTTCCATGTCATCATGCTGCTTACATGACTGCTGAAATGTCTTTTGACTGTGCCAACTCAATGGCCTTGAAACGGAAATGAGCACTGCTGTTGAGCAGGAATCAGATGTGGCTCGGTGCGATCTCTCTTGGTAAATGAAACACATTTATTCAGTAATGACTAGCGGAGTAAAATCTGTGAGTCCTCTTTTATCTTTTTTAACCTTTTAAAAATTAAGTTAGGTTAACTATACCCAGGCCACAAGAATCTTGGACGAACACTAGAAATCTCTTAACCTTTGGCTGCCATCTACTGGCTGGTTAGAATTTGGAATTCTAGATATGGTAGCCCATGATAAATGTTGCATGATCCCTAAGAAGTACTGTATTAAGAGATGGCAAGCTGACAAATTGATTGGCTTGGGAGTTTTTTCAATTCTACTCTCTCAATAAAGAAAATAAAATTAGCCAACCATGTGTTTTCTACAATAATGTCTCAGTCAGAGAAAATAAGGCATTCAGAGAGATCATAGCAACTCACCTGTGTACAAACTGAAGGAAAAAATTTAATATATCTAGATTCCAGGCCTACCCCAATATCCTTTAATCCATCCCAGAACAATTCTAACTGACTGAAAAAGATTGCTTGCAATAGCTTGGGAGGGAACACTTGGTAGAGGGAATTTCTTTCCCAATAATAGAAATACTACCTATAGAAAAGTATGTTGGGGAGTCATAAAATTGACATCCTCACCTGCATTCATCAAACTGCTTACTTCATAATGGCTTCTCAGAATGGGATTACGGCATTAGGGAGTAATTCAAAAGTCACTTATCAGTCTCTTGATTCCAGCAGGAGTACATACATATGCATGAACAGTGAATCATCCCCTCAGGTTGCCTTTCTAAATGCACATTTGCAGAAATAAATAGTAATGCCAGTGTTTTCCTTAGAACGTGATATCAGTAGTATGCTTAGAATTATAAAAGTGTGCCATACCAAGAAAATGTAAAGCCCAATAAATAATAAGGGTTTTTAATAAAAGTGAGACAGATAATGAATATTGTTGAAACTCGCATAAATGACTGTCATACCATCTATTATGGAAAGCAGTCGTGTTAAATTCAAGTTAATATCCACTTAGCTGTTTTGGTGGAAGGATCTAACTCACAGCTTTTCTCAGTACTTAACAAAAAAGTCCAAGCCTTAAATGAGAAAATTAGCCCCACCACTAAAACAAACATTTGATTTGGTAGCAAAGATTTTGCTGAAGCAAAACCTGATAGGATTGTGCGAAGGGAGTCACCCTTCAATTGCTTAATATTCAAAAGGTTTATTTTTCTACATTTGGTATGAAAATCTTATTTGCTTGTAATAATGTAATCTTATAGTTCATGTTAATGTAGTTGATCAAATGCGGAAGTAAAGCATTAGTTGATGTTTGATAGGCACTTTGAAAATGTACTTTTCCAAATCTGAAATGCATTCTAGAAATTGAACACTGCAATCAATATTCTGCTATTTATTTTATCATTTTCATTATTCATTATACAAGGTTGAGGAAAGCCAAATGTAATGGCTTCTTCCCTTCTCAGTGTTTCTCCATAACCTTGTGAACTGCAAATGTGGCATCAATAACGTGTTTTTCCTGAAAATAAGACCTAACCAGAAAATAGGCCCTAATCTGATTTTTTTAGCCTGCTCCTAATATAAGTCCTGCCCCCAAAATAAGGTCATCATCAGCTGGGATGGTTGGGTGTTGCCAGCACTTGAGGCAGCGAGGGCATGGAGGCCGACAGTGTTGGGCAGTAGACACAGCCCACGCAGTGCTGATGAGTTGATTATAGCAGATGGAGGAGAGGTGTGAGGGGAGAGGCAAGTGATCCAGATGCACTGTGCGGTCTGCAGAAAAGCCGAGAAACAATGAGACACAATGGGCAGCTGGCCATGGGAGGCTCATCTTTGTATTTTATTTATTTATTAGATTTGTATGCTGCCCCTCTCCGTAGACTCGGGGCGGCTAAGAACAGTAATAAACAGCATGTAACAAATCTAATGTTTAAAATAATTAAAAAATCCTTATTAAAACCAAACATACACACAAACAAACAAACCATGCATAAATTGTATAGGCCTAGGGGGAAAAGGGTAGTTCATTTCGCCCAAGCCTGACGACAGAGGTGGGTTTTGAGGAGCTTACGAAAGGCAAGGAGGGTGGGGACAATTCTGATCTCCGGGGGGAGCTGGTTCCAGAGGGTTGGGGCTGCCACAGTGAAGGCTTTTCCCCTGGATCTTGCCAGACGACATTGTTTAGTTGACGGGACCCGAAGAAGACCGACTCTGTGGGACCTAACCGGTCGCTGGGATTCGTGCGGCAGAAGGTGGACCCGGATGTATTCTGGTCCGATGCCATGTAGGGCTTTATAAGTCATAACCAACACTTTGAATTGTGACTGGAAACTGATCGGCAACCAATGCAGACTGCGGAGTGTTGGTGTAACATGGGCATATCTGGGGAAGCCCATGATTGCTTTTGCAGCTGCATTCTGCACGATCTGAAGTTTCCGAACACTTTTCAAAGGTAGCCCCATGTAGAGAGCATTACAGTAGTCGAGCCTCGAGGTGATGAGGGCATGAGTGACTGTGAGCAGTGACTCCCGGTCCAAATAGGGCCGCAACTGGTGCACCAGGCGAACCTGGGCAAATGCCCCCCTCGCCACAGCTGAAAGATGTTTCTCCAATGTGAGCTGTGGATCGAGGAGGACGCCCAAGTTGCGGACCCTCTCTGAGGGGGCCAATGTTCCCCCCCAAGGTAATGGACGGACAGATAGAATTGTCCTTGGGAGGCAAAATCCACAGCCACTCCGTCTTATCAGGGTTGAGTTTGAGTCTGTTGACACCCATCCAGACCCCAACAGCCTCCAGGCACCGGCACATCATTTCCACTGCTTCGTTGACTGGACATGGAGGCACCAGCAGCAGACGGAGGCAGAGGTATATGGATTGAGGAAGGCAGGCGATCCTCATGTGCCACACAGACCATGGATAAACAGAGGGATGGTGGGAATATAGTGGGTGGGTGTTTTCCACCATGTCTCGGCTTGTGTGTGGTGTGAAGTGCATCAATATTGGCTGCCTTCCTCCCATATCTCTACCACCATCTGCCAGTGTGCAAAGACAAGCCTCCTGCAGTCACCCACCCAGTCCAACCCATCAATTCTTGGTTTTCCCATGTGGTGGACCCAGATTTCCTGCCCCCCCCAAAAAATTCCTTTGCCTCTGTCTACTGCTTGGAAGGTAATTAACTCACCTGTGCTGCGTAGGCTGTACAGGTCCAGAGTGTACCAACCAAGGGGGCAGTGGACTGCAGCTGCTGCTGGACACTGTCATCTCCCATATGGTCACTGCTTCTTGTATGCACACTAGGGGTGGGCGGGCACCCAGCTAGGCTGATCACCCTGATATTGTGTTTCCTCAAAAAAATAAACTTTAATGCATCTTTTGGAATAACAATAAATAAATAAGACTGGCACTTATTTTTAGCGAAACACTGTAATACTAGCGCCTTTGACAAAGTTGCATTGATTGGTATTGATTTTTATGAGTAGCACACTATATTTGATTGTGCAAGATGGAATTTGTTAATCAAAAAAGCAGATCCTATGATGATGACCCACCCCAAGTCCCCGGAGAGGGGTGGAATGTAAATTCAATCAACCAACCAACCAACCAACCAACCAACCAACCAACCAACCAACCAACCAACCAACCAACCAACAAACAAACAAACATGATGATGATTTGATGATGGTTTTCATTATTCATTATAATTGTTATGACCTGTGTTTCTGCTCTAACAAAATCCCAGAATAGTTTAGTAAAAGAGAAAAGGACATGAATGTCCAAAGCCCCTGGATTTTCCCCTCCAAGTTTAGAAACAGAGATTGTCCTTTGGAGAGGAAATCTAACATTAAACCTTTTGTTTAACCCCCATGTTAAGCTTCTTCAGTTGGGTTACTGCAAGGTTAGGAAACATCACCGGAATCTTTCAGGATGAGTAGGAAGATTTGGTAGATTGAAAACTCTCACAACATGTCACCATGACTGAAAATTTAAAATAAAATGCCTTCTATCCTTGACAAGGTTTTCAAAGGGGAGAATATAAAGACAGCAGGATAAAGCTCGAAAGCCAACAATACTGCTTTGTTGATGCTCTGTTCCTGGCAAGACCTTGGAATCATTTGAACGCTCTGAGATTAGATGCAAGAGTGGACTTCAGAAAAAATAGCTACGGGTTCTCTGTTCAGTTGCTGGATGGGCATGGCTATGGTGGGCGTGGCCTAGTCGGCTTCCTGACCACATTGGGGGACATTTTTGCCCTCCCCTTTCCTCAAGCAACTGGGAGGGTGAAAATGGCCTCCTCAGTCTCCAGAGGCCAGAAATGGGCCTTTCTGAAGCCTGTTTTTTGCCTCCCCAAGCCTCCTCATGTGCCCTGCACTTACTTAGATGGTTCATATTTTTCCCTTCCACACGTGAAAAGCAATGGGATCAGGGGACAGGGATATAATTGTATATGTAAGAAAATGCATGAATCTGATTAGAAGTTTTGGAATACAGTGTTCCCTCAATTTTCGCGGGTTCGAACTTTGCGGAAAGTCTATACCACGGTTTTTCCCATCCGATGACGTCATATGTCATTGCCAAACTTTTGTCTGCCTTTAATAAATATTTTTTTTAATAAACTTTAATAAATAAACATGGTGAGTAATAATCTAAATGGTTGCTAAGGGAATGGAAAATTGCAATTTAGGGGTTTAAAGTGTTAAGGGAAGGCTTGTGATACTGTCCATAGCCAAAAATAGTGCATTTACTTCCGCATCTCTACTTCGCGGAAATTCAACTTTTGCGGGCGGTCTCGGAACGCATCCCCCGTGAAAAGCGAGGGAACACTGTATTCCACTTGAAGACTATTATAGTATATGAATTATACTAAAAGAATGTATGTTTTTTGGTTTTTGAAGGTTTTCTTTTAAAAAGAAGCTTATGAGTCATGCTTCAGATGGGTCTATCCAAGTAGAGAATTCAAATAAACCTTGCAAATACAGTTTTTAAAAATGTAGCATTAAAAGTAATAGCTACCAGTGCTGTGGATATTTGCCATTTCATATATACAGTACTTTAAACGTGTTTTCTCTTTTGAAATGCTAACTTGATAGCATTTTTAGGCTGACTATAATTGCCATGTTTGCTCATCAGATTAATGTAGTATATAATGAAATTTCCAATTAATGTATGTTCTTGGTAACAAGGTATGGCGGGTTAGGTTTTCATTTTCCTGAAAAACATGTGGCGACTGCAGGATATATTATTAGCTTTTCTTTGCAGCATTTGGGTTTGCAAAAAACAAAAAAAAGAAATCTATGAACACAAAAGTACAAACACCGTTTCTGACAGTATTAGAAATCTTAGAAACTCATTAAAACTCCTTCAGTTCTTTTCTCATATTTATGCATGTCATTTATGAGTGCAACATTGCTATATTATTACTCAACTGCAACCATATGTTTCTTTCCTATCTGTATACTACCTTGAAATTAGAAGGGTTTGTGTGTGTGTGTGTGTGTGTGTGTGTGTGTTTGTTTTGTGTATGCAGTAAGACTACAAAGACTTTAACTATCACATGTGTGACCAAGAAATAGAACCTAAGAGGCAATTAGATGCATAGAAAGTTTGTTATTTCCTGTTTGAAGTCACCCATAGGGGGGAAAAACTGGTTTATCCTTCGCTCCAGTGATATTTTAGTATTTTTGATGGTTTCATATACATATTTATGGGGAAGAATGAAGTGGTATTGCATTTATAATACTAGAAATAGTAACTGTAATAGTAATATCTTGCCATCAGTAAAGTATGAGTAGCAATATTTGACAGCCTGTAAACACTTATCTCAGAATAATATAAAGGACATTGCAGGCTTCCTGCTCCTAAGAAGTTTGTAATTGAAAATAGTAAATAGAAGGCCTATAGAGAGAGATAAAGACAAGTTATAAAGGAAAGGATGCGAGCAAATGCTATTTCTATTTCAAACAGAACATTTTAGTTACAGTTGGGAATGGCAATAAACAGATTTTTCTGCCAAAATTTGATAGAGCATGCTAGGGTTGCCAGGGGCTTAAGTGGGATGCTAATGAGCTTGCTTTCGCTTACCTCTGCTTTATATATTAAGGGAGATATGCTTATAGAGACCTCTGTGATAAAAGCCTATGCCAGTGAGACAGGGGCGGGATGCTACTACCTCTGCTACCAGTGCGATGCATGTGGAGTTTTGGTTGTCTTGTGAGCATGTGCGTGTGTTATGTGTGCGCATCCCCAGCATGTTTTGCTTCTGTGCTTGCGCACGAAGCAAAAAAATTGAAAAATTGAAGAAAAAAGATGGTGACCACCCATAGGACTGCCACCAAAATGCTTTTGTGCAAATTATGCAATCTGGCAGCCGCTACCGGTGTGCAGTCCCCTATCGCACCGGTAGCAACCCACTACTGCAGTGATGGTGAACTTTTTTCTCTTGAGTGATGAAAGTGTGCATGCAGGCATGTCCACACCCATAATTCAATGCCCCCCATGTGCCTCACTCTCCATACATGTGTGTGCAATCCCCACCAATGCCCTGCCCCTGTGCATGACCCACCATGCATGCATTGCCCTTGCCCCATTTTGGGCCTAGCAGGCCTTCCTGAAGCCTCTGGAGGCTCTAAACAGCCTGTTTCCCAACTTCCAGTAGGTCCATTTTTTTACCCTCCTCAGTCTCAAAGACTTTCCTGGAGCCTGGGGAGGGCGAAAACAGCCTCCCACAGCCCCTCAGAGGCCCTCGGAGCTGGAAAGTCTGTTTCCTAACTTCTGCTGTTGGCCTTTTTTTTTTTTACTGCCCCAGAGGCTTTCCTGGAATCTGGGGATGAAGAAAACAGCCTCTCCTCACCCAGTAGAGGCCCCCCAGAGGCCAAAAATGCCCTCCCAGAGCCTCCACACGAACCCTGTACTTACTTGACATCCAAAACGGGCTGTGTGGAGGCTCCTAGGAGAGGGTAGGGGCTGGCACATACATGCATACTGGAGCTGAGCTAGGACAACAGCTCACTTGCCCACATATATGGCTCTGTGTGCCACCTGTGGCATGTGTGCCATTGGTTTGCCATCACAAGTCTATGCCATGATGCATTCTTTATTTCGGTAGGCTCTCACACATTTCTGAACTCTGGTATTTCAGTTATATGTATGCTGGAATTATTTCTAAAATGCTTCTTTTTAATGCTACATTTACCACAACCCTGAATTAATTGTTTAGAAGGTTTTAATTATTACAGGATATTCAAAACTTGCTACCAAATCCTTCCAAACACATTTTTTGTTGTTGTTTAGTATCACTAATCATGCCTATAATCTAAGAATAATCAACAGGATATATACATCTAAGGGTTTATGAAGAGCAAATCAGTGCATGAAATTTGAAGATGAGCCATGGGCATAATACCTCTCCCCCACGTATCAAAGATTCCTTGACACTGTATGTTAATTGAGTTACCTCCACAGAGTTTAAATGGAGAAGAATTAATTGCAAAGATGATTATCTGACTGAGGGTGTTCAATCAGATGTGCACAACTCTAAGTCATCGCACCTTTTTTTTTTTTTTTGCAGTTTGTAATTTGACAGGAACACAGAAATGATTAAAAATGAGACGAGTCAAGGAACTTGTCTCCATTATGGAAAGTTTTGTTAGGCTATTTTTCCCATGGTTATGATGGAAGAGTTCACAGAATGTGACTTCACCTTACAGTACCCTCCAGACTTATATCATAGTTCTTGTAGTTGCCTCTTCATTCAGAATCCAATCTCAGAAAACTTCAAATAGATTGTATAAGAGAAAGCCTCAAATGCCATTTCTTTTATTTATTGCAGCACAGACAGAATTCAGAGGAGGCAAAACAGATCATTGAAATGAGAATGCCTCCTTCAAATGGCTCCAAAGGAAAACAAAAAACAAGAATAGAATTCTGGAGTCTCTTTGTGAACTTTCTTTACTTGAATCTTTCCCTTGCCAGAATCTTTCTTTGATGTCTCTTACATTATGCCACTAAGCAAAAAGAAATTACTTTCAAAAAAAGAGAGAAGCAGGCAAAAACATAGTTAAGATTTAGTCCAAGATATAATCATAGGGATGCATTTAGCCTTGAAAACTAAAACTGGATAGTTAAAAAAGCAAAAGATGTCTAAAGTCAATTGGACAGGGCACTGAAAAAAAAAAGTTGAAAAAAGGACAAGAAATGAATGCACCCGGCATATAAATGGCAGGAAGGAGAAGATCACAAACTGGCTTTGAATGGAAGCAAAATCCACGGAGCAAAAAATGTATAAAGCAAAAGGTACAAGTACAGATACACCTGGGGTGGGGTCCACTTACCTTCACCACTGGATCACATTGCGACGTTTCACGTGCATGCCCCCTCAGGCAATTCTGCTTCTGCGCATGCTCAGTAGCTATAATCAGCCCAAAACACAGCTGAGGAGCTGATCAGCTGTGCTTCAGGTGAAAGAATAAAGGTAAATATAAACCTGGGGGCGGGCAGCAGGGCCTTTCTTCAAGCAGCAGCAGAGGAAAAAATTTCCAAACAGTAAAAAGTTCCCCAAAAAAGATGATGGCACCCACAGACTAGCATTGACAGAACTGGATCTGTCATGCTATTGTGATGTCACCAGCGGGTTGCTACCGGTTTGGGCAATCCGGTCCAAACCAGGAGGAACACACCCCTGCAGATACACATCCACCTATTTTTAAGACAGATGATAGTAGAAGGGAAGAATCTGTAGTGAATAACTGGGGATAAGAAATCTCACTAATGCAAAATAGCCAATGTATACACAGGTATTAAGTGCAGATCATAAGACTAACTGAACATATCAGTTAGTCAATATAGCTACTCTAAAAGTATAGAATCTAAATGTAAGATTTGCATGTGTTTGAAAGTAAAAAATGTAACCATCTGGAATGGCTGAGGAACATTATACAGGCACATGGCTATCAGTTATGACTGGGCAGTATTATAACATGAACAATATAATAAAACAAGTTTACAGCTTTATTTGTCCTTTTGCCACATGAGCAAAAGCCTAGCCCAAATAGAATAAATACCCTTTCTACAGCATTTTAAAAAGAACATTGAATCAATGTTCCATCACCTGTCCTATTGTCTCTCCTATATTTCATATAACTTTTTCTTCTATTCCTATATTTTTCCTTCTATTCTTTCATTGATATCTTTTATTCCTATATCTTTTATTCCTATATATTCTTTCATTAATATATTTTATTCCTATATCTTTTCTTCTATTCTTTCATTGATATATTTTAATACAAGTACATCCTCTGTAACCTTCATTATGTATTGGACAAAATAAATAAAATAAAATAAATAAATAAATAAAAAAGCCCGGGAGAATTGCCTTCCTATATTTAAGCATAGTGATTTGCCTTTGATATCTGGCCAGCTTGGTCAACCTTACTGGAAGACAAGGAAATATAATTAGAAATAAATCCTTTGGAAGAAATGCCAAGTCTAATTGAATACTAATATCCTTAATTAGAAGCTAGCTTTGTTTCATTGCTCTCTCAAATTTCACAGGTTGCTTTGTCACTGGTATGAATTCTTAGAGCCCATATAAATTCTTTGGAAAATCATGATTGCCCATCACCTAAAATATAAATGAGTGGGATGCAACTGCCTCTCCACTTTTATTTTTATTCAGCTAAAGGTCATTGTTTTGCAGTATCATTAAAAAGCTTTTCAAATTGTTGAATAACATTTTAGGATCCTTCCAAATCATAAATAGCCCTCTTTCGGTGTATCTCTGAACCAAAGCTAGGTAAATGAGGTGCATTTCTATTTAATTCTGCTTTGTTTTCCTCTATTGTTTCTTATTTATTGTAGCATAAACTAATGTTGACTATTTTATTCTTCAACACAAAATAAAGTCAAGGATTGCTAGTCAGCTTCTTTTTTTAAAATATTCAGGTAGATAAAACACATTAGTCCCCTGACCTGCAATAATGCAAAACACAATAGTAATTAGTTTGGAGGAAATAACAACAGAAATTCCTGTTGTTAAGTTTGCTAAAATGAATACAATCAGCAAAACAGGCATCTGTTAGAACCATCTTAGATACTATTTAAAAGCCTCACTCAGGACATGGTATCAAAGATGCCCAAACCTGCTTTAATGAATGAAACATAAATAAGGGCATGAGAAGGAATCTGATTATCACTCAAGATATATATTTTTAATCATAGATAGTTTATTTTAGACAGAATCAATCTTTCTTCATGAATGTGGTATCTGTAAATGAACTTAAGATTTATAGATACGGTATCCTTGAATGAAGACAAATTCATTAATCCTAATTCAATGAATCTATGGCTGCTCTAGTGTCTACCCTCATTTCTTTAAAAAATGCCCAGGATTATAGTTACTAATCCTGAAAGGGGCCACTCTTAGATTGTTGTGAGGTTAGTTAAAACCATCAGCTTACTCAGAAAGGGAAAATTCACAATTTCCTTTTGCTCATTCAGTGTTCCAAGGACTATTAGGCTATATTAGAGCTAAAGTTGAAAAAATAAAAACAAACATCTGTCCTTTGAATTAAATGATATATTCTGGATTTGGCAAGGGAATTGTGCTCACTTCCTTTCCCATTGTATATGTGACAGCATCAGGGCAGATAACTTCTTCCTTTGGGAAATACATCAGTACTTTACTTTCCCTATTAATAGGTGCCAGTTAGTAATATTGGTGTGAGATTACATTGAGGAAATCACTTATGAACTTTTACTCTGTCTTTGATTAATGATTGTTCTGTTGGCTATTTTGTGTCATGGCTTTTTAGCTATGTTGAGAGTTTTTGGAAATAGAACTGAAGATTATAAATGTTTTAATAAACCCATGTAAAGAAATTCACCTGCAAAGTGGAGATTACCTGAACAAAAAGGTAACAAGCAGTCACAGGTGTGTGTGTGTGTTTGTGTGTGAATGTAATGGAATTATGGTTCTTTCTTGCACTGACTTGTTGCTTTTCACTCAGGCTGGACTTTTCATAGTGACTTGATGAGATCAAGTTCTCAGAATCACTGCATCTCAAATTGGAAAATTAAATTAATCTTGCACAATAACTTAGCATATAATGTAAATTGAGCTAAGATTTAAAATGTTTACTTAAGACTTCGTAGTATTCCTTCTTATTTTCTGTAGAGGAGATACACAAGCTACTTCCTTTGTCAGGAAGAAGCTCAATATAACAATATCTTTGTTATAAAATAAACCCCGGAGAGTAATTTAAGACAGCATGTGTCTAGTAGTCCTGTATGAAGTAACACAGATTTGCTTCAACAAAATGGTGTAAGTTATGGAAGTGATCTGATTTGCTTTACTGAAGTGCTGAAGCTTGGTATTCTTAGTTTCTTCTCCTAGTATGTAATGGGGAGAAGCAGTGGCGAAATATTACTGGTATGCCCCGGTTTGGGCATACTGGTAGCAATGGCTGCCAACGGTTCAGAGAATCAGTGGTGGCAGTAGCACGAGGCTCCACCCACTCTCCTGGATGTCACCATTTCCTTGTTTTTTACACTCTGTGCATGCACAGAGCCTTCTGCACATGTGCAGAGGGTGAAAAAGCATGCTTGATGCAGGCGTGCACATACAAAACCCACGCTTCCGAGCCAATAGGGAGGGTAAGTGGATTTCACCACTGGGAAGAAGAAATAACCTTGAGAACTACATCATCACCTTGAGGTTCGACTACTGTAATGCTCTCTACATGGGGCTACCTTTGAAAAGTGTTCGGAAACTTCAGATTGTGCAGAATGCAGCTGCGAGAGCAATCATGGGCTTTCCCAATAAGCCCATGTTACACCAACACTCCGCAGTCTGCATTGGTTGCCAATCAGTTTCCGGTCACAATTCAAAGTGTTGGTTATGACCTATAAAGCCCTTCATGGCACCGGACCAGATTATCTCAGGGACCGCCTTCTGCTGCATGAATCCCAGCGACCAGTTAGGTCCCACAGAGTGGGCCTTCTCCGGGTCCCGTCAACTAAACAATGTCATTTGGTGGGACCCAGGGGAAAAGCCTTCTCTGTGGCGGCCCTGGCCCTTTGGAATCAACTCCCCCCAGAGATTAGAATTGCCCCCACCCTCCTTGCCTTTCGTAAGCTTCTTAAAACCCACCTCTGCTGTCAGGCATGGGGGAACTGAGATATTCTTTCTCCCTAAGCCTTACTATTTATGCCTGGTATGTTTGTATGTATGTTTGGTTTTATAAAAAAGGAGTTTTTTAGTTGTTTAGTATTGGATTGTTACATGCTGTTTTTTCTCACTGTTGTTAGCCGCCCCGAGTCTGCGGAGAGGGGTGGCATAAAATAAATGAATGAATGAATGAATGAATGAATAAATAAATAAATAAATAAATAAGGTAAAAGAGGTCTGGGGCAGAAATGTAATTGGCGAAAGCATCTCTGACTTGATAGTCTTTAGTTCTCATGAAGATAAAGGGAGGGACACAGAGGGAAGCAAATTCAGGCATGTAGAATTCTGTTGCAGTAGCCTTATGATATAGATAATATTCATACATTTGGTTTCATGGAATGGTTTGTCTTAAAATTCCAATGCTTCCAGGCTGAGTTGCTTCAGGACTGCCCACCATTTTTATTAAAGTGACTACGCATGGAAGCTTTCAACATGTGTTGAGGAAAACCCTTGGGAGCACTTTGGCTAGCAATACAGGAGAAGGTTTCTTAAAGCAATAGGGTGGCAATAAATGGACAATTCTCTGGATGTAAAGAAGTGAGAAGTGGTGTACCCCAAGGTTCAGTTTTGGGACCTTTACTTTTTAATTTATTCATTAATAATCTGGATGTAGATGTAAATAGCGAGGTAGCAAAGTTTGCTGATGACACTAAATTGTTCTGGGTAGTGAAAAGTGAAACTGAGTGTTGGGAGCTCCAGAAGGATCTCTCGAAATTGAGTGAGTGGGCAGCAAAGTGGCAAATGCATTTTAACCTAAACAAGTGCAAAGTTATGCATGTCGGGGCAAAGAACCCCAATTATACCTACCAACTGTTGGGACCAATCTTTCTGAAACAACCCAAGAAAGGGATCTTGGGATTTTGGTGGACAGCTCAATGAAGATGTTAACCCAGTGTGCAGCAGCAGTAAAAAAAGCAAATCCCATGCTTGGCATGATTAGGAAGGGAATTGAAAATAGGTCGGCAAGTGTTGTATTGCCTCTGTACAAATTGATGGTGAGACCAAACTTGGAGTACTGTGTACAGTTCTGGTCACTGCACCTCAAGGAGGATATAATGGAACTGGAAAAAGGGGCAAAAAGGGGCAACAAGGAAGTGGATCAAGGAAGATAAGAAAGTGAGGACAAATAAAGGGAAATATTTATTCACCCAGAGGGTCGTTGGTTTACGGAATTCACTTCCAGAAGAGGTCGTGACAGCTGTCAGCCTTGATAGCTTCAAGGCAGGATTAGACAGATTCATGGATGCCAAGTGTATCTGTGGTTATTGAAGCAGATGTCCAAGTGCAACCTCTATTGAGGCAGGCAGGATTCCTTTGAGTATCATTTGTTGGAGGTCAAGGGAAAGGGAGGGTTTTGCCTTCTCTTTCTCCTCAAGATCCCCATGTACCTCAAGATCCAATTGGTGGGCCACTGTGTGACACAGAATGCTGGACTCGATGGGTTTTGGCCTGATTCAGCATGGCTCTTCTTATGTTCTTAAAGAAACTTGTTAGGTCTTTGAGTGTCTCCTCTTGATGGGAGAAGTTCTCTCTCTCTGGGTCTCTCTCAACAGCTGGTAAGTTAGAGACTAGCCTAACTTTACCATTAGACTATCCAATGTTGATCTCTCCCGATTCCTAAGAGGTCAGTAAGGAGCATGCATAAGTGCACCAGAGTGCCTTCCATCCCCTGTCCTAATGTTTCTCTTTTACTAGTAACATGTATATAAATATTATTATATCTCTGTATACCAATACATACTTGACAAAACAAATAGCAAGTAGGATGCTTGGCTGCATAGCTAGAGGTAGAACAAGCAGGAAGAGGGAGATTGTGATCCCCTTATATAGAGTGCTGGTGAGACCACATTTGGAATACTGCGTTCAGTTCTGGAGACCTCACCTACAAAAAGATATTGACAAAATTGAACGGGTCCAAAGACGGGCTACAAGAATGGTGGAAGGTCTTAAGCATAAAACGTATCAGGAAAGACTTAATGAACTCAATCTGTATAGTCTGGAGGACAGAAGGAAAAGGGGGGACATGATCAAAACATTTAAATATGTTAAAGGGTTAAATAAGGTTCAGGAGGGAAATATTTTTAATAGGAAAGTGAACACAAGAACAAGGGGACACATTCTGAAGTTAGTTGGGGGAAAGATCAAAAGCAATGTGAGAAAATATTATTTTACTGAAAGAGTAGTAGATCCTTGGAACAAACTTCCAGCAGACGTGCTTGGTAAATCCACAGTAACTGAATGTAAACATGCCTGGGATAAACATACTGTATATCCATTGTAAGATAAAATACAGGTAATAGTATAAGGGCAGACTAGATGGACCATGAGGTCTTTTTCTGCTGTCAGTCTTCTATGTTTCTATGTTTAATAAATAAATAAATAAAAATAAATAAACAGTGTGAAATGAGCTTTCCTGCACAGCTGGCATTTCTCATTTTCTGGCAATAGTCGAAAGAATGTAGGCCATTTGCCTCTCTCAATTGTTGGTCCTCTGAAAAATGGTTCAGAAAGTCCAACCTAGGAGGGTTTTTTAAAGCATTGCTCTACACACAAAATGCATTAAAATATAAAATTTTAAATGCATGTGTTAGGAAAGTTCATGTGGAAATACCCCTTCTGGGAGAAATGCAAGACTCTGAAGAAGCATTATACTGCCAGTGCTTGTTGTATAGCTGTGAAAGTTCACATGCCCTCCTTTTGCAAAAATATTTTTAATGAGGCTACATGTGAAACATTTGCCAGTACTTAGGTGCCATATGAATAATTTGAATAAATTATTCAAAAACAACTAAACAACTCTTCTCCAGCAATATTTCAGACAGTAGTTGTGGAAATTAGGATAGGATAGGATAGGATAGGATAGTTAATTGGCCAGGTGTGATTGGACACACAAGGAAATTGTCTCTGGTTCATAAGCTCTCAGTTTATACAAACAGCAAGTGATACTCATAATCATAATCATAAGATATAGTCATCATAAAGCAGAGATACAATAGTCAGTGATAATCATAGGATACTAATGCAATCAACATAAAACATAATAGGATACTAGATAAAAGCAATTAACATAAATCATGAGATATAGCAAGAACTTATTTTTTTAAAAAATTATTTATTGTTAGAGTTGAAAGGGACCATGCAGGTCATCAAGTTCAACCCCCTGCCTGAGCTGGAATCCTAGAGCACCCCAGTCAAGTGGCAGTCCAATCTCCTCTTGAAAGTGTCCAGAGTTGGGGAGTTCACAACCTCCGCAGGCAGGTTGTTCCAATGGTTGATCGCTCTGACCATCAGGAAGTTCTTCCTTACTTCTAGGTTGAATCTCTCCTTGGTCAGCTTCCAGCCATTGTTCCTTGTTCGGCCCTCTGGTGCTCTGGAGAATAGAGTGACCCCCTCCTCTCTGTGGCAACCCTTCATATACCTGTATACAGCTATCATATCCCCTCTGGCCCTCCTTTTATCAAGGCTATCCATGCCCAGTTCCCGCAATCTCTCTTCGTAAGTTTTGGTTTCAAGTCCCCTAATCATTTTGGTTGCAAGAACCTAAGGAAATAGATAGTAGGACAAATGAGAATAATAATAATAATATAGCTCTACTAGGACATCCAAGGCATAGACAGTATTGTGGGAATTAGTTGTTTAACAAAGTGACAGCATGTGGTGGGGACTGTCTTTGTGTCTTGTTGTTTTGTGTGCAATGCCCTATAATATCATCTTAAGAGAAGAAATTGAAATAGTCTCTGCCCAGGATATGAGAGGTCTCTGTACTTATTTTTACAGCCTTCTTTCTGGCTTTTAAAACGATTTATACATAGAAATCCCTCCTTTCTACTCCAATGAGTACTCAAGGAGTACGTAAGTACAATAGCTTCACACCCATGAATCATCCAATAAAACATCAGGCGTAAATATCAGCTGTATACAGACATGCTTGTTTATTTTATTTTTATCTATTTAATTTTTATTCAATCTTTATGATTTTTTACAAATAAATTAAAATGGAGAACATATTCCTCCTCGTATTTTCTATGCACCACCGCATATATCTGAGAGGCATGCTGTGGGAATTCTGCTTGGCAGGGTCCAGGAGAAGGGCCTTCTCTGCTGTGGCTCCCACCATATGGAACAACTTACCCCCCTGTGGTGAGTTTGGCTCCTACCCTTCTGTCTTTCCACAGGAGCCTAAAGACTTGGATTTGCCAGGTAACTTGAGACCCTAATGGAGAGCATCACATTGGAGGTGGTTATTGAATTGAGAGGTCATTCCACCCCCACCCTGCATGCAGCCTATTCACTCCCTCCCCATATTTTAAAAATATCTTGATTGGTATTTATATTTTTATTCTTTTAAAGATTTTTTTTGCGTTGGATTTTTAAAATTTTAATGCTGAAAGCTTCCCCGGATCATTTGCTGTGAGACGGGCAGCAAATAAATTCAATCAATCAATCAATCAATCAATCAATCAATCAACAAATAAATAAATAAATAATTCTATTGTATCAGATTACTCTTTCAGGAACCTCTTATGTGTTCTTTCCAGAATATGGCAATGGGCTTTTGCATTTCCAAAAGCCATTTTCATCATAGCTTGTAACTTTTACTTGTACATATCCACTATGACTGGGCTGATCCTTCACATCAAGTATAATGTCATGTTGGTTTTTGGTATGGAGCAGTGTGCTTGCAATCCTTGAAGCTTAATGTTATGTGTGAACTAGACTTCTGAAACTAATTCAAGAAATCATGATTAAAACAAACTGTGCTTTAGCAAAACATGTGGTCCCCCCAGCCATCTTTTGTATCTAAAGCAAGACCAGAATCTCTGGATTCTAGCCTCGTGTCTTAGCCACTAGATCAAATAGATTTAATAAAATTATACTCAAATTTACTCAATTTCTGTTCAAGAAATACATGCATTTTGTCCCAATAAACACATTTCTTTCCTGTTCCCCAACATACAAATTTTTGTAGTATTTTTTCCTCCAATATACTGTTTTTCAAAATAACAAAAACACTTGTGACAATGGATCGGGGTCATGCTTTAGGTTAAGGATCTTAAGCCAGCTAACTTTAAAGACTCCAAAATATCCCTCATTGCCTATAATTCTAAATGCAGCCTGTTCAGTAACTTCAAGCTACTGAACAGTGTGGCTGCATTGGAGTGTATTGCTTGGTCTCTATGGGCTTCGGTGATAAAACTATGTTTGCATTGCCTGCTGCCTTTTTGCCTGGGTGTGACAATGGAACATGCTGACAATGAACAAACATAAGGGCTCTGATGTTTAAATGCCAGCTTCTGCAGCTTTCCAAAGGCCATTGGTACATGGGAAATGAGGAGAAAAGGCAAAACTAACCTCCCACACATCCACCGTCACCTTTGTTACTCTATGAATGTGTTTCTCTGTGTGTGAGAGAGGAGGGAGGGAAAGGGAAAGAAAGTAGTGTTTGCCCATATTTCATTATTGATAGCTCAGGGTGACATTATCTCTCTCTCTCTCTGTCTTGAACAATAGGACAGTAAGTTCTCTGCCCCTAGTTCGGTGGCTCCCGGCCATCGCCCGCTTGAAGCTGCCCGCCAGGATCCTCAAAAGCCAGCCCGGCAGAACCTACCTCCTGAGTCCTCTTACCCGGCGGGAGGTGAAGCGCTGGGGGGGAGGTGTCAGGCTCCATCAAGCGGGTGATGGCCGGGAGCCGCCGAAATGAGAGAGAACTAGGGGCAGAGATTTTTGGAGGTTCCCGGCCACTGACCATTTGATGGAGCCTGACACCCCCCCTCCAGTGCTTCGCCTCCCACCGGACCAGAGGTGTTGGGGTTGGGGTTCAGGTTCGGGTTCAGCAAACCTATCCAAACTCCGACAGCAAGTTCGTCCGAACCCGCCGAACCTGAACTTCAACAAGTTCACCCAACACTATTCATCTCTGAAGGAGGAAAAAGGCAGCTTCAGAGTGGATGTGCAGAGAAGTTATGTTCCGTGCACAGAGGAGTGGATGACTCTTCTTGTGAAATATTTGTTACATGCCGAGGAGTGGACGACTCTTCTTGTGAAATATTTCTGGACTTTCCCGATTGTTTGCCAGGATTATACTGTTTTTCTTCCATTCAAATGTTTTGGCACTCCAAGCAGAGAAGAGCACAGTAAAATGTTACAGTCATGAATACCTTCCCAGTGGTTGGAATTAAAAGGAGGTCAGGTTAAAGACTTTCTGGTAATTAGAGTTACCGAATGACAAAGGTAGAGAAGAAGATAATTTTTATTTTGACAATCTGGATCCCCTGGTGGTTCGAAACGTCTGGATTTCAGCTCATGCAGTGCAGACTGATTCATCTCTGCTTTGTCAAGGGTCCCCAGCACTATTAGCATCAATATTTCCTCCTGCCTCCTACCTTGTGCCCACCAAGCTTGCAGTATGATTCATCTGCTGTTCCCTGGCATTTTCCTGGCGCTGCCTTTTTCCTCCTTCAGTGATGAGCAATCTCTGAACCAGCCTTCAGGAAAAGGAATCAAGTTCCCAAAAGCACTCATCTGAAATTGCTAAAAAATATGCTGCAACATTTGGTCTGCGGATAACACTCTTGATGCAAATTACTGATTGGTTGCAAAGAT
The DNA here is from genome assembly GCF_031021105.1 of Erythrolamprus reginae. NCBI lineage: Eukaryota > Metazoa > Chordata > Lepidosauria > Squamata > Dipsadidae > Erythrolamprus > Erythrolamprus reginae. The sequence goes on along the minus strand of NC_091950.1, from coordinate 306,480,716 downwards.
TTCTTTTAAAGCTAAAAAATATAATACGCTATAAAACTATAATTTTGCTTGGGGGTTATAAAGGCATAAATATTGTTTGTTTCCGGGTTCCAGGCAATGCTTATAAGATTGTTCTCCAAATATCTGATCCCACCCACATTAGAGATCCTGTAAGTTGATTAGTCCTGTAAGAGCTGCCTGTTGTCACTCGGCTTATGACCATAACGGAGCCCAAAACGTTGGGTGCTGAGTGAGACATTTGCCCCATTTTATGATCTTTTTTTGCCAGAGTTGTTAAGTGAATCACTGCAGTTGATAGTTAGTAATACAGTTGTTAAGTGAATCTGGCTTCCTTGTTGACTTTGCTTGACAGAAGATCATAAAAGACGATAACATGAGACCCCGGGACACTGAAACCATCATAAATATGAGTCAGTTGCCAGGTTTCTGAATTTTGATACCTGCAATGATTGTGGATGTTGTACATACACCTGGTCAGTTGGAAGATGGTGAAGAGCTTGAGGACTCTGATACAGATAGTGTTTATGAATTAGTGGTAGGCCCTGGGTTACAGGTATTAGAACAGGTGGGAGGCCAGCTACAGGATGTTGTTATGAGTCCAGAATCTAGTGAGGAAGAGACAGACATACGCTGGGTTAATCCTCAATTCAGAAGGGTCCAAAAACGCAAGGAACAGGTGTTAGGAAAAAGATATTAAGGGGAGGAATGGGTTAAATACTGGAGTGATGTATTAGTTATGTCAGGAGGCCAATGGGGAAAAAGGCGGAGTTTCAATGTTGTAGTTCTAAGATGAAATGTATTTCAGTTTGGCTCCGGAGCGAGTAAGTTTATTCTGTGTTATATTGCAGTCATTCCTGCTGTTTTTGAATCATGCTGTAAATACCTGAATTTCAGGAGACGGTAGGAGGCATGAAGGAATGTATGTGGAATGTAATTAAGAGAGATAACAGGAGAAAGGAATGTGCCAGTCTGTATTGCATTTTTGAATAGAGAAGCGAAGAGAATAAAAATGGAGTTTCTTTGTTTATGAAATACTGCATTCAGTAAGCGTTATTTTTAATAACTGAAGTTCTACCAGAAACCAGAACAGTGGGTATGAAAAACGGTCATTAAGCACCATTGGGACAACCATGACCTGGATGACTGAGAATCTCTAGAGACTTTTAGCGGAATGAACACCCTTTGAATGTTGTGGCAATAGGAATGGATTTCCAGAGGGAAAAAATTGCAGACTACAGAAACCAGAATCACTACTCAGGTGACCCTGAGAATACAGATAAATAGAATACAATAGAAGTATTTATTGTCCAAGTGTGGTTGGACACACAAGGAATTTGGCTTGGTGCATAGGCTCCCAAAGAAAAGATACATTTGTCAAGAATCATGAGGTACAACACTTAATGATTGTCATAGGGTACAAATAAGCAATCAGGAAACAATCAATATTAATATAAATCGTAAGGATGCAAGCAACAAGTTACAGACATACAGTCATAAGTGGGAGGAGATGGGTCATAAGAATGATGAGAAGACTAATAGTGATAGTAATACAGCCTTAGTGAATAGATTGACAGCCGCGAGGGAATTATTTGTTTAGCAGAGTGATGGCATTGGGGGGAAAATTGTTCTTGTGTCTAGTTGTCTTGATGTGCAGTCCTCTATAGCATCGTTTTGAGGGTAACAGTTGAAACAATTTATGTCCAGGATGCGATAAACCTCAAAGTGCTTCAATGACCCTCTAAAATGATGCAAAAGACCAGCTGCCTGCAAGGAATATAAATCTTTCCATTTTCCGCTATTCTATCAGAGCTGAAGAAGCTTCTTGGATGAGAAGCGAAACATCTCCAAAGAAAAAACAAGGAAGGCCACTTGCCTCCAGAAAAAGCACCTTTAGGACTTATAATTGCTCTGTTTATTTTATAGAAAACTATGAATGAAAGAATGAAAAACAAGTTTTTTAAAAAATATTCTCACTCTAATATTCACCAGAATTGCCACTGGTTAAAAAGTTAGGGCAAAATGCCTTGTTTTTTATTTTTCTCTCTTCTATCTTGGTAGGTAAGGTGGTCTTTTAATTATGACTTTTTTTTAACATTATGTGACTTATGATATGTAGACATAATAACATTAAATGATAAATTTAGTATCCAGTATAGAGGTGTGGGACGTTTATCTGAAGGTGCATTTATTAATTCACTCAACTATACAAAATTGCAAATGCTGATGTGTGGACTGATTTTCATGTGAAATTGTGCATGAAGGCAGCGGGCAGGTTTAAGAGACCCAGGGAAGCATCAAATAGTATCAGAAATAAGTGGGAGATATTCTATGCTGCTACAAATTATATTATTATTTAAATATATGACCAGGTTTAACCAATAGATCTCTTCATTTTCTAAAAGCATCACCTTACATCTTTTTAATGTGAAAATTTAATGGCTCCATTTTAAGGAGTGTCATAAAATGATTGGCAGATGATTGGTGGACAGAAATTTGCTGCAGACATCATTAATATGCAAAATGTGAACAGATAACTTAGCAGATATAGACTTGTAGCCTGTAGTTGAAATGTATTTCAATAGCAGCTGCAATTTTTACTGTAGGCAGATTGTCTTAATTTGTGGGAAAAACCACTTGAAAGCCAGAAGGATACTATAGGAAAATAAAAAATACCCCAAAGAAGTGACCCTGCCTGCCCTAAAAAAAGATACAAGGAAAAAAAGGTGACATGCCTACAATTATTGCATAGAACCCAGCTCCCCTTTCTTGTCAACTAACTGAAATCAAACATTAAGTATATAGTGATACCTCGTCTTACAAACCCCTCGTCATACAAACTTTTTGAGATACATACCCGGGGTTTAAGATTTTTTTTGCCTCTTCTTCCAAACTATTTCCACCTTACAAACCCAAGCTGCCGCCACTGGGATGCACCACCTCCGGACTTCTGTTGTTAGTGAAGCGCCCATTTTTGCGCTGCTGGGATTCCCCTGAGGCTTCCCTCTATTGGAAACACCACCTCTGGACTTCCGTGTTTTTGCGATGCTGCAGGGGAATCCCAGCAGCGCAAAAATGGGCGCTTCACTGGCAATGGAAGTCTGGAGGTGGGGTTTCCCAGCGAGGGGACCTCAGTGAAATCGCAGCATCAGAAAAACATGGAAGTCCAGAGGTGGGGTTTCAAGGACCTCCGTGTTTTGCGATGCTGCAATTTCGCTGAGGCTCCCCTTGCTGGGAAACCCCATCTCTGGACTTCCGTTGCCAGCGAAGCACCCATTTTTGCACTGCTGGGATTCCCCTGCAGCATCACAAAAACACAGAAGCCCGGAGGTGGGGTTTCCCATGGAGGGGAGCCTTAGGGGAATCCCAGCAGTGCAAAAATGGGCGCTTCGGCTGGCAAAAGGGGTGAGTTTTGGGTTTGCACGCATTAATCGCTTTTCCATTGATTCCTATGGGAAACATTGTTTCGTCTTACAAACTTTTCACCTTACAAACCTCATCCCGGAACCAATTAAGTTCATAAGATGAGGTATCACTGTATATGCTTTTATTCCATACCCCAAAATGAATTTAATTGTTATTTGAATTAATATTTATTGATCAAAATTGTCTTGAAAATAAGATCCTGTTGTGCTGAGTTTGGTGTGTATTCCTCTCATTTTGGATGTTGCTCTGTTAGGAACGAGTTTGTTTAATTGAGTTTATTTTTGCACAGTGGAGTGGTTCTTTGGCAAGATAGAAGTATTGAGCTAGGAAGGGGATTAATAAGAGCCTTTGTATTGGGCTACAGATATCATTAAATCCTTAATTAATCCATTTGACTTCATTAACTCTTATGTGCCTGCATACACATGGTACTGTAAATGCTGGTCAGCAGGACATTCCTCTCATAGTTTTCCATATATAGGAAGTAAATGTCTGTAAGGGAGCCTGTTTCATCCATGGAGACATTTCATTGATGAAAGAGATTGACTTTACTGAGATCTCATTTGCATGGTTAGAGAAGGGTTTCCACCACAGGCACGTATTTTCTGCACAAGGAGGTTGACAAGAAGACAACTCTTGAATCTACCTCTGAAATGGCAGTATAGTAGCTGCTGTTCACCCCCCACCTCATTCTGTTCCCCTCCAATCCCCTGCCTCCATTTCAGTCACTTGCTGGAAGCATTTAGCCTTTCATCTTTCAACTGAACCTTTGCTTGTTTCCATATTTTCAGTAATTTCAAATCAGAGATAAGTATTTGAAGAAAAAAAATACTGTGATTCATCCAGGAACACTTTCAACTCTCCTCTGTAAAAAGGACAAACAAAACAACAATGTGGGAGTTGATAATTTTGCTCTGCTGTACCTACACAAAGAAATGTTGTACAATGGCATTCTTCTGATGCATCTCTTGAGCAGTACTGCTGTAGAGAGAGAGCTCTTCTATATTTCAAGAGAGTTAGAGCTTGCAAATATGATCTGGATACGTCAAAAATCCATTTCCTTAATAGATTGCTTAACTGAAACCAAGATTTAATAGCAGCTGCGGTAAAGGGCCAACAAGACAGAACCTTGAACTAATGACTTTCATTAAGTTGCTCTCATGTCAATAATTAAAAATCCTAAGCCAAATTTGTGTCTAAATGGAAGGAAGAGCAATTGATTTTAATTTTTAGAACTCAGCCTAGAAGTTGGCAAAAAAAAAAAAGCTATGCAAAAACTGAACAATGGGTTTAAATCATGAGAATGTCAAGGCTGAAGATTAAAATTATGACTTTTGGTAAGGAGAATGCATTAAAAATTTAATGTACTGCAAAATTGTAAACTGGCAGATATTATTGTTGGACTGTCTGTGTATCTGATTACTGCAGACCCATGACCAAACATTTGAAAAGTCTAATTTGTCCATGGAGCTGATTATTCAAATACCATATATGAGAAACATGCTATTTATAGAGCACACTTACTGCTCTATTACTGTAATTTACTACTGCTTGCTTTTTTAAGAATACAATTTGGAAAATGTCCTCATTTGTCTTCTTGCACTTACTTTTGTCTGAATTAGAACTGTAGCATCGCTTTTGTACAATAAAAATAGTTTTTTGTAGGCAATCTGGGTACATGATAGACTGAAGGTGTTAAGAATTCAGCAATGTCATTAACATATAGATGAAAGTGAAAAGAAGATAGGATATTCCTTGCTTAGTCTCTTTCTAAAGGTACCGAAAGACCTCAAACCTACCTGTTGTGGAGGGCTAGTATTTCAATGGGGAAAATAAAGTGGTTTGTTTGGACATTTTATGCATAATAATTTGCTACTTAATATAATTTTTATAGCCCCTCTTTCAGAATAATAATGTTCTCAAGCTCCCTTTTATAGGAATTAAAGAATTGTAAATAAAAATACAATAACTATTACTGAAAAACAAATAAAAGATCTTTCCAATAAGGATTTTGATGACAGTGCCCTCTCTGCTCAAGAAGAGTTGTTTTGGGTGATGTTTATTGATCCAAATTCCTTCTCTTTTTAGAGTTATTTTCTACAGGGAAAATGGTGGCAACAGTTCTGTAGGGTAGATGTTGGGGAGAAGGATCCAACTGAGAAAACCTTTATGATGGTTATTGCTCATCTTCATTCCTGAGTTTATGGCAATTGCTCTGGCAAGGAAGTAGAGAAAAAGCTTATCTGAGCTGTTTGAGGAATGCTTGTTACTTGTCCAAAGTACTTTGAAGTTCAAGTGTTGTCATTCAAATTGTTGTGATTTCCCCCCTTTTCTAGGCTAACTGATAAACACCCTTCTGCGATTGGAAGCAATTAGTTTTCTCCCCGCTGTTACCCTTGGAACATTTAACACATTCTAATTCAATAGGTTAGATCAAAGGAATTATCCACAGTGTCCCTACCTATTTGAAAACTTACTTGCTCATACACCTTGATAACTTTATTTTAATTAATGCTGTCAATTAACTCAGTTAATAAATGCAACTCCAACAGCTAATATAAAGATTAAAATGTGAAAATTTTTAACATCAGTTGCTGTTATTAAAAACATTCAAGTATGTTAGCAAAAATATCTGCTGTTTGATTGACCTTAGCACCAGAGTCAAATAATAATGATGGAGTGTTGCATACATTAATCAAAGGCAATAATGTGTTCCAGAATCATGCATGTATTCCTCAATAAGCCTATTAATTATACAAAAAGGCCTAATTAATAAACAAATCTACTCATCTAGGAAAATGTTATTAAAGTTTGCTAGCTTGCTATTCTCCCTTAAATGAAATTTTCATTAATTAAAGTTTGAGCAGTGTATTCATTTAATACTGAATTAATGCTACTATGTTTATGTTAAATTATTCTCAGTTGATGTACAGTTGCTGATATTTCAAATTGCCCACCCTTATATGGTCTTCTCTTTATTCTTAAACAATTGCATAAACTATGAGGTAAAATCTAGGATGTTCCTCTTTTGCAGCTAATTTTGCTGTATGTGTAGGGATATGAACCAGTTCAAAAACTATTCTTATTCTAAAGGCAAGTCCATTCTAAAGCAGTTGCTGTTGATTGTTTAATTTTCATACTGGCATATTTATGCCATAGAAGCAAATAGACCCCTCTCAGTTTTAGTTGCTGAAGAGTGCTGATATCCTGGTAAAATGAAAGGTACTCTAACTTCTCTAATTAAAGTAGGCTGCATCACTTGATGGAAATGTCTTCTGCATATGTTTCTCCATGTAAGCAACACCATCACCACCTCAACACTGGAATGTCATTTCACTTTGCAGAGCTGCATCAAATGGCCTTTTGACTGAAAGCTCAACTGCTTCCTAAGCAACCTAGTTGCAATTAACAAATCTGAAAGAACATAAACTGGTCTAATCAGCATATCTATTTGATATCAACACTTACTGATTATGTTTAGTTAAACTTATATCCATTTATCTTTCTCCATTGGGGTATAAAGCTGTTAGTCATAAAATTTCAGCACCGGCCTAACTTCATATGGTCATTGATTGAGGCAGTGGGTAAGTGAAGACTTAGTTTCATTTACCCTTTATTAGTGAGATTATACCCTCACTTATACTATTTGGACAGGGAGTCTCTTCTCACAGTCACTTATGGCCTCATCACCTTGAGGTTCAATTACTGCAATGCTCTCTACATGGGGCTACCTTTGAAGAATGTTCAGAGACTGCAGCCGCAAGAGCTGTCATGGGCCTTCCAAGATATGCCCATGCCTCATCATCACTCCGTGAGCTGCACTGGCTGCCGATTGGTCTCTGAAAGCAATTCAAAATGTTGGTTATGACCTATAAAGCCCTACAAGGCTTAGGACCATATTACTCACAGGACGCTTCTGTCTCATGTATCCCAGCAGCTGGTTAGTCCCACAGAGTTGGCCTTCTCCAGTTCCTGTCAGCTAGGCAATGCTGCTTGGCAGGTCCTAGCAGAAGAGCCTTCTCTGTGGTGGCTCTGGCCCTCTGGAATCAACTCTCTCTAGGGATTCGTACTGCCCCCACCCTCCTGGGCTTCCGCAAAGGTTTAAAAACTCCCGTTTGCCAGCAGGCTTAGGGTGTTGAGTGTTACACCTAACTTTAATCAGTGACTAGAATGTATATGGGATGATTGTGGATGATTGTTTTTAATGTATTGGGGTTTTAGATCTAATTTTAAATTTAGATTTCTTATATATTGTATTGTTATATTTATTTTGTTGTGAGCCGCCCTGAATCTGTGGAGAAGGGCAGCATAGTAATCTAACAAACAAACAAACGAACAAACAAACAAACAAACAAACAAACAAACAAACAATATACCGTTTGTAAGTATCTGCTTTTGACCAGATTTTTTTCTGTAGAATTTATGTAAACATTGACTGCGGTGTTATCAAATTGATTTCTGAGATCATAAGAACAGCAGCCTCCTCCTCTGTTGACTAGGGGAATAGCGATTAGACAGAGAAATCTAAAACTATTAAATATTATGGATTGTCCTCTTTTAAGTGTACAGTGTCAGAACAACTTAGAAAATCAGTTTATATCATATGTATTTCCATATATCAGGATCAAATTAAAGGCCTGCATCCTTCAGTTATTTGGTCAGGAGCCTAATATTCTAGGAAACTTTTTTGGTCAAAGAGGCACTTTAGAATAGAATATAATTCCTTCTGTGCGAAATCACATTTGGCCAATAAAGAATTCTATTCTATTCTATTCTATTCCATTAGAGATTGTGATTGCACACACAATTGTGATTGGACACACAAGGAATTTGTCTTTGGTGCATATGCTCTCAATGTACATAAAAGAAAAAGATACATTTGTCAAGAATCATGAGGTATAACACTTAATGATTGTCATAGGGGTCAAATAAGCAATGATGAAATAATCAATATTAATAAAAATCTTAAGGATACAAGCAACAAGTTACAGTCATACAGTCAGTAATGGGCAGCCAAATTTTTTACTGCCACACTGTGGGTGTGGCTTATTTCATGGGTTTAGCTTAATGGTCATATGACTGGGTAGGAGTGATTGCCGGCCATGTGATCTGGTGGGAATGACTTGAACGATCATTATCGTTCAAGTGAACTGTTAAGTCCTTGACTTACAACCTTACCAGTGTTGCTCGCTGAGGTGTCAATTTGCTTCACGTTTCCCATGCTCTCCTTCCTGGGTTGCCCACCCTCCTCAGGCTGAGTAGCTAGGGGAACGAGTGCTGCCAGGAGCATAAATGCTGCCAGCACCGCTTCCACCCACGCCTTCTGCTTGCACCTCAGGTGGAGGCGGCCACGTGAGGCTGGAGGGGAGCTGGGTAGGAGAGAGGGAAACTCATCCGAGGCTAGGAAGGAGGAAAGAGGAAAAAAGCAAGGAGCGCAGACGCAGCAGCAGGGGGAAAAAGGAGAGCTGAGCTGAGCCCAGTAATCCAGGAAGTGCACATGCACCTTCATTTCCGCCAGTGGAACTGCATTCCACCCCGCCTGCCTGCTGCCCACCCCTGCATACAGTCATAAGTTGGAAGAAATGGATGATAGGAATGATGAGAAATTAGTAGTAATAGTAGTGCAGACTTAGTAAATAGTTTGATGGTGTTGAGGGAATTATTTGTTTAGCAGAGTGATGACGTTCGGGAAAAAACTGTTTTGTGTCTAGTTGTTTTGGTGTGCAGTGCTCTGTAGCGATGCTTTGAAGGTAGGAGTTGTGATTTTGCCTAGCTTCACCTGTGACTCGTTCTTGTAAAGAAATTCTTAATAAATTATCCAAAAAGAAATCCTCTTAATGGATTTTGAATCTGGATTACTTCACAATTTATCTGACAATAATCTCCGTGAAACTACAGAAGCCCAGTTGTGAAAGTCTGTTCATGTTTATAATATGTTTTAAAACAAGGCCGTCATTTCAATTTTACTTTTATAATAACCTGAAGATACGTTTTCACAAATTATTATTGCAAAGATTGAGTGCAATCTAGAAATCTGTTAAAGTAAGAAGCATCAAAAGATTTGAAACCCAAATCCTCTTATATTATGATTAAGGTACAATGAACAGCCATAAGGAATCCAGTGTCTTTTATTTATTGGTGGATATGCACAATCAGAATAGATGTGGCAGGCAGGATGTGAAGAGCTAAACTTCTGGCATAGAATGAAGATCTTTCATTATGCTTTAATGAGGCAGCTTGGAATATAATACATGAAACTAATAATTATTGCACATTTTTTCAGGTAGTTAATAAGCATGGTAAAAGTTGCAATTCATTTTAACAGAATATTTAATGAGTACTGAAAAATCCTGACAAAGAATTCGTCAATTGCAAAAATTTTTAAAAAGACAAAATACCATAATCAGATATTATTCGCTCTCTTCCTGATCAATAGCAAAGCAGAGGGATATTCAAAGTGTTGGTTATCACCTATAAAGCCCTTCATGGCATCAGACCAGAATATCTCCGAGACCGCCTTCTGCCGCACGAATCCCAGCGACTGGTTAGGTCCCACAGAGTTGGCCTTCTCCGGGTCCCGTCAACTAAACAATGTCGTCTGGCATGACCCAGGGGAAGAGACTTCTCTGTGGCGGCCCCGACTCTCTGGAACTAGCTCCCCCTAGAGATTAGGATTGCCCCCTCCCTCCTTGTCTTTCGCAAACTTCTTAAAACCCACCTCTGCCGTCAGGCATGGGGGAATTGAAACATCTCCCCCAGGTCTATATAGTTTTATATATGTTTGTGTTGTATGTTTTTTATTGTGAGCCGCCCTGAATCTGCGTAGAGGGGCGGCATACAAATCTAATAAATAATAATCTAATAAATAATAATTTCTTTGCTGTTGCAAACTGAAACCTTCACCAAGGAAGGCCCCTGTCCAGATTTCTCTGGAAAGGAATTTGATGGGCATATACTGTAAATGTAGTAAATAGAAAATTAGACAAATATTTTATAAATGTAACTTGAAGTTAGACCTATCAAAAAGCAATGGGGATTACTACTGTGTAGCTCAGCCAAGTTGGGGACTTTGCAGTTGAAAGAGAAGAATCCAATGCATTGATGTTGACTTCAATGAGCCATCTCTTGAAGATAAGCCTTATGCCGTCATTACTTTGGACAAATATAACTGGTATGCTAAGAATAGCACAATCTCCCAGTTACTTTTTAAACAATTAAATCAAGTTAAATTTCATCAGCTGTCTTCACTTGCTAATCAGTTGTACTTTCTTTGAACTCTTTGCTTAAAGTATGTGAGATTAACACTATACACACCCTCCAGTTAGAAAAAAAAGATGCTAGTGTTGGTGACCAAGAAAATTTTCCATGCCAAGGAAATTTAGTGAGCCACAGTTCTTGATGATGAAGATAATTGTCCTTACTGGCAGGTATCCTCAATGTTTTGCAGCTAGGAGAATTTTATATTATAGGAAAAAAGGGGCAAGATTAACATCACAGTTTAAGGCTGGGATGGGATACAGCCAGTGTCTGGGATAGGGGATATTTTGAATATATTCAAATAAAACTGTCATTTGGATAAAAATGAGGTTTGCACAGTAGAAGATACACAAGTTGTAATTCCAGTTGTAAGTCACTGCTGTGTGGTAAACTTAATATTATTTGTATTTTGTATTTATTACATTTGTATGCCACCCCTCTCCAAAGACTCAGGGCGGCTAACAACAATAAAAAAGACAATGTGAACAAATCTAATATTAAAAATAATCTAAAAATCCCAGTTTAAAGAACCAATCATACATACAAACATACCATGTATAAATTCTATAAGCCTAGGGGGAAGGGAAAATTTCAATTCCCCCATGCCTGACGACAGAGGTGGGTTTTAAGGAGCTTGCGAAAGGCAATGAGGGTGGGGGCAACTCTGATATCTGGGGGGAGCTGGTTCCAGAGAGTCGGGGCCGCCACAGAGAAGGCTCTTCTCCTGGGTCCCGCCAAATGGCATTGTTTAGTTGATGGGACCCAGAGAAGGCCAACTCTGTGGGACCTAACTGGTCGCTGGGATTCATGCGGCAGAAGGCGGTCCCGGAGATATTCTGGTCCGATGCCATGAAGGGCTTTATAGGTCATAATCGACACTTTGAATTGTGCAATGGATATGTAAGAGGAACAATGACAAAAACTTGTCACTTCTAAAACTTCAGCACTCACACGAAAGAGAACCAGATGTACGGGGAATGGAGAACAGGTTTTTCCAAGCTTACTTGATACTTCTTATGCAGGGGAAAAATGAAGCAAAGTTAATGCACGCATGTATTGAACCATCCAAGAATAAATTATGAAGCTTGAAAACAGATGCTGGTGCTTTGCATATAAAGAAAGATACTTTGGATATAGCACTGTGTATAAGAAAGCACAACTTTACTAATATACCCAGAAGCATTGGAAATCTCCCTCTATGTGCATGGGTATGTGTGACCAACTAAGTAAAAGTGTAAAAATTAAATAAGCTATAAAAAAATGATGTTGAGCTAAATTTATTAAAAGGTGCTAGCACCAATACTGGAACTGTAGAGTCCTTGGAGAGGGGTGGCATACAGATCCAATTAATAAAATAAGTAAAATAAATTATCTAACAGACATGTCTCAGAATGAGGTAGAAATAGTAGGAATAGCCTACTGTAGGATCCAGTCTGATTCAGTCACTGGAACCAAAGATTTGTTCTTCCAAGCTTTCAGACTTGTGCTGGAGTCCATCCTCAGGGAATTTCTCCATTGCCATGATGTTCTGTTCTATATATAGTACATATGAGTTGTCTGGTTGTGTGTGATTCTCTGAATTGTTGATTGGAGCGTTGATAACTGGCTATTAAATTATAGATTGTTGATTTGCATTGGATGGGAAATGAACACTCGGACACCAAGCTGGGTAAAATGGGCCACTTTATTAAATATTAACAGAAAGACCTGCAGGGGGCGCTAAATGGGGTGGAGTTTCATGAACACAACATGCTTGGGCAACTAATGGGGGTAACTCCATGCTTGGTCAGGGTGAGGCATGCCCCACCTGCACCCAGCCCGGAAAGCCATGCCCAGCATGTGGGAGGGCTCACCCCCCCCCCATGACCCAGAACCGGAAATGATGTAGGTGAGCCCCAAGGGCACCCCCTTCACACCACTCTGTCCAGTTAGGCAGCATGAGTTGTGCAACGGGGGTGCCAATCATCTTACAAAAGATGCCTAAAGGAGAACACACTGATATCCTTTCCGCCACAGCAGGGGGTCAGATCTCTATCTTGGCCCCCTACTCCCCCCCTAAGCCTGCTCCAGCTAAAGCAGGCACCTCTGCAGGTCTATGAAAATAAATGTCACTCCCGACATCGGAACTACATCGACCCAGAGAAGGCCAGGGGAGTTTAAACAGATATCAGGATGTCTAATCCTTGTGCCACCCACTGCCAAGATAACGCATACCCTTGTCCTGTCCACTGCCATTGGTGTGATGGTGTCTCTTCACCCCCTCCACGGAAGGGTCTCAAACCACACAAATTGTGTACTGAGCCATAGGCTCCACAAGACCAGAAGGTCAACCATGACTAGACATCCCTGTGCCAAATCCATCAAACAAGCAGGTCATTGCTACCGCTGTGCATCACCAACATCTGATCCAGCCCGTCCATGGCTCCAAACTTTCCACAATGGTAGAGGCCTGTCTCGAAGCCCCTCAACTGAAGCCCAGTGACTCAACAACATCCACGTTCCCGAAGATAATGTTGCAGCTCAACATCCAGCCACCATGTCATGCTGTGGCCGCAGATCAATACTGTGGGCAAGCAGAAGGTCAACTGCTTTGTCCTTTGCACATAACAATGTGGAGCAGGGCCAGGACCTGGAGAAATGTTAAGAACAAAAACAGTGTTAGCCGCCCGGGACCAAAACAGCCTCTCCTCAGGAGTGCCAAATGCACTCACTGAAAGCCAAATGCTTCTCTCTGTCACTGTATTTTATTGCTTCGCTGAGAAACCTGCTGAAACCTGCATCCCATATTGTGTGTGCTATATAGTTTCTTTCTTTCTTTCTTTCTTTCTTTCTTTCTTTCCTTCCTTCCTTCTTTCTTTCCTTCCTTCCTTCCTTCCTTCCTCCCTCCCTCCCTCATTTCTTTCTTTCTTTCTTTCTTTCTTTCTTTCTTTCTTTCTTTCTTTCTTTCTTTCTTTCTTTCTTTCTGACTTGCAACAAGCTCCATTTTATCTTCTTATACTAAAGTGGTGAATGAGGAAAAGTAGTATCATAAGCTGTTCCTTGGTAGCTGAGACTAGCACATTTTGACTACTAATTCCATCATTTGTGGAGAGTATGGTTTGATGTGCTTGCTTGGGAAACTATAAACCCTTTCATGTTTAGAAGCCTTTAATAAATGATGACTGATTAAATGTCATTTCAAATTCTGTTAATATCGGTTTTAATAGATACATGTTCAGAATCCTATTGTATCTTAGCTGTCCTTCAATTCCTCCAGCTACTGATGAAAATTGGCTTAATGATCATTATAATTCAATACATCTGTTTGGAAATGGCTGTTTCACAGAATCACCAAGACCCTTGGTATGTGGTTTTTTATTTGTGGCAATTGGAAGTGCTTTGAAAATATGATAGAATGGATTTAATTTTAATTCATTCTTGGCTTTGGTTAGATAATTACTAGGCTATTAGTTTCTTGAGTAGGGATAAAACACAGTTACCTAGTACTTGACACCTGATGCCCATACTTTCTGAGACGAGGCTGTATTAAGAATTGTCTCTCATTGCTTTAAAAACTCCAATGAAAAGCTGTTTTTCAGAGAGCTTATGCCACCTGCTGCAGCTTTTATTTTAACACATTGGAACATTTTGCTAGGGGCAGCAAATGGAACATTAAGTATCATCCATGCATGATGTATTGGTTTAAAAGCCCCCATTAATGTGTCAAAAGTGCAGGAAATGATTTCACACATATGGCTGACACACTGTGTCTAGAAACCTTCTGCTTATTTAGTGTCTTGGAAGCCTCAATGTCTATGTGCTTGTGTTAGTTTTCTACATCTATGTAAATGGAAACCCTAGTCCAGTGATGGTGAACCTATGACATGGGTGTCACAAGTGGCACGCGGAGCCATATCTGCTGGCACATAAGCCATTGCCCTAGCTGAGCTCCAACATGCATGTCTGTGCTGGCCAGCTGATTTTTGGCTCACGCAGAGGCTCTGGGAAGACGTTTTTGGCTTTCTAACAGCCTCCGGGGGGAGTGTTTTTACCCTGCCCTGGCTCTGGGAAGCATTTGGAGCCTGGGGAGGGCAAAACATGAGCCCACTGGGCCCACCAGAAGTTTGGAAACAGGCCGTTTCTGGTCTCCAGAGGATCTCCAGGGGGCAAAGAAAGCTGTTTTCGCCCTCCCCAGGTATTGAATTATGGGTGTGGGCACTTACAGAAGCGCCCACGCTCTTTTGGCACCCGAGGAAAGAAAGGTTCTCCATCACTGCCCTAGTCTTTAGATTTTGAATAGAGAATTGGAAATGCCTACATTTACCAGGTGAGTTCTCAACTAAAATAAAGCAAATTGTTTATTAGCAAATATGTCCTCTGAATGTACTGAGTTTCTGAGCAAGCCATCCTTCCATGAAGTCAATTGTACGATATGTCTCAAGTACAGAACCACATTTTGGTAAAACATTTGAATTCCTCTATCCCTTCTGCCCATCTATTGAAATATATTATGTAATAATTTTTGAATTGTAGCCTGCCTGTTTATTTAGATGACCAGACACTCCAGCCTAGATCTGTTGGGACTACAGGTTTCCAAATTCCTAGTTATAGAAATTTGTGAAGATTGGCCTATACTAGGGTTGTCAAACTTATGGCCTGAGGGCCAGATCCAGCCCACGGGGGTGCTTAGATCTGGCCCTTGGGGCTGTCCTGGAGTGAAGAAACAGTGAAGAACCAGCTTGCAGTGCCTCTGCCAGCAAAAAGAGAGCTTGTGAGGGTTGTGTGTGGCCCTCCCGAGCTCCGTTTTACTGTAGAGGGTTGCAGGAGGCCATTGCAGCCAAAAATGAGCTTGGAAGGGCTGCAGGTGACACTCCCCACCTCCCTTTTCTCTGGCAGAGAGTTGCAGGAGTCTTTTCTTTTGCAGCCAAAAAGGATCTTGGGAGCCCGTTTTCGCTGGCATAACATTCAGGCCATCACAGGCACCCCCGACATGAGTGATGTCGAGCTGGCCAAGCTCACCCTGGTCCCGCCCATCACATCCTCCCAAGGGTCAAACACAACCTGATGCAGCCCTCAATGAAATTAAGTTTGACCTTGGCCTATACTATAAATGAATAGCTGGTCATCAGAATTGCATCTATCATTGGTGATAGGGTCCCTTACATAGGTATGGAGGGAACTATTTGTTCAGCTGCTGTCATCCTTTATTTCTCAAGATTGTCACATTGTATCAACATTGACTCCATATTTAAGATTCCTAAGACATATCTACCTTGTTTTCTGATAAAAATCCCCAATTGTTCTTATTCTTTGTTGGGGCTGCCTTTTGTTTATTACCACATATGTTCCATTTGGTGGATTTAGTTATTTATATAAAATTCACCTTGTTCTATGCAATGACTGTTTGTATGCTTTATAAGCTCTGGTTAGCAGTGTAATATTGCCAGAGAAGAAGCTATGTAAGATTAGATTAACAACTCTTAGTGCCTTTTTAGCAATGTTGTTACAATGGGCGCTAGCACTTAGGTCATGAGTACTCTAAGGTCTTTGACAGAGTGAGGGTCATCTACGAGTTCATTTCCTCCAAGTTTGCATTTTGTCTTCTGATTCTTTTTGCCAATGTGTAAGAGAGAGCATTGGTTGAGATTTGAAGTTGCTAGTTGTTTGACCATTCTGCTACATGATCAAGGTATTTTTGAAGGGTAGCAGCATTGTCGGTGGTGTTAAATAGTTTAACATCATCAGCAAAGAGAACACAGTTGCTTATAATATGATCACAAAGATTGTTTATGTAGATTATGAAAAGTGTTGGTCCTGGAACACCACTGTTGACAGGACCAGGATTTCATTAGTCACTTCCTATTTTGACCATTTGTTGTCTGTTAGACAGGAACAGGGTTATGCAATCATGTAGGGGTCCAGAGATGCCATGGGATTTTAATTTCAGAAGTAATTTGTCATGTACTACTGAATCAAAGACTTTACAAAAGTCTATGTAAATTGGGTCTATTGCATCTATCATTGGTGATAGAGTCCTTTACATAGGTATGGAGAGAACTATTTGTTCAGCTGCTGTCATCCTTTCTTTCTCAAGATTGTCACATTCTATCAACATTGACTCCATATTTAAGATTCCTAAGACATAACTACCTTGTTTTCTGATAAAAATCCCCAATTGTTCTTATTTTTTGTTGGCAGCTGCCTTTTGTTTATTACCACATATGTTCCATTTGGTGGATTTAGTTATTTATATAAAATTCACCTTGTTCTATGCAATGACTGTTTGTAGTCCTGAAAACATAGCCATCCTTTTATTGAAAACCTATGCCTTGCATATGTAAAAATTAATTCCTGCAATTATTCACAAACCTAGCCCGTAGTCCCCTAAATCCCATAGATGTTTGCAAAACTGGTTCAGTATCATTTGTGCCATGTCTATGCAGTATGTTATTCAGTGATGTTCCATATAAGGAATAATACTTTATCATTATCCATAATGGACAAGATTGCTTGCTTGCATAAGGAAACTGAGAACAATCTAAAAACTTGCTCTGGGCCCCAATTTTCTCTGGGCAAAATTGCTGTGACTTGACAATGCTCCAGTTTGTGATTGCAAAGATTGTTCATACACAGTGGAAACAGTATTCAGAGTCACTCCAGATTTTGCCTGAAGCATGTTACCGGAGTCATGACCCACATTTTAAGATTCACTAATCTATTTCATTAGGGGCCTTAGCAGAAAACTGGTGGAGAGATTGCTGTGCATGTTGAATAAAAAACTAATCATATAGATCTTTATTCAAGGAGTAACTTTGAATGAATAGTAAAAGGGAATATGAGAAAAACAATTCTTCACCAGAACTTTGTTTCTTGTTTTAACCTTTTTTATATATTACTAGTAAAAATAAATACATATGAATCAATTCCTCATTTGATAATCCTTAAACATTGGAATGTTTGAATGTTTGAAAAACAAGCCACCTTTGAAACAGAACTGGATGAATTTTTATTTATTTATTTATTGGATTTATATGCCGCCCCTCTCCGAAGACTCTATAAGATAGCTGTTTGAGTAAAATAACATTCTGATCTAAAACAAAGAAATACCCAATGTATCAGAACTTTTGTAATGGAGAATGTTGTAGATCACATCTGTTGTTGAACATAATGTTGTCGGTGAGTTCGGGTTTTATAGCTTCCAGTAATAGCAGATAATTGTGATAAATGATTCATATCAACTACGAGCGACACTTTTTAAAATTTCCATATCTGGCAACCATAAAGCATTTATGAATGCTTCAATAGACCTCCATGACCGAAAACAGCTTTATGATTAATTTCATCTCAGTGTGGTAATTAGCAGGGTTTGAAGCGATTCCTGGAAAACAGGCCGATAGAGGCAGAAGATTAACTTTTTTTTCAGAGCAAATGACAATGTATGTATACCCAATAATGCATGAGTTTCTTCTCGAAACTGCTAGGCTTTTTATTAACTCAGATGAAAGACAAGGGTCTTTAAAAAATGGCACATGAGTCTTAAAGAGCAGAAATCAGAGCAAGGGGTCCCAAAGAGACAAGTAAAAGGAAACAATTTAGTGGGGAAAACTGTACATATTTAAATGAAAGCTGGCCTTGAAAACTGCTAGAAGGTGTTTTGTCTGAAAAGCTGTCATTGCCTTTTATTCTAGTTTACCTCAGAAGGACAAAAATGTAAATACTTCAAAGTAAAGTTTTATCGAGAGTCGGTTTGGTCTAGTGGTTAAATCACTATTTATAAAAATGATAATGACAGGATAATGAATAAATTGTTTCATATCCCACTGTTGCATTCTGGCACTCAAATTAGAGCCTAACATTGAAACACCCATTGTTCAGAACATCCACAGAAGTTACGAATGCTCTAACACTGAAAGTTTAAAAAAATATATTGAATAATCATTTGTCTGAAGTGGTGTAGGGTTTCCTGCCCAAGCAGGGGGCTGTTGTTGTTGTTGTTGTTGTTGTTATTATTATTATTATTATTATTATTATTATTATTATATTTTATTTTATTTGTCAAACATGTATGGGATAGTAGCAGTTTGTATAAACATAAGTAAAATGTAACGATAAAAGAGGACAATAAGACAGTAGGACAGGGATGGTAGGCACAGTGGTATGCTTATGCACACCCCTACAGACCTCTTAGAAATAAGGGGAGGTCAACTGTAGAGAGTCTAAGGTTAAAGTTTTTGGGGTTTGGGGAAGAAACCACAGAGTCAAGTAGTGCACTCCAGGCATTGATCACTCTATTGCTGAAGTTGTATTTTCTGTAGTCGAGTTTGGAGCAGTTTACATTTAGTTTGAATCTATTATATGCTCATGTATTACTGCAGTAGAAGGTGAAATTAACAGGAAAGACATTTTGGTATATGATTTTATGAACTACATTTAGATCAGATTGGAGATGACATAGTTGTAAATTGTCTAATCCCAGTATTTCAAGTCTGGGGGAATAAGGTATTTTGTTGCGAGCAGAGAAGTGAAAGACTCTTGTGAAATATTTCTGGACTCTCTCGATTGTATTAATGTCTGATATGCAATACACGTTCCAGACAGGTGAGCTGTGTTCCAGAATTGATCTAACAAATGCTTTATAAGCTCTGGTTAGCAGTGTAATATTGCCAGAGAAGAAGCTATGTAAGATTAGATTAAGAACTCTTAGTGCCTTTTTAGCAATGTTGTTACAATGGGCACTAGCACTTAGGTCATGAGTACTCTAAGGTCTTTGACAGAGTGAGGGTCATCTACGAATTAATTTCCTCCAAGTTTGTATTTTGTATTCTGATTCTTTTTGCCAATGTGTAAGAGAGAGCATTGGTTGAGATTTGAAGTTGCTAGTTGTTTGACCATTCTGCTACATGATCAAGGTATTTTTGAAGGGTAGCAGCATTGTCGGTGGTGTTAAATAGTTTAACATCATCAGCAAAGAGAACGCAGTTGCTTATAATATGATCACAAAAATTGTTTATGTAGATTATGAAAAGTGTTGGTCCTGGAACACTGCCTTGAGGGACATCACTGTTGACAGGACCAGGATTTCATAAGTCACTTCCTATTTTGACCATTTGTTGTCTGTTAGACAGGAATAGGGTTATGCAATCATGTAGGGGTCCAGAGATGCCATGGGATTTTAATTTCAAAAGTAATTTGTCATGTACTACTGAATCAAAGACTTTACAAAAGTCTATGTAAATTGGGTCTATTGTTTTACCCTGGTCAAGTTGAGTGGTCCATATGTTTTTGCAGTGTAAGAGTTGCAAATTACAGGGTATTTTTTTCCTGAAACCAAATTGTTTATTGGAGAGTAAGTTATTAGGTTCTAAGTGGAGTGTAATGGATTGGTTTATGATTGATTCCATGACTTTGCAGGTGATGCAATCCAAAGAGATTGGTCTCCAATTTTCAATGTTACTTGGATCTCATTTTTTTGAAGATAGGGATGACTATTGCGAGTGACCATAGGTTCAGTAAGAAGCTAGGATTTTTAAAAAATGCTTAGAGGTTCAGCCAAGATTGTAGAGAGCATTTTTAGGAAGTATGCACATAGTCCATCAAGTCCAGAGATGGTTTTAGGTTGCATAATGCCTTTCTAACATTATCTTCTGTAAAAATCACCCACACCCACACCCTGATACATTCATGGTACTGCTGCTACAGTAATCAAAGCAATAGGGAACATGTGTTAGATTTGTATTAGATCGTTGAAATTGATTGCAGTAGAACGAGGAAATATTGGGCATGATCCATTGCTGTTCACAAAGACTGAGCTGAAGAATGTGTTCAAGAGGTTGGGTTTAACTGTTTCATCATTATAGTCTTTACCGTTCGGTCCTTTAAGGGGTAGGATAGATCTTGAGTCTTTGAGTTGATTGTTTACAAAGTTATAAAAGGGGCATGTAGACTTTGTGCATAGAAAGTTTATTTCTTGATTGATGTGATAATTGGTGCATTCAGTTTTTATTTGGTGACATAGATTTTTGTAGCTTTTAAAGTTTGCAACGTAGACTGTTTTATTTTTTCGCCAAAGAGAACTTTTTTGGGATTGGAGCTTCCTTATTTTTATGGGTAATTTATTTTTCTTGGTTTTGGTGATTATTAGTGGTACGGTACATATAATTTAATGACTCTTTGGATTTTGAGCAAAAAATATATTGTAGTAGTCTTCGGCAGTATTACAGCCAGAGAATAGTGTATGCCAATCAAGAAGTGCAAGGTCGGTGTCTATGATATCATAGTTGGCTTTTTTAAAGTTGTAATTGGTTATCCTATCATTGAAGTGGTTTCTGTAAGGACATATATTGAGACAAAAGTCAATCATGCTATAGTAACTGTTGGAAAAATGTTCTTTTATTTTTAGTGCATGGATTGAGTGTAAACTGTTGCAAAAGAGGAGATCAAGACAATTGCTGAGTCAAGTATTGTCTGTTACTAGTTGACCTAGCCCTAGATTGGTAATTGCATTGTAAAGGGTTGAATGTATGGATTCATTCGTTTAGGGTCCAGTTTATATGAGACAATTCTATTATTCTGTATTATATAAAGCTTAGAGTGCAGCTTCCTTGAAAAATACATTTTTTATCTTTTCTGATGATGAAATAAATGGTTGGCTTGTGGTGCATATGTGAGCACTTTTAGCAGTGCTAGCTGCTAATAAGTAACATTACACTTATTACCTTTTATAATATATTCTTACAGAGACAAAAGAAGCCATTTCCACCAAAGACCTAAAAAGTGAGTCTTATTTTTCTAATTGTGGTCTTACCCTTGTTTATTTCCCCCCCACTGTTTTTAGTGTTTGCTTTGATACAGCCAATTATGTGTAATGAAGTATATCATTTTATACATTCTTTTTGGGGTGAAAGTTGTCTTGTACTCAATAGGATTTACATCTGGGTAGATCCGCAGAGAATTGTGCTGTAAAATTGTATGAAAATGCAAATATGGAAAGAGTGACACCATTTATAATTTTAAAGAGACATGTTTAGACCTAGCAGTTTCTTCTATTCTGAAATAATTCACACTCCATTTTCAGTTCCCCATTCCCATTTGTGACTGACAGTTATTTCTTCCCTTCTCCATTTTCTTTTTCTTTTTTAAAAAAAATACGGGATTGAAATGTCAACTATGATCTCAGCTGAGTATTTCTTAGTGGCCATGAGCTGGATAGAAGACTTCACATATGTGGTTCCTATATAATAAGGTCTGAAGACTCTTAGTCCTTGAATAATGAATACAAATCCCTGGCATGAAAAATGAAACTCATCAAGCATTTGCTGCTTTTGTTTCTGGGAAAGTGATGCAGGAAACAAAGAATCCTGAATTCTTTAAATTCAGGATTTAAATAATAGGCAAAATGTGACCTAAAATTGTCCCATGCCACCTTATAAAATGAAAGTTGAAGAGCTTTCAGCTGTGCATAGGAAATCCTTCAACCTATGACTACCACTGAGTCATAATTTCCATTGAACTGTTGTTAAGTGAACTTCACCCCATTTGACAACTTCATTTTAGCCATAATTGTTAAGTGAATCAGTCATTAAACAAATCCAGCTTCCCTCATTGGCTTTGGTTATGGGAAGCCTGCTGGGAAGGTCACAAATAGTTTCCACGATTAGCATTGCCAGTGTTGTGGCCCGTAAAACAATTCCACGATTTATGTTGATAAATACATGCCAATTGTCAAGTGTCCAAATTGTTATCACATGGCTAATGGGATAATGCAATGAAAATGTGAGGACCAGTCTTAGGTAACTGGTTTTTTTTTCCAGTTAAAAAAAAGTCTCAGCCCTGTAATTTTGAACAATCCCTAAACAAATGGATGTAAATCAAGGATCCCCTGTATTATTCTGCTGAATATAAGCCAGTATCCTATAATAATGGTTACTAAGACATTCCGGTTCAACCAGCACACCTACCTATCTGTCTCATATTCTGGGTCGTTCCATGCACGGCACGTCTGGGGACGTGACTAGTTATTCATAATTACTCACGAATATCCTGTTCCAACTGGTGTCCCATGATGTAGTCCCTCCCGAGAAATCCTCTATTCTTCAGTGTAAAACATGCAGAAGGCATCCAGGTGCTTACAGTAGAAAGAAAAAGGACAAACGCATCTGAAATGTGGGCTACTTGTTTCAGATCTTTTCCAGCATATTGCAGTGATGTTATTCACACTGTGCTTCTATAGCACCGTTATTCTTCCGGGCTCTCTGGTAGGAGCCTCACGAAAGTTCATGGGTACAAATTGCAGACACACAGATGTTTGAAAATTCAAAACAATGTTCTTTATCACAAAATTCAAAATAAACTAAGCAATCTTTTTGTATTGCAAAGAGCACTCGTCCCAAAACAACCGGGTAGTCTGTACAATTTCCCTTAATCAGTCATTAAGTACTTAGCTAGCAGCTGTGAAGAAACTTCACACCCCTTCTTCTTCCAACAAAGTGAGACACACACACACAGACACACACACACACACACACACGTTGCTCTGCTGTGGTTTCAAAGGTGTGAAAAATCAACAAAGTCCAGAAAACAGCAACACAGGATTCCTGAAGAACTGCGATCAGATACTCTTTCACAATGGTCAAACCCACACGCTGCTATTTATAGCAGCAGCCCTAATTACTGGAGCCCCACCCAACCACAGGTGGCCTCATTTTCTCTTGTAATAATCCTTCAGTTGTTGTCTCGTATACATCACTCTATGCATGCGTGGATGTGTCATTAATTCTTGTTCAGAATCCAAAGATGATACAGATGATTGATCTCCTCCTGGGCTGTCTGCCAAACTCCCCTCTTCCCTGTCACTCATGCTTCCTTGGTCAGAGGAGGCTTCATCGGCAGATTCCATCGGGAGCAAAACAGGCCTGCGGCATGTGGATGTCTCCCCCACATCGACCTGCACATTCCTTGGGGCAGGAGCTGGGCCAGAGCTAACCACAACAACCGCTAAAATCTGCATGCAACTTAGTATCACAACAATTCTCATTTGGGGATCTAGAGGAATCATGCTTCTTCCACAATCCATAGGTCTAAGTATTGCATTTGTGGCATTAGGTTCCCTGGAAGTAGATGCATGAATAAAGGGAAAACTTTGGATCAGTGGTAACATCCGGGTTTTTTTTACTACCGGCTTGGTGGATGGTGTGGCTTGGTGGGCGTGGCAGGGGAAGGATACTGCAAAATCTCCAGCCTCTCCCCACTCCTGGGGGAATGATATTGCAAAATCTCCATTCCCACTCCATTCTAGGGGAAGGATACCTCAAAAGTA
This sequence comes from Erythrolamprus reginae, assembly GCF_031021105.1. Lineage (NCBI taxonomy): Eukaryota > Metazoa > Chordata > Lepidosauria > Squamata > Dipsadidae > Erythrolamprus > Erythrolamprus reginae. The sequence goes on along the minus strand of NC_091950.1, from coordinate 306,456,742 downwards.
TCCATCCTCTCCCAACTCCTGGGGGAATGATATTTATTTATTAGATTTGCATGCCACCCCTCTCCATAGACTTGGGGCAGCTCACAACAACAATAAAACAATATATAACAAATCTAATAATTTAAAAGTCACTAAAAAAAACCTTATTAAAAAGCAAAAACATATACACAAACATAACCATGCATATACTGTATAGGCCTGGGGGAGATGTCTCAATTCCCCCATGCCTGACGGCAGAGATGGATTTTAAGGAGCTTATGAAAGGCAAGGAGGGTGGGGGCAATTCTAATCTCTGGGCGGAACTGGTTCCAGAGGGTCGGGGCCGCCACAGAGAAGGCTCTTGCCCTGGGTCCCGCTGAACAACATTGTTTAGTCGATGGGACCCGGAGAAGGCCAAGTCTGTGGGACCTAACCGGTCGCTGAGATTCGTGCGTGGAGATTGCAAAATCTCCATTCCCACCCCACTCTAGGGGAAGGATACTGCAAAAGTATCCATCCTCTCCCAACTCCTGGGGGAATGATATTGCAAAATCTCCATTCCCACCCCACTCTGGGGCCAGACAGAGGTGGTATTTGCCAATTCTCCCAACTATTCAACATTTCTGCTACTGGTTGTCCAGAACCTGTCAGAATCTGCTTTTGATTTCACCCCTGCTTTGGATCATCAAAACCGGGGGGAAATATGAATAGTTGAGAACCCCCAGAACAAAAGATCATCACAGAAAAGATAAAATACAAATTTAATTGCTACTTTGTTGCTGTTGATTTCAATTGTTCAGTTTGGGGTTTAACAGGTGCTGAAATGTACAGCTTTGATGGACAGTTCTGATCCTTCGGTATAGCATCTTCCACTCTCTGGGAAAATGGATGCTGCAGTCAAACATGTTCCTGACATGAACGATCATAGTTCAATATTCTCTTCTGAGTAGCACTTATCTTTTGCATTACAGAAGGAGTGCCTGACTATTTTCTTGTCAAACAGGCATGTTTTGCACAGAGACAAGCTGTGAACTGACTCTAATCGCACCTAGCCCCGTTGACCTGAAGTGAGGATGGGTATACCCACTTATCATAAAAGATGGATCAAACACAAACCATATTGTTCATTGTTTGCACATGTACATGTATATCAAAGCTGAGCTGGTGTCACTGATCTGTGCTACAACTTGAGAATAACCTGTTTTGTTTTATTTTGGAGGGGGAGAACACAACCGTAGAGACTTTAGTTTCCTTCAGGGAGAATGTTATTCCAGCTGTGCCTTTTTTATGCAAATGATGTGTGTGGTTTGTGGAATGACCATTAAATTGTGATGCAGAGTTGTATTATACAAAAATCTACTTTTGTTAATATTAGTAATGATCACTTGATTTTAAATCAAGCTTTCTCCTCCTGTTTTTGACTACTATTCCAAGAAACAACAACTTTTAATTATCTTCTTTTTTTCCTTATGAAAAGGATACTAAGGACAATGTTTTTCCTTTGTTGTTTCCCCATCTTATTTATTTATTTTCTAATGGCATTCCTTGTTATGATTGCTTTAATTTGTTCTCATTTCAAGAGCCAGCAAAAAGCCCTGCATCCCCCCAGCCAGTTTCCGTAAAAGTGGCAACACCAGGTAAATAATTGAATTATTTTCTCTTGCTTTGTTTTCAGGATTATTTAATCGCCCTTTTGGCCAGCATGTATTTCTTTTTTTAATCATTATTATTATTTTATTTCATTGCACCATAGCGCCATCTATTGGTTCAGATGAGTAGCAACTCTTTTTGTTCTCTGAAAATAAACATAATGTAGTGGGTTCTGCCTTGCCAATTGACAAAAGCATACATAATCATTTACAAGCCACAATAATTGGATTCACTCATTGTGTTAAATCAAAGCTAAGCACAATACACTACACTGTAGCTTAGCCACGAGGAGCAAACTCTGCAAATCTTGGAAAGAAAGCTTTTCCTCACAGAATATGATCAGCATCTAATTGCTGAGGGTGGAATTTCTTGAAACAAGGGCCATGCACAAGTAAGGCTGCTTTTGGAAGGCAAGCTCTGTGGATAATTCTGTAAAATACTTGGCCACGTTTGCAAATATAGACAGAGATGTAAGCCTTCCTGCAAAGGAATACGTTATTTTTTGGGAGGGGGGGGGAGCAATTTTTTTTTTTACTGGTTTAGCTCAGGTTTGTTCCATTTTACAGAAGACCACCCCATATTTAATGAGTTGTTATATAGCTACCCTTTTCCTGTTTTTGTGGAAAACCCAATACATGGATTGCCTAGTTACAATTTTTTTACTATAATAAGACATTTGGTATTTCTACTACGAATACTTAACTATGATAAAAATATTTCCACAGCTGAATCTATAGGCACGAATTCGCTTCTGCAAATCAGCGTCCTTCTGAAACCACTTTTTTTTAGAAAAGAGGAGGGATATGACAGAAAGTAAAAAGAAAAATATTTTTCTTCAATAGTTTTTGGTTTGATTCTGTGCCCCATAACTGTGGGCCCCAAATAGATGACTCCAATTGAATGGAAAATCTTATCCTTTAAAAAAAAAATCTGTATAGAGCAAGTGAAAGGAGGAAACAGATGCTGAAGGTATATAATATAATTATCCTAAAGCAACAGATTATTCAAAGAGTCCCAAAAGGAAATAATTTTGCAAATTGTTCCTCTGATAACAGTGACTCAGGTCATTGCAGATGACTTCAAATATACTCTTCACAATGTATAAATCCTCATTTATCAATTTTGAATAGTATTATTCCTTTTTAAAGACTAGCAAGATTAAAGTGCATACATGATAGTGCATTCATTGCTCTGCAGAATAATGACCTACACTAACAAAAAGGACATTATAAAGTAACTGCTAGTTATTAAAAACAAACCCACTCCCCCCTCCAGATATTTTTAACATCCAGTCTGCCCAGCTCCCTCAAATATTCAAGTAATAACCAAGCCAAGTTTTGCTTGTTTCTCTGAGAAGTAAGCCACATGCCGCCCTCTGCTGAAACAAACTTGTAATATTCATCAGAAAAAATATTTTGATCCCCCCACCCCCACCCCCACACACAAATTGTTTATGTCAAGATTGCAACCATCACTGAAAATGTTTACCGGGATGAATTATTGTAAAAATAATTTATTGCCTGAAAAAATATTTTAATAAAACACAGAGCTTTTGTTGAAATAATATAACTGAACAGCTTCAAATGTGAAAGGATTAAATATTTAGGTGAATTCCAGCATTAATTCAAACAAAAGTCAGAGTGACCATAAAAAAAAATTTGCCAGTAGGATTTAAGTTTGACTGAAATCCATGGGGAATTAAAAATTCTGCACAATAAAATGTTTGCAGTTCAATTGCAGATATATTTATTCAGAAGCAATTCCTACAGAGTTAGCGAGGCTGACTTTTACTTATTTATATATTTTATCATTAAAATCCCATTTATTTATTTTCTTTGAATTTGGTTAAACATGCACCCCCCCTCAAAAATTGAGTTTCTCAGGATGACTTACAAAATATTAAAATCATAGTGTATATTTAAATTAAAATATTTAAAATGCACTATATAAACAATAAAAGTCTAGTTGCACATTGATTAAAACACTTCTGTAGTGTAGTGTATTGCATGTGTATTTGCTGAATTAGCAAGGTAAAAAGATAGGGCAAAAATATGTACAGTAAACATTTGTAGTATAGTAGTATATACTGTAATTTTTATTGAAAAAATGTTTAACAAAGTAAAAACCACAAAACATGATAAAGATAACAAGTAAGAGTGAAAAAAATAGAAAAGGGAGAAAAGAAAAATAAAGATTATAAAGAAGCAGTTTTATTTTATTATTTTATTTTATTTCTTAAATTTCTATGTTGCCCAACCCCCTAAGGACTCTAGACGGTTCATAGTGAAAATATAAAACATCAATAATAGTACTAAAACTTCTAAAAACAGTTTAAAAACAATTTACAATACAATTAAACCCTTGCATACTGTTCATGGCTAGATCTCGCTGGTTACCACCATAGGATCAACGGCCCCAGGCCTGTTGGAAAAGCCAGGTTTTTACCATTTTCTGAAAAGCCAATTGGGTGGGGGTAATCCAGATCTCAAGGGGTAACTGGTTCCAGAGACCCAGGGTAGCCACAGAGGAGGCCCTCTCCCATGGACCCCCCAGCCGACACTGTTTAACTGATGGGGCCCAGAGAAGATCAGTTCTGTAGGCTCTTATTCATCGCTGGGAGCTATGTGATAGAAGGTGGTCTCAAAGATAATCTTGGCCATAAAGGGCTTTAAAGGTAATGACCAACACCTTGAATTGCGTCTGGAGACCAATCGGGAGCCAGTGTAGTTTGCGGAGGATTGGTATAATGTGGGTGTGCCTAGGAGCACTCACAACAACTCACGCAGATGCATTCTGGACCAACTGTAGTCTCCGAACAATCTTCAAGTACTAGCCCCATAAAGACCGTGTTGTAGTAATCTAACTGTCAGGTGACAAAGGCATGAGTGACTGTGAGAAGAGCCTCCTGATCCAAGTAGGGTCGCAATTGGTGTACTAGGCGAATCTGTGCAAAGGTCCCCCTAGCTACAGCTGTCAAATATTGGTCTAATCTTAGAGTCAAAGAGGACACCCAAATTGCAAACCCATTCTGAGGGGGGCAATTTCTCTCCCCCCCCCCCAACCAAATATGGACAGTCAATATAGTCATTTGGAGGCAATACCCACAGCCATTCAGTCTTGTCAGGGTTAAGTCTGAGCCTGTTAACTCCCATCCAGACCCTCATAGCCTCCAGGCCCTGGCACATCAGCTTCCAATCTTCCTTACAGTAGCTATAAATAGACTTTAATTCTTTCCATTCACTAGATTGTGCACACATGCATCAAAAACAATTTTCTGAATGTGTTGACGCTTATAAATGGTCTGGATGATCCTGGAGCCTCTGGATGTCACTATTTATATGACAATATCTAAAGTCCATTAAATGTCTTTTTATAATACTGTACTTCTAATATAGTTGTTTCTAAAAAAGCAAAAGGTGCATCAATTCATGTTTGGATCATTAATGTACTTGAAAATTTGGGTGCAACTGCTCAGATATAATCTCAAACTTGCTTTCTCAATTCTTACCTCTAACTACTCTTCTCCAACTGTGGTTCTACTTATGAGAATTAGCCATTTGGGTAAACAAATGAACTGAAATCATCTATTGTGATTACAAGTTTCAAACTTTACAAGTCCAGTACTGAGTATAGTAAAATTGATCCACATATATTGAGACTTCCGCATGAATCAGGCAGGGGGAGCAAGAGAGCTACAGGAAGACATCTGCAGGCTGATGAGAAAACCTCTTAATATAGAAGCAATGATGAGATTTTGACTTTAAACAGTGTGTGATTTCATAGTCTTGACAACAATTTTTCTTTAAAGGAAACATTAAATATGTTTATTCTGTCAGTTTCCAGCAAAGCTACTTTAGAGACAATGTTGTGCTTTAGAAAACCTTTTCACAAGTTGCCTTGCTGTCATTTGATAGGAAGCCAAGGCCTTTTACAAGGAAGGCTTGATGCCTTCCTGATTGTATCACCATCTGTTTGTGATTTGGGAAGCTGATCTTCCTCCTGTGTTAGAATCTCCTCCATATTTGTAAAGACAGGTGGGGGTGAGGTTACAGAGAGCTGCTCCTTAAAGAAACACTCCTTAATGCTCAGCAGATGGTCTCGTGGGTATGAAATCTGTAGAGAATCACAGGGAATAGTAGAAAATAAAGAAACCATTTGAGAGCATTTCACTGAGGTAGCCTTCATCGGCGCCATCTTGGATCCAGCTTAGTGCCAAATTCACCACATCACGTTGCCATCATGTGACATTTTGTAACATGTTTTCCCATTTGTAGAGCTGGGGTGAGCGTGGTTTGCATGTGACGTATCCGGCCTGCGGGCCACCAGTTTAACACCACTGCCTTAGATAGTCGTTGCTGAGTAAATCATTGAGAAAATTTTAATTATTAATACAGCAGCAATCAAATATAATAAAATACTTAATGCATTCTATCACATGCAGCCATGTAATGATGTTAATGTATTATTTATAATGTTAATCCAAACACTTAAACATATGATTACTGTATTAATCTAATATTGAATTGAGTTTTGAGCTGTGTTGCAATCATAGCAAGGCTTCAATGTACATTAAGACATTATTTATATGGACAAATATTTTTCTGTCTATAGTCTGATGGAAGACTACAGGGATAGGGCAGTGGCTGTTCTGTCCTAGCAGCGAGCCCACGAAGAAATATGTACACACAAACTGATTTAAACACTAATCATTTACTCCTAATATTTTCTTAGCAATTGGGTCTTTTATAAAGTTTAGAAAATCATAAATAAGTCTTTTCGGTGAGCAGGCTGCTAATTAATGTCTTAACAAATGGCCAGAGTCCAAGCAGATATCCTTCCCTGAAACTTACAAAAAGTTGGCAGAAAGCACAGAGGTCATTAGCAGAAGTAGGAAAGCAGATTTTTAAATCACAAGCTGAACAAGAATGTCAGCGAGACAGAGCAGAACAAAATAAATCTGGAACAGAACAATGTTGATTTCTGCACTGAATCGTGAGGTGGCTAAGCCTTAAATAGTCTAAGGGCATGACCAATTAGCTTGCAGATCTATTCATGAGGAGACCTCCTCTTGCATAAGCAGGGGAAGTAATGTGTTGGTGTCTGGAGGCTGTTAGGGACTAGATGGTGTTAACAGGCTCAGACTCAACACCGAGAAGATGGAATGGCTGTGGGTTCTGCCTCCCAAGGACACTTTCATCTGTCCATGCATTACTTGGGGGGGAGGCTCTTGACCTCCTCAGAGAGGGTCTGCAACTTGGGCGTCCTCCTTGATCCACAGCTGACCTTGGAACATCATCTTTCGGCTGTGGCAACGTTTTGCCCAGGTTCGCCTGATGCATCCGTTGTGGCCCTATTTGGACAGGGAGTTTCTACTCACAGTCTTTCATGCCCTTATCACCTTGGTTTTCAACTACTGCAATGATCTCTAAATGGGGCTACCTTTGAAGAGTATTCAGAAACTGCAAATTGTGCAGAAGATAGCTGCGCAAGCAGTTATTGGCCTTCCAAGGTATGCACATGTCTCTCCAGCACTCCGTGAACTACATTGGCTGCCAATTGGTTTCCAGACATGATTCAAAGTGTTGGTTATGACCTATAAAGCCTTACATGGCTTTGGACCAGATTACTTGCGGGACTGCCTCCTGCTGCATGAGTCCCAGTGACTGGTCAGATCCCACAGAGTCGGTGTTCTCCAGGTCCCGTCAATTAGACAATGTTGCTTGGCAGGGCCTAGGGGAAGAGCTAGGGGAAGAGCCTTCTCTGTGGGGCCACTGGCCCTCTGGAATCAGCTCCCCCCAGAGTTTTATACTACTGCCACCCTCCTCGCCTTCCATAAGAACTTGAAAACTCATCTCTGTTGCCAGGCTTGGGGTCACAAGACCTTAGCCTTTGGCCGACAAGTGTGATGTATGCTTTTTATGTAGGATTTTTAATGTTCCAAGGTTTTTAGAATAGTTAGTTATATTAATTGGATTTTAAATGTTTATATTATACACTGTTCTTCGATATGTTGTGAGCCGCACCAAGTCCATGGAGAGGGGCAGCATACAAGTCCAATAAACAAAGAAACAAACAAACAAATAACCACTCCTGCCTCCTAACAGCCCTGCATGCTCTAACATCAAGAAGAGGCTCCTCCTCTTCTCCTGAGTCACTGATGTGCACCTTAGGAGGTGCAGAAGACCCAGGTTGGCTTTCAGCCTCTGATACCAAATTCTCTCCGATCTCCTCAACATTGGACTTGGGTGCCAGGTGCATGGGCCGATGCTACTGCACCACAACCCTATCTTAATCCTCGGGATCTGTGACCAGCTTCTTGGAACATAGATGGACCACAACACTGGCAATGCTAAATTGAATTGAGCAACCCATTGCTAGGGATTTAAATGCCAACATGCTCAATCCTGTTTCCCCAACTACTTACCAATCCCTGTTTCTGATCCTATTTCTAACACCAAGTTGTTGTGAAATAATAATTCTATGCTTAATGAATAAAGGAAACCAACAGGTAATAGAAAAGTTTATCCAGCAATGATTATTGGCTCTATATCAGATATCAATATTTATTTATTTATTTATTTATTTTATTATTTGGATTTGTATGCCGCCCCTCTCCGAAAACTCGGGGCGGCATACATATTGGGGTAGTTACAATACTTAGAAACATACATAGCTCCATATGTCCATGTCTCATTGATTCAATGCATGATTTTGCCATATATGGTTAAACTATAGAAAGTTTATAATGGTATTTTGCTCCCTACATGATCTTTTGTAATGCCGATTAGTCATTTCTCCCATTTTAGAATATTTTGACATGCATATTATTAATTGGCCATTGTGAGTTGCACAGAGTTGCCTATATGCATATTTTAAATAAGCAAATAAACACTAATTTATTAGCATGGGTTTCTTGCACATGACTTGTCTGTTTAGATCTACTGGAGAAGGATTTTTATATCTCTCTATAGATGATTTGCCTCTATAGCAATAAGTTTTTACTTTATTTTTATTTTATTTTTTTCCTGTGGGAGTTTCTTGTAAGAAAGTGAGTGGGTTGGACAAGACATTTCTTGTTTGCTGGCAGACAAACAATAGTTAGCTGTCATTGCTGCAAAACTAAGTTGTCTATGAGCACTGTAAATTTATAAAAAAGCAAAACATGCCCTTACTTCTTCTCTCTTGGAATAAAACAAATTAATTGCCCCAGCGAAGGCTTCGCGTTTTTGGTGCTACCGGTGCGCCATCTTTGGCCCTCGTGGGTAACTGCATGCATGTCGGCACAATATTTCACTTTTGCGCACTCTGTGGGACCTAACTGGTCGCTGGGATTCGTGCGGCAGAAGGCGGTCACTTGCATGACCTTCTTCATGCAATATTTCGCTTGCTGCGCATACACAGAAGCAAAAATCTCATGCAGGTGTGCATATGCACAGATCGGAAGCACGCAGCTGCGCACGCATCAAAAAAATTGCTACCAGAACATAGCACCTTACTGTTCCGGCAGCAGGCCATCACTAAATTGTCCCCCTTAAAGTCTTAATTGAGGAATGAGTAAGCTCATTGTCTTCAAGCTCACAGTCTATCGTTTCATCTTTTATTCAGTGTAGAAATACTACACTGCTTACCAAAAGCTCTGTAGGGAAGAAACAATATCCTTGTTTTCCTCTTACTTTCCAAGAAAGAAAAGCTGATAGAAGTAGGAAACTACACCCCATTTTCTCAACTCTGCCTTCCCAGAAACATATTGTTATAGAATGCCATTGAAAATTTATCATAATTATTTTATTCTTTTATTTTAGCAGACAGGCCCAAGAAGGCTGCACATGTGAAAGAATCTGGTAAGACCTAGGTGTTTTATTTTCCAAATTACATTTTCTATTTTGAATACTTTGTATTAATTCATACAAAGTTGTTGATGTGAGCATGCCGTAGAAAAATATATTGCACAATAAAATAGAATGACATAAATATAGACTACATCTTGTTTCTATGAGTTACTTAGGACTAAGCCCTACAGCCTCCTATTTTGTGCCTCAAAATCATCCATATTCTGGTTTTCTCTGAATAATTCTTGCTTCAATCCATTCACCGAGTCATGAACGAACCATGTCTGCATATGTAATTACATTTTTCTTATTGTAATTATCTCCAGTATGAAACACATTTAAAGGACAGACTAATAAGTCTATCTAATGGGTTTATTATTTTCCTTATAGAATCCCATACTTCTAACAAAGTTTGTTTGATAATATGCCCATTTAAATGTTTATTCTCCTTTGTGTCTCACAATTATCTGTGAAGTCTATTAGTAGTATTAACATTCTACTAATCAAGAATTGTATTCATTCTGTTACCCATGATAAGCAACTCGCTTTCTCATTTAATATAAATTTTGAAGAACAGAACCACAATTTACTTAGATACATCCTCATGGCACTGAGAATAAATTTTCCACGGAATTGGAAGAAAAAATAATTCTGTTGACATCCGATTAGCTACTTAAATTTGGAGAATATGTGGCAATAATAATAACAAAAACAAACAGCATATATACAACAGGAAGAAAATAAGAGCCATTTAATCCCTGCTTTATTTTAATAATGAAATCACAAGACTAATTAACTGTGGTCTTGGTTTCTCATTTCACTAATTATATGTAAGATATGGAATAAGCACACCCTTATAGACTATGAATCATGTCTTGTTCTTCTTCTTACTTCCCAGAAACACATAAAAAAGCAAAGCCAACAGAAATAGGTTAGTATGTTAATATTTTCTTTCTTTTACAACCGCAAAACATGATGTTGGACGTGGATATGGATTATATATGTTCAAATTGTAGAATAACCGAAATCCTTATATCTTCTTCTTTTAGCGAAAGTGCCAAAGAAACATGTACATGTAAAGAAATCTGGTAAGACTGGGGTAAAAAACATATCTCAGAAATGGTACTATTCCCTTTGAACACTTAGTGTAAATTAAGAGAAGATTATGGAAATGGATGTTCCACATTCTAAGTGATTACCTAGTGAAATAAAACCCAAAATTTGCATAATAAATTACTAGGCCTCATCCAGGCAGCCTTATAGTTTTCACTCCAACACGCTTGCCTTTTCTTGAGGATGTCCTCACATTGGATCTTAGTATTGAAGCCAGATTACTGGAAGAAGGGGTAGAGACGGCTTAATCTCAATTCAGAAGACATGGAAGCCTTAAGAAGAAAACCACAGAAACAAAAAAGATTAGATAACAGAGTGCATTCTGCCAACTGAATCCAGAATCTATTCAATCCCAGATTAGTTATGTTTATGGAATTAAAGTGTTCTTAATCTGTCATTTACTCGTTACTTTTTAAAGTACAGTGATACCTCTTCTTACAAACCCCTCGTCATATAAACTTTTCGAGATACAAACCCGGGGTTTAAGATTTTTTTGCCTTTTCTTCCAAACTATTTTTACCTTACAAACCCAAGCCGTCACCACTGGGATGCTCCGCCTCTGGACTTCTGTAGCCAGCAAAGCACCTGTTTTTGCGCTGCTGGGATTCCCCTGAGGCTCCCCTCCATGGGAAACATCACCTCTGGACTTCCATGTTTTTGCGATGCTGCAGGGGAATCCCAGCAGTGCAAAAATGGGCGCTTCGCTGGCAACGGAAGTCTGGAGGTGGAGTTTCCCAGCGAGGGGAGCCTCAGCAAAATTGCAGCATCACAAAAACACGGAAGTCCGGAGGTGGGGTTTCGAGGACTTCCATGTTTCTGCAATGCTGCAATTTCGCTGAGGCTCCCCTCGCTGGGAAACTCCACCTCCGGACTTCCGTTGCCAGCGAAGCACCCATTTTTGTGCTGCCGGGATTCCCCTGCTGGGATTCCCCTGCAGCATCACAAAAACATGGAAGTCCAGAGGTGGGGTTTCCCATGGAGGCCTCAGGGGAATCCCAGCAGCGCAAAAACGGGCGCTTCGGCTGGCAAAAGGGGTGAGTTTTGGGCTTGCATGCATTAATCGCTTTTCCATTGATTCCTATGGGAAACATTGTTTCGTCTTACAAACCTTTAACCTTACAAACCTCGTTCCGGAACCAATTAAGTTCGTAAGACAAGGTATCACTGTATTAAAGTATACACTGTTTATTTTGAACATTTACAGATAAATGCAAAAATCATTTTCTGGTCATATAAACCTTAAGTTATTTTTTTTTTTAAATCAACAAAAATGAATACATGTGAGTTCTCTAGTCAGAAGAGTCTCCTGAATTCTTCCTTAATTTTAGTTGAGTAATTAAAACATTACATGTCTAAGTGCCCTCAATTTATTACTTCCTTCTTTGTATGGAATATTCAGTTTATTTTGAATACCCGAATGCAGAAATCAAGTTCAAACCTTTTTCTTATTTTCTAGAACCAGACAAGAAAGAAAAGTCAATAGAAATAGGTAGGAGTGCTCTTATTTTCCTACATTTACTTACCTAAAAGTTGTTTTAAACCTAAACATTCGACATGTGTGATAATCAATACATTTAAATCTTTTCATTTCAGCCAAGCTGTCAAAGAAGGCTGTGTATGCAAACAAAACTGGTAAGGCTAAGGATAAAAAAATCTGGGACATTCAACTTTCTACCTTGAAAATTAATCAAAGACTACAGAAATGAGTGTATTGAACTAAAATATCAAACATTGATGGGAGATGATTTAATTTTTTGTCAACCATGCTAAATTGACTTAATGGGAAATCCAATATTAAAAATCTGGAGGGAAATGTTGATATGGAAAAATTGGATGGAAGTGGGAATATTGATTTTGGATCAATTGATAGATGATGGTGACATATTTTAACATATGATATGCTAAGCATGCTATGCATTTATTAGATGTAACCTCAGTGGCAATATTTACAGCTACAATAATTGTGAACAGCATTGTTTGTACCAGCAACGTTTTCACTTTTTGAGACACTGGAGATACGAGAACAACTAGTTAAGTCTTTTAAAACAAAAAAACCAACTATTCATTTCAACAGATATTATCAATAAATCAATTCAATATGCAAAAGATAAATGGTTAGTGGAATAAAGAATTAGAGGTTCCTATACTGTATTGCCCTACACAATGCGACTGTGTCAATGATACATCTATACCAAGAATATCAATAGATCTCAATTTACCACTTATAAAAGCAAAAATAATATTTAGAATTTATTGGGCTCCATTGTGTTTGTATAAAAAAGAATTGTGTAGGACAGCATTTTGTTGGGATGCAATAATGGCAATGCTTCTTTAAAAGCATTAAATTTTGAAACAAAATAATGGACTACATAAATGTTGGCTGTGTAACAAAAGCTGAGAATTTTTGAGGATAATATCTTAAATTACGTACCTAGTAGATGGGATTTGACAACTGAACATGGATTCTCCATACCTTTATTGTAGCTAAAAGACTGGTGCAACATTGAAAAGATAAATGTGTGGCTTTACTGGATTGAAGATCTGATTACAGTTGCTACCTATGAGTCGATTGCCTATAGAATATATATTTGGTGTGGATATAAATATAAGAAAATATGAGACTTATTTATATAAAGTACTGAAGGTTAAAAAAAGAATGAAAGTCAAATGAATGTACTAGAAATATATGTGTACCTGAATAATGTTTGTATTAGATATAGAATTGTATTTGTTTATTATTCTAACAACCTATTATACTCTGTATCCTATTTTTCTGTTGTACTTTTTCACTTATTTTTAAGCACTTCTTATACATTGTTTTGATAATGTATGTATCCTTTTGCTTTTTCCTGTTATTGTTTTAAAATCAATAAAATTATTTTTAAAATGTAGATAGGAGACTGCATTCTGTCCAGTATGATTAATCAGGGGATTAAAAAATTATATATTTAAGTGTCCTCACTCTATCACGTTTTCTTTTAAGCATGGAGTCATCCATTGTTTATTTTGTGCACTTAAATGCAGAAATCATGTTCAAATTTCCTCTTACTTTCTAGAACCAGACAAGAAAGAAAAGCCAATAGATATAGGTAGGTAATGGTCTAATTTCCCTACTTTTGCTCTTTGAAAGATGTGGTATGTATATTGATTATACGTGTTCAATATTTATAATAATCAATATTCTTCAATATTTTTCTTTTAGCCAAGCTGCTAAAAAAGGCTGTCCATGCAAACAAAACTGGTAAGATCTAAGTAAAAGTAATTCTAGAAAATTCCATTTTCCACTTTGAAAGGCTACAGAAATGAGAGTTCCAAGAGAAGCGACTGATTGCTAAAAATAACAACAGCAAATGTTTTGATTGCCTTCATTGTGCCCCATCCCTCTATGGGAAGCGACGGCCTGTTCTATTGGCTCTCTCTAGATGACTGAGGAACTATATGGAGTTCTGGGGAGCTTATGGTTTACTCTATGGATCTGGTGGATGGTTTAGGTGAGGTCTCTATTGTTGCCAGGCATGGTTTTTTGACCAACACCCCCACCCCCCTAGGTTGCCTGTCTCTGTGCACCAATTCCAAGCACACTTTAGATTATTGTGAAACCCTAGGAGATGGTGCAACAAAGAAATGCAAGTCTGGTTGAATATGGGGAATTGCCGATATTTCCTTGTAGTAATAAGGGCAGCAAAATGTAAGCTTTATAATTGTTGATAGCTGTCAAGTGGCCTTATGGTGACCCAGCCTCTCCTAGATTCTCTCAAGGATGGCCACAGGATCACGTGAACTGCTGTGATGGGGAATATTCTAGATATCTGGCAGATAATATTGCTCAGATTGACATTAAGTTGGATTCTGGCTGGGTGGGTCTGGTTTGATTTGGGTGCCGAGTGCCGAGTGTCCAGTCTTGTAGTACAATATGATGAGTCCTGAAAAATAGATAGGGTTCTCTATGCTGTTGCTTTGGCTACTTGTTTGTTGGACCCAGGTCTCTCCTGAATTGGGTGTTTGCCACTGTACTGAACTCTCTCAGGGAAGGGTAGTGCCTAGAGAAGAAGGTGGTGGTATTCCTTCTCTTCAAGACCCAATAATTTTATATAACTACTGACCTGTCTCTAATTTTCCCTTTTCACAGAAGGTAGCTGAGAAAGTGATCAGACTACAATTAACCCTGCTGTTCTGTTTAAGAAAAGTAACAAATCTTCTGTTCCCGGGTCACCCTGACCCGGACCGAAAACTCTTCATTTGCAGTGCTTATGTTTGGTCTTTTTGAAAGCTTTTTTCACTTGGAAAGTAGTCTGAACATTTCTGCACACAATGATATGAAAATTGAAATGAAAAAAGTAAATCTTATTGGTTTATTTTGCGGATATAATGCACGCCCCCCCCATTTTTGTGAAATTTTTTTCAATTTATGGATAGTTTTGCTTGCAAAATGCATTCTATTTTACTAAAGTTGGTATGGGATTGGTAGCTTGAACATTTCTGAACATAATGATATGAAAATTGAACTTGAAAAATTGATGCATATTGGTTTATTTTGTTGATGAAATGCATGCCCCCCCGTTTTTTTTAAATAGTCTTCACTTTATGGATAGTTTTGCTAGCAAAATACATTCTATTTTACTAAAGTTTGTGTGGGATTGGTAGCTTGAACATTTCTGAACATAATGATATGAAAATTGAACTGGAAAAATTGATGCATATTGGTTTATTTTGCACATAAATGTATGCCTCCCCCCGTGTTCAATTATTTCAATTTATATAAAAATTATGCTGTTAATTTCAAACTTACATACTTTTTTTTAGTAAAATGGATTTGTTTCATAAAATTAGTCCTCTGGCTACAATGTGGTTGATTTTCAAAAGGATATTCCAAATATTTCTAGACAAATATGTATAAACAGTGACAATAATGGCACATAGCAAGGCCGGGGGTGGGGGGTGGCCTTTTTGTGGCAAAAATAAACCAATAAGAACCATTTTTTTCAGTTCATTTATATTTTTCTTATATTCAGAAATGTTCAATTTAGTATATCAAACCTTTTGGGGGGAAATTCCTTAGGGATTTGTAGCCTTAAAAAAATAGAAATTGACACGAAATTAAAAAAGGATGGGGGGGGAGGGGCTTTTTGATCAAAATAAAAATATAAGTCTCAATTTTTCCAGTTCAATTTTCATATCATTATGTTCATAAATGTTCAAACTAGTTTTCCAGTTGAAAAAGTTTTCAAAAAGATCAAATTCAAGTACCTAAAAAAATTATTTTTGGTCCGGTCATATACGAACAGAAACAGACTCGAAGTTATGATTTTTTTTTGCCCAGAAAACAATTAGCCACCACCCCAAAAATATTTTTTGATGATCAGCATTGTTAAATTGAGTAAATGAATGCCTAAGATTTTAAAGAATATTTCGGATTTGGAGGATAAAAAAATAAAAAGTGAAAATGGTTGCAAGCAGCCGAGGGGGGGGGGGAGGCCTTATTTCTGATATTAAAAAACCAATAAGAATCATTTTTTTCAGTTCCTTTATATTTTTCTTATATTCAGAAATGTTCAAGCTACCAATCCCACACCAACTTTAGTAAAATAGAATGCATTTTGCAAGCAAAACTATCCATAAATTGAAAAAAAAAATCACAAAAACGGGGGGGCGTGCATTATATCCGCAAAATAAACCAATAAGATTTACTTTTTTCATTTCAATTTTCATATCATTGTGTGCAGAAATGTTCAGACTACTTTCCAAGTGAAAAAAGTTTTCAAATTGACCAAACATAAGCACTTCAAATGAAGAGTTTTCGGTCCGGGTCGTATGTGACCCGAACAGAAGATTTGTAACTTTTTTTGCCCAGCAAAAACTAAGCCCCCCACCCCCCAAAAAAAATTCTCATAGAGAGAACCCTTGAAGTGATGGATAGTCATGAAATTTCAAGTTTCAGATATGCAGGGAAAATTTTTTACAGGGACTCAAACTTGGCTTCGGGTCACATACGACCCGAACAGAACAGCAGAATAACAGATTGGTTGTAGGTTATCTTGTCCAATGCCCTGCCCAAACAGGAAACCCTACACCATTTCTGAGAGATGGCAGTCCAGTCTCTTCTGAGAACCCTATAGGACAGTCGTTCTCAACCTTTCTAATGCCGCAACCCCTTAATACAGGAAACCCTACACCATTTCTGAGAGATGGCAGTCCAGTCTCTTCTGAGAACCCTCTAGGACAGTCATTCTCAACCTTTCTAATGCCACAACCCCTTAATACAGTTTCTCATGTTGTGGTGACCCCCAGCCACAAGTCTAGCATCAATTCTCCCAACAGAGCTTTAAGCTGATTGGCAGGAAAGCTCAGAGGGATACCCCCACTGTAAACACCTGATTGGTCGGATTGTAAAAATACATTCTAAGGCATTAGAATAGAAGCTTTAGTTCCTAACACCATGGGAAATTTTGTCTTTTCCCTTGGTCTTAGGCGACCCCTGTGAAACGGTTGTTTGACCCCCAAAGGGGTCCCGACCCCCAGATTGAGAACCACTGCTCTAGGAACTAGATTATCTAGGCCAGGAGTGTCAAACTCAAAGCCTGCAAGCGGGATTCAGCGTAAATCTGGTCTGTGGGCCCCCCTTGGAAACAGTGAAGGAAAGAACTGTGGTGCCTCTACCAGTGAAAACAGACTCCTGAGCTCAATTTTTGGCTGCGACAGCCTGCTACAATCCTCTGCCTATGAAAATGTTTTCTCTGATAGAGGGTTGCAGGAGGCCATCACAGCTAAAAAGAGGGCTTGGTGGAGCGCTTAGTCAGTACAGACACCCTGACACGAGTCACGTGGAGTTGGCCACATACCCAGGCCTCGCCTCCCTCCAAGGTTAAACACAATCCTGATGCAACTTTCAATGAAATCGGGTTTGACACCCCTGATCTAGGCCTATTCCAGTTGGATTTCATGTCAGGATTTAATACAGACAGTCTCAGTAATCTGATGTCTGTAGATGACACAAAATGGCCAAGAAAATAAATCTAATGTGAATAAATCTTAAAGTCCATTCTGCCAGGTGTGAGATATCTAGTAAGAACAATCCCTTTAATCCCAACTTAGATTTACTAGTCAAACTAAAAGGCTGGCTTTAAATGATTAATATTATTTAATATCATTTAATATTAAAATTAATATCATTTAATTATGTAAGAGAGTACCAGACTGAGCATGAGAGAGGTGTCAAATGTGCCACCAGCCTCATGTCCCTTTGTAGCTACAAGAGATCTAAATACAGCCCACCTTGAATTCTGTTGACTCTAATCAACTGCCAATTTGCTTTAACAACTGCCAATTTGAATTAGTAGTTCAGATTTTTGCAGAGAATGTTAGCACGAAATAAATCCGTAGTCATTTGTATCACATTGCTTCCTGATTTCTTGCACATGACAATTCTGTATAAAGTAGAGAATCACCCAACATTTTTAGAAGTAGCCAAATACAGAAATAATGTTTTGGTCTTTTTCTTACTGCCTAGAATCTCACAAGAAAGAAAAGCCACTAAAAACAGGTAAACATGAATTATTGTTCCATCTTTGCTTATGTAAAACATATTAATATAGTACAGCTGCTCAACATTTATTGAAACTGAGTACTTTTAAATTTAATTAACTTTAATTCAATTAACTTCAATTGGTCATTTGTGTTCAATCTATGTCACAGTCAAAATGTTTGAAATTTTTAAAAATCAAAGTGACAAAGGAAGATATGCAAGAAAACAAAACTGATAAGTGCCATGTAAAAATAAATTGAGAAAAGAGCAGCTTTTTTTTGAAGAATTGTTATTAATTAACACAACTCTATGAAGACGAGAGAAATAATGTTCTGGTCTTTCTCTTATTGTCTAGAACCCCACAAGAAAGAAAAGCCATTAGAAACAGGTAAACACTAATTACTGTTTATACAAAATATATATAACATAATGCAATACAACTGTACAATATTTATTAAAACTCAGTATTTTTAACTTCTCATTTTAGCTGGGCTACCAATGAAGGATATTATTATTATTATTATTATTATTATTATTATTATTATTATTATTTATTCGATTTGTATGCCGCCCCTCTCCGAAGACTCGGGGCGGCTCACAACATGTAACAACAAATCATAAATAATCTAACAATTTTTAAAATGTTTAAAGATTTAAAAGACCCCATATACTAACAGACATACACACACGCATGCCATATATAAATTAAACATGCCCAGGGGGAGATGTTTCAATTCCCCCATGCCTGACGACAAAGGTGGGTTTTAAGGAGTTTACGGAAGGCAGGAAGAGTAGGGGCAATCCTAATCTCCGGGGGGAGTTGGTTCCAGAGGGCCGGTGCCGCCACAGAGAAGGCTCTTCCCCTGGGGCCCGCCAACCGACATTGTTTAGTTGACGGGACCCGGAGAAGGCCCACTCTGTGGGACCTAATCGGTCGCTGGGATTCGTGCGGCAGGAGGCGGTCTCGGAGATATTCTGGTCCAGTGCCATGAAGGGCTTTAAAGGTCATAACCAACACTTTGAATTGTGACCGGAAATTGATCAGCAGCCAATGCAGACTGCGGAGTGATGGAGAAACATGGGCATACCTGGGTAAGCCCATGACTGCTCTCGCAGCTGCATTCTGCACGATCTGAAGTTTCCGAACACTTTTCAAGGGTAGCCCCATGTAGAGAGCATTACAGTAGTCGAACCTCGAGGTGATGAGGGCATGAGTGACTGTGAGCAGTGAGTCCCGGTCCAGATAGGGCCGCAACTGGTGCACCAGGCGAACCTGGGCAAACGCCCCCCTCGCCACAGAATCTGCTAAAATCTGAATCAAAATAGATCCAACAATTTACACTTCCCATCAGTTAACACAAAAATATTATGATGAGTTGCTTGAAAAAGATATTGACAAGAAAAATCAAATAATGATGAATAACAGAATGCTTCTGTCAATACTTGGTTTGCTAGGGCTTTTCTCTTTCCCTATTTCCTAGATTATTTGCTTATCACTTGTTGAAGATATATCCTTGTATGGGATCCTCTTTCTCAGGGCTAGCTAGCTGCCAGAGGGAGGGGCCCTTTAGTATTAATGCTGGTATCATGTTCTGGTTTTCCTCTTACTTTCTAGAACCCCGCAAGAAAGAAAAGATAAGAGAAATGGGTAAGAGCTCTCTTCTTTTATAAGATCCTCTGCATTTATCTGGAACATATGTGCATACTGCATCCCATCAACCAGTTAAGTCCCACAGAGTCAGTCTTCTCCAGGTCCCGTCAACTAGACATTGCCGCTTGGCAGGGTCTAAGGGAACAGACTTCTCTGTGTAGGCCCCGGCCCTCTGGAATTAGCTCCCCCCAGAGATTTGCACTGCCCACATCCTCCTTGCCTTCCCCAAGAGGCTTAAGATTCATTTATGCCCCCAAGCTTGGGGCAATTAGACCTTAGCCCCGTGACCAATGAATGTTATGAATGGTTGTTGTCTGGATACAATTGATATTTAATATAATAATGATAATGATGACGATGATAATAATAATAATAATAATAATAATAATAAAAATAATAATAATAATAATAACAATATATAAAATTTGTATGCTGCCCCTCTCTGAAGACTCGGGGCAGCTCACAATATAACAGCAATACAATATAAATACAAATCTAAAGTTAAAATATTTTAAAAACTAATTTAAAAATACATTAAAAAACGTATCCGTTACACAATCATACACACTCAGTCCGACTGAACATAAACATAATAAAGGTCAATGAAAAAATGAGGGGGGGATTAATCCCCCCACGCCTGGTGACAAAGATGAGTCTTCAACATTTTACGGAAGGCAAGGAGGGTAGGGGAGTTGATTCCAGAGGGCTGGGGCCACCACAGAGAAGGCTCTTCCCTTGGGTCCTGCCAGATGGCATTGTTTTGTCGACGGGACCCAGAGAAGGCCAACTCTGTGGGACATAATCGGCCGCTGGGATTCATGCAGTAGAAGGCAGTCTTGTAGGTACTCTGGTCCGATGCCCTGTAGGGCTTTATAGGTCATTACCAACACTTTGAATTGTGACCGGAAATTGATCAGCAGCCAGTGCAAGCCGCGGAGTGTTGATGAAACATGGGCATATCTGGGAAAGCCCATGATAGCCCTCACAGCCGCATTCTGCACCACCTGAAGTTTCTGAACACTTTTCAGAGGTAGCCCCATGTAGAGAGTGTTGCATAGTCGAACTTTGAGGTGATGAGAGCATAAGCGACTGTGAGCAGAGACTCCCTGTCCAAATAGGGCTGCAACTGGTGCACCAGGCGAACCTGGGCAAATGCACTCCTCGCCACAGCTGAATGATGGTACTCTAATGTTAGCTGTGGATCGAGGAGGACGCCCAAGTTGCGGACCCTCTCTGCAGGAGTCAATAATTCACCACCACCACCAGGGTAATGGACGGACAGATGGAATTGCCCTTGGGAGGCAAAACCCACAGCCACTCCGTCTTGTCAGGGTTGAGTTTGAGATTTTGGACTAGTTTACTTAGTTTTAATTAATTGGATTTAGCCTACTGTATTCTATTGTTTCTTTTTGTATGTTATAAGCCACCCCGAGTCCTCGGAGAGGGGAGGCATATAAATCCATTAAATAAACAAGTAAATAAATTAAAGGGATGTTGATCATTTGGATTCAATCTATGTCATAGTTGAAATGTCTGATTTTTTTTTCCAGTCGAAGTGCCAAAGAAAGACATGCATGTAAACAAAACCAGTAAGTGCCATGTAAAAATCAATCAAGAAAATTTCATCTTTCCATTGAAAAATTGTTGTAAATTAACACAACTCTATGAAAACAAGAGAAATAATGTTCTGGCCTTTCTCTTATCGTCTAGAACCCCACAAGAAAGAAAAGTCATTGGAAAGAGGTAAGCATGAATTACTGCTCAATCTTTGCTTATGTGAAAGTTATTACAGTGGTACCTTGACATACGAGTTTAATTCGTTCCAGACCCGAGCTCGTAAGTCGATCAACTCGCATCTCGAACGAATGCCTTTAGACTTTGTTTTTTGCGCCGAGATAACCAGAAGCAAGGATTCTTGCGCCACCTAGTGGAAGCTCGGCTTGTATCCCGAATTTGAGTTCGGGTGTCGAACAGAAATTTCGCTTGCGTCGTGGCTCGTAACTTGGAATACTCGCATGTGGAGCAGCTCGTATCTAGAGGTACTACTGTAATGTGTTATAATTGTGCAACATTTATTAAAACTCCATTCTTTTAACTTTTCATTTTAGCCAGGCTACCAATGAAGGCTGAAGAATCTGGTAAGATCTGGATAAAATAGATCCAGCAATTTACACTTCCCATCAGTTAACACAAAATAATGCCTTGAAAAAGAGACAGAGAATTTGAAAAAAAAAAAGGGGGGGGAATAATAGACACGCTTCTGCCCATTCTTGGTTTCCTAGGACTTATCTCTTGTCCTGCTTCTTAGATCATTTGCTTATCATTTGTTGAAGATACATCCTTGTATGAGATCCTCCTTCTTAGAGCTAGCTTGCTGGCAGGATGCTTGAAGCTACTCTAGCTTATCGAACTAGAAAATGGTGTTTTCTATGAGAGAGCAGAGACACATTTCTTCCATGTCTGTTCTATGTTGCATGGAGAATGAATCTTTAACCAGCATTCTATGCTTGAAAACCTATAGCAGGACCATATCAATTGGTTATAAATGCCCCCATGGGCATTCATTTAATTTTGACAATCAGAGATATTAGAGCTTTCACACTGAACGTTTATCCCTTTCTTTTTAGGGAAAGTTGGTGAACCCAATACCAAAACCCAAAACTAAGTGTTAGAATAGAAAAATAGAATAAAGTTGGAAGGGATGTTGGAGGTCTTCTAGTTCAGCCCTCTGATCAAGCAAGAGACCTTATACCAGGGGTGTCAAACTGGCGGCCTGTAGGTCAGAGGTGTCACATGCAGGCCACTTTCACCCACCTCCACAAATGGGAAAAACATCACAAAACTTTCACGTGATGGCAATGTGAAGCAGCGTGTTTGACACCCATGCCCTCTACCAGTGATGTCAAACCTTTTTTCCCATTGAGTGCCAAAAGAGCATGCACACACGCTAACGTGCTTGCGCAAGTGTCCACATCCATAATTCAATGCCTGGGGAGAGTGAAAACAGCTTCCCCTACCCCCCGGAGGCCCTCTGGAGGCTGGAAACAGCCTGTTTCCCAACTTCTGGTGGGCTCAGTAGGCTCGTGTTTCACCCTACCCAGGCTGCAAAGACTTCCCTGGAGTTGGGGGAGAGTAAAAATGTCCTACCCCCCCAGAGACTCTCTAGATGCCAAAAATGCCCTCCCAGAGCCTCTGTGCAAACCAAAAATCAGCTGGCCGGCACACATATGCATGTTGAAACTGAACTAGGGCAATGGCTCACAAGCCAGCTTATCAAACTAGAAAATGGTATTTTGTTTGAGAAAACAGAAAGACAGACTTCCCCCACTTCTATTTCTATTCTGTGTTGCCTGGAGAATGAATATTTAGTGTTGCAAGCATTCTGGGCTCTAAACTTAGAGAAGGACCATATCAATTGGTTATAAATGCCCTACATGATTAGTTTAATTTTGACAATCAGAGATATTGGAACTTTCACACTTTAAAGTTTATCCTTTCCTTTTAGGGAGAGTTGGCCTACCCAATACTGAAAACCAAAACTGAGTGTTATAAGGGAAGAACAGAATATAGCTGAAAGGGTTCTTGGAGATGTTCTAGCCCAGCCCCCTAGTCAAGAAGGAGACCCTATAAAGTTACAGTGCTCCCATCAATAATCACTAGCCCTTAAATATTGTGAGATTGGAAATATTTCTCTCCTCCTCTTTCTAGTCTTTTAGAGGAAGGGTCCCTTTAGTATGAAGGCCCAAATGTTGACATCATCTTCTGTTTTTTCCCTTCCTTTTTAGAATCCCACAAGAAAGAAACGCCAAGAGAAATGGGTAAGAGCTCTCTTGTTTTGTCTTCTGCGCTTCTCTGGAACATATGGGAATTAAAGGGATGTTGATCATTGGGATTCAATCTATTTCATTTTCAAAATGTTTGAATCTTTTTCTTTTTAGGCAAAGTGCCAAAAAAAGATGTGCATGTAAACAAAGCTGGTAAGCGCCACGTAAAAATAAATCTAGAAAATTGCATCTTTCCATTTGAAAAATTGTTATAAGTTAAGACAACTTTATGAAGATTAGAGAAATTATGTTCTGGTCTTTCTCTTACTGTCTAGAACCCCACAAGAAAGAAAAGCAATTAGAAACAGGTAAGCATGAATTACTGCCCTATCTTTGCTTAAGCGAAAGTTATTAATATATTACAACTGTACAACTTTTATTAAAACTCAGTACTTTAACTTTTCATTTTAGCCAAGTTACCGATGAAGGATATCCATGTAAGAGAATCTGGTAAGATGTGAATCAAAATAGATCCAACAATTTACACTTCCCATCAGTTAACACATAATTATTATAAGTTGCCTTGAAAAAGAGACTGACAAGAAAAATGAAATAATGATGAATAATGCAGTACCTTTGCCCACTCTTGGTTTCCTAGGGATTTTCTCTTGCCCTGCTTCCTAGAATATTTGCTTATCAGTTGTTGAAGATATATCCTTTTACGGGATCCTCTTTCTCAGGGTTGGTTTGCTGCCAGAGGAAGGGGCCCTTTAGCATTAAGGCCCAAATGTTGATATGTTCTGGTTTTCCATTTATTTTCTAGAACCCCCCAAAAAAGAAAAGCCAAAAGAAATGGGTAAGAGCTCTTTTGCTTTATAATATCCTTTGTGCTTCTCTGGAACATATGGGCATTAAAGGGATGTTGATTGAAGTAAATGAGGCTTTGAGTTTGGTTGCTACTTTTCTTTATACACGGAAAGGCAGGAATAACATTGTCTCTCTAGCCGCTAGAGTAACCATAGGCGTGAATAGAGAATAGGGTGTTGGGTTACAGTTTTTATACCTTTCCCCCCCCTCCTTAGAGCAACTGACGGTAACTTAAATTTCCTGCTCAACAAAACAACCAATCAACTTCAGACATTCTTAATCCAACTATTTACATATAGTCAATGAGTATTCAACATTGATCATTTAGATTCAATCTATGCCTTAGCCCTGATGTTTGGATCTTTTTCTTTTAGCCAAAGTGCCAAAGAAAGATGTGCATGTAAACAAAACTGGTAAGTGCTGTGTAAAGATAAATGGAGAAAAATTGTTATAGGTTAAAACACAACTCTGTGAAGATGAGAGAAATAATGTCCTGGTCTTTCTCTTATTGTCTAGCATTCCACAAGAAAGCCAAGCCATTAGAAATAGCTAAACATGAATTGCTACTCCACCTTTGTTTATGCAAAACATATATAATATAGTACAACTGTGCAACGTTTATTAAAACTCAGTACTTTTAACTTTTCATTTTTGCCAAGTTATTGGATATCTATGTAAAAGAATCTGGTGAGATCTGGATCAAAAGAGATCTATTTCCCATCAGTTAACACAACATTATTATGATGAGTTGCCTTGAAAAAGAGACTGACAAAAATAAAATAAAATAATGATAAATAATGGAGTGCCTTCTGCCCATTCTTGGTTTCCTAGGACCAGATCATTTCCTTATCATTTGTTGAAGATATATTCTCATGTAGGATCCTCTTTCTCAGGGTTGGCTTGCTCTAGAGACCGGTTTAAGCTACTACAGCTTATCCAACTAGATAATTTTCTATGAGAGAGCATAAAAAGACCTCTTCCATGTGTGTAATGTTTTGCCTCTAGTGTTGTCAGCATTCTAAACCTAAACCTATAGTTCTAAACCTATAGAAGGAGCATATCAATTGGTTATGGATTCCCTCCATGGTTAATTTAATTTTGACAATCACAGATATTGGAACTTTCACAGTTAAAGTTTACTCTTTGTTTTTGGTGAGAGTTGGTCTACCCAATACAGTGGTACCTCGAGATACGAGTTTAATTCGTTCCGGACCTGGGCTCTTAAGTCGAGCAGCTCTTATCTCGAACGACTTTTCCCCATAGGAATTAATGTAAATAATTTTAATTGGTTCCAGCCCTCAAAAAACTCACAAAGTTAGTCTAAATTATGCAGAAAGACATGTTTTTAATGAAGAAATGTACATGTACATATAAATGAATAATGAAGTTTCTTTCACTTAACTTGTAAACTTTCTTAAACTTTTAAATTTACATATGTTCAACTTCTCTGCCACCCAATCCTGTAGGACAGAGGTCCCCAACCCTTTTTGCACCAGGGACCGGCTTTAAGCGATCAAGAGAGGAATGGGTGAATGAATGGACGGAGGGTGGGAAGGAAGGAAGGAAAGAGGGAAGGGACAGGAACAGAGGAAGGAAGCAAGGAAACTTATGAAAGGGGAGAGTAAGAGAGGAATGAGTGAAGGGAGGGAGGGAGGGAAGAAGGTGGGAAGGAGAAAGAAAAGAAGAAATAGAGGAAGGGAAGGTAAAAGAGAGAAAGAAAAAGAGCAAGAAAGAAAGAAAGAAAGAAAGAAAGGGGGAAGGGACAGGAACAGAGGAAGGAAGCAAGGAAACTTATGAAAGGGGAGAGTAAGAGAGGAATGAGTGAAGGGAGGGAGGGAGGGAAGAAGGTGGGAAGGAGAAAGAAAAGAAGAAATAGAGGAATGGAAGGTAAAAGAGAGAAAGAAAGAAAGAAAGAAAGAAAGAAAGAAAGAAAGGGGGAAGGGACAGAAACAGAGGAAGGAAGCAAGGAAACTTATGAAAGGGGAGAGTAAGAGAGGAATGAGTGAAGGGAGGGAGGGAGGGAAGAAGGTGGGAAGGAGAAAGAAAAGAAGAAATAGAGGAAGGGAAGGTAAAAGAGAGAAAGAAAAAGAGCAAGAAAGAAAGCTGCAAGCACCCCCCCGAGCCCCCCAGGCCGGCTGCAACCTTTTAAACCACGCGCGCCGCTTCGCAGCTGTCTCCTGAAGCCGAACACGGAAGTTAGCGTTTGGCTTCAGGAGACAGCTCCTTGGCGCTTGTATCTCGAATTTGGGCTTGTAAGTAGAACAAAAATATCTCTCCCCTCCCAGCTCTTATCTCGAGTTGCTCTTAAGTAGAGCAGCTCTTATGTCGGGGTTCCACTGTACTTGAAACCAAATCTGAGTATTCTCTAAGTACAGTATTCCTGTCTGTAAACCACCTCTATGTTGGTTGAGGCAGGCAGGATTCTCTTGAGTACCATTTGTTGGGGGTCAAGGGAAAGAGAGGGTTTTGCCTTCTCTTTCTGCTGAAGGTCCCCATGGACAATTGGTGGGCCACTGTGTGACACAGAATGCCCGACTCGATGGGCTTTGGCCCGATTCAGCATGGCTCTTCTTATGTTCTTATATTGTTATCATTAGTCTTTAAATAGAATATTGCAACACTGAAAATATTTCTATCCTTTTTAAAAAAATTCTTTAGATAGAGGAAGTGTCCCTTCTGAAATGCTAAAAAGAATCCCCCTCCCCCACTGGCACACTAAGCTACCTTTTATCAGACCAATGACAAGGTTGCTTCTGTCTCCTAAGGTCATTTCCACAAACCATCGCAGTACCTCACAGCTTTACCAAATATTGTTTAATCCAGGACATAGCTGCCTCTCCCCTCTGTTCTTGTTCATGTAGTGGTCTTCCTCTGCCTTCATCTACCTGTCTGATTCCATTCTCCATTAGAAGTCTCCAACCAAGGATGACTTCTTTCCTACATCATGTTCATCTTCCGTCTGCTACTCCTTCCTTTAACTTTGAACTTGGCAGAAAACATTGCTGTGACCCCTGACCCAAAGCAGCAGGAGAAGGAACAAATTACTGTCTTTGTGCTAGGAGAAGAATCTTTCCCTTTAATATGAACACCCAATGTTGACATCAAATTCTGATTTTCCTCTTATTTTCTAGAACCCCACAAGAAAGAACAGCCAAGAGAAAAGGGTAAGTGCTTTCTTATTTTGTCTTCTGTGCTCCTGTGGAATATATGAGCATTAAAGGAGTACTGATCATTTGGATTCAATCTATGCCATAGTCCAAATGTTTGAATCTTTTTCTTTTAGCTAAAGTGTCAAAGAAAGATGTAAACAAAGCTGATAAGTGCCATGTAAAAATAAATCTTTAAAAATTGCACCTTTCTTTTTGAAGAATTGCTATAAGTTAACACAACTCTAGAAAGATGAGTGTTCTGTAAACCAATGAATTAAAATGACCAACTTAGATGAAAGACTACATTGTGACCATTTCTGAATTTCCTATTCAGAAGAACCTGCTCAATTTGGCTTCCTTTTGAATATCAAATTAAAAGTTTCACTGACTTCACTGGACATTCCAATGCAGAAATGTTTTTGTCTCCCTCTTATTTATAGAGCTGCATAAGAAAGAAAAAACAGTAGAAATAGGTAAACATTTTAATTTGCCTCCCTGCAGCACTGCCATGGTGTACTGTTCAAAATTTATTGTAATCTAAAACAACAATTTTAGCCAACCTTTCAGAGAATGATAAATTTATCAAAGAATCTATTATGCAAAGTACACTTTCTGTAAAAGTGGTATGGTTATGTGAGCTTGAATTTGACCTAAGTTACTATTAGATGTACTGGTTTAATATCTGTAAAAGAAAGGATAATTGCTCATAGACAATACATTATAGAAATTGGTAAAGCTAGCTACGTCCTAGCAGGGGAAAAGTAAAAGAAAATACATTGCATGCATAGACTGTATTTCTGCAGAAGGAAGTGAATTCAGATTAGCAAGCCTATAAAACAAACAGCAGGCAGAATTAAAGAGATAAAAGAGGAAACCAAAACAAATCCTGAATTATCTATGTGTATCCAGCTTCCCCCTCGTGGTCAGTGAGTTGAGAGATGCTGAATAATCATTACCATGGATTCATATATCCCTTTCCACTAAGCAAATTTTACTTTTAGCACTTGATATAAATTAACAGGAGACAGTGGAAATAGATGTGCTATAGGAAAAATGTAGAGAGTAAGGAAAATGACCTTGATAGTGGTAGGCAAACTCCATTGACAAGATGACAAGGGATTAAACATTTTTTAAGTCCAGAATATCTAGATAATATTTGCAGGTGGCTCAAGCACATGCTTTCTTAATTTATTAAGGGGGAAGATGATGAGGTACAGCACAATCTGATTTGCAAGAATTTGATATTATAACTAAATTAGGTAAAAGTAATTTTAGCCTCCTTTTGAAATTGATTTTCTTCTTGGGTCTACTTGGAAGCGATGAGAAAAAAGTGGATAAGTTCTGAAGTAAAATAGTAAATGACAATCGAGTGGGTGTAGTGCTTAAGAGATTGAAGTGGCAACAGGGAGACCTAGGTTCAAGTCTATAATTAGCCACAGAGCCTGAGTAAATGACTTTGGGCCAGTCTGTCTGTCTGAGCCCAACCAACCCCACAAAGTAGTTGTGGGAAGAAATAATACTATTTATTGTAATTTAATGCAGAAATAATGTTCTGGTCTTCTTAATTTCTAGAAACACATAAGAAAGAAAAGCCAATAGACATAGGTAAGAATATTTATGCTATCTAACCTTGCCCTTAGTGAAGCATATTGAAATGCTATAACAGTGATGGCGAACCTTTTTTTCCTTGGGTTCTGAAAGAGCGTGGGTGAGCGCTATTTCAATGCCTGGGGAAGGCGAAAACAGCTTCCCCCTCCCCTCGGAGGCCGGAAATGGCCTTTCCCCCCACCTTCTGGTGGGCCCAATAGGCTAGTGTTTTGCTCTCCCCAGGATCCAAAAGCTTCCCTGGAGCCGAAGGAGGGTAAAATGCTCTCCCCCAGCCCTCTGGAGGCTCTCTGGAAGCCAAAAACGCCCTCCCAGAACCTCTGTGATCCAAAAATCAGCTGCCCAGTACACACATGCACATTGGATGCTGAGCTAGGGCTTGGGTGCCAGCAGACATGACCCGTGCCATAGGTTCACCATCACTGTGCTATAATGTTAAACATCATCATATCCCAATATTTACACTTTTTTATTTCAGCAAAGCTGCCAAAAAAGGAGGCACATGTGAAAGAAACTGGTAAGTACAATGGAAAAAAATGAATCTAAAAAATTAGAGGAGAGGGAGGGAGGGCTTTTTTCTTTTGTTTCTTTTTTCTTTTCAAATTTTATGTTACAAACAACAATAAACCATGACAAAGTGTCAGAACAATAATTACACAATTATAGAATAAATTATTTTTGGTTCCCGGGTCATTGGATTCATAAATTATACAGTTCCCTAAGTCCTTGTGAAGAATTCCTTTCATCAGAAATAAAGATTCATATATTTCTGCAAACATACAAAATATATCATATACTTGAACTATAGTCCTACCCTTTGAAACAAACATATTGTTTTTCCTTCCTTCATTATCCGCTCTATTTGGAGTATCCCTAAGGAACCTTTTAACCTTTCTTGTAAATACCATTCTGTCAGAGTGAATGGACGTATCACTACGTCCAACTCTGTTTGTGTAAAGTGTATACTCAGAAAGCACCTCAAGTTTCTAAAAAATGGGACTGTGAACTTGCTTTTGGATTTTTCTGTTTCTAAGCATTCTACATGAAAGAGTCGTTTCATTTGATCTATCACCATGCCCACCGTAGGGACTGCGGGTTTCAACCAGCATTTTAGTAAACATTTTTTGCTAACCAGCAATAGAATATGCATTGCAGCGGAAGCGGAGTAACAACACGGATACAGAGCTGGATTTAAACTGGGTCATTTTTATTAATTAAATAAACTTATTTAATTCAAAACTAAAATGGCACCCGCAGAGGTCAACTAACAACATTTGGGGCAGAAATGACGTAACAACAACTTTCTGGGCATCTCAGGGCGTAGATCCATGCTGATCCAGGTGAAGGGGACCATGCCCTCACCTGGATCCAAGCCATGCAACGCATGTGGGAGGTCTCGCCGTCCAATCCCTGAAAGGCAATTGAAATGGGTGAGACCCAGAGGCAACTACTCCCCAATTGATCAGGCCGGTTTAAAAGCCAACATGAGCCCTTGGAGAGAGTCTGCCAATCACCCCCAAAGATGCCCAACGGAGAACACACAATTGCTAGCACCTCCCAATTTCCGCCCCTAACCTGCCAACTCAAATGACCAAAGGTAAGCCAATTAGAACTAATCAACTAACGAAACACACCCCTAACCATCCATGCCACACTGCAGTGTGGAATAGGCGAAAAAACGGTCGCAGGTAAAATGTCTAGACCACCAAAAATTCCTATTCGGCCCCCTAAGGGCGACCCCTGTAGCACACTGAAAGATAGGGAGGGAGGGCGGTGTTCGCCTGCTCATCATCGGGGCGAAAAGGAAGCCCCAAGCCAGCACAGCCCTTTATAAAGGGCTGGCTGGCCATGCCCCGAACGATGTCATCGACCAGCGCCGATGACAGGTCTGGCCGGGATATCGCGAAATATCACTAGATCCCGGCCAACAAGATGGCAGCTATGCTGAGGACCGCGTTTCCCCAGCACCGCAGCAAATCCTGCCGGCGGTAAGTCACTGGCTTGGCATTAGTTTAAGTTTACTCAGGGAATTGTCATGTCCACAATGGAATAAACACAACTTAGAAGAAAGATTATTTTCTTTTGGCCAAATCTTTTCGAGGGAGGGTTGTTAACATTTAGTATAATTAGTAAAATTGAGCTTATTTTCTGTTATCATGTCTTGGCTTCCATGAAATATATTGATGGAGCAGTCCAGAACTTATGTAAACCCAATATGTTTGTTTTTCAGTACCCCAGCCCAAGAAGGATATCCATATTGAAGGATCTGGTAAGACCTGGATTAAAAATTAAGTTTAAACACTGTATAAATCAATAGAAGACGATGGATATGTATAAGATTTGACAAGTGATCAGTGAAATAAAATGGCAGATGTAAAGAATATAATGATTATGGTATTGGGCAGGCATCAGAGACATGCATATTTAGCCATAGAACCATAAGGGAATTTCAGGCAGTTTCTCTCAGTCCACTCAAGGAAACAGGACAGTCATTATGGCAGAAATGGGAGGAGTAGACACTTTGCATTCTACGGCAAGAAAAAGCGAAATATGAACTTAAGAAATAAAATAAAGTTATGCATCTGTAAGATAGCCTTCATCAGTTGGAATCTGCCCATTCTCCACTTGTGGAGAAAATTACTTTCAAAGTGCATTGTTGCTCTCCCTCCTTTAAAAGGGGCACGAGAAATGAGATTGTCCCCCTCCTTGCTGCAATTCTGGAAAGTTATTAAAAAGTGGCTATTCCGGAGAGCCTTTGTTTGGTGGATGTGGTTGGCCAAAAAGGTTGACCAAAAAGAAAGTTCAGCAATTGTGGATTATTTGTGGTTCTTTTGTGTATTATGTATATGGAAATGTAGTGCATTTCCTATTAATGGAAAGGGATAGCTTAGTCAGTATAAATTGGAGAGGGGGGGAGGGAAGGAAGGAAGGAAGGAAGGAAGGAAGGATGGAAGGAAGGAAGGAAGGAAGGATGGAAGGAAGGAAGGATGGAAGGAAGGAAGGATCATTCAATCCCAGTTTTATTTTGATTGGTAACTCATAGAATTGTTATATGTGTGTGATCTTGCTCTATCATTTCACTCTTTGTAATATATGAAATAAACACACTCTTTGCTATATAGACTCTGATGGAGAATCATGTTTTGTTCTTCTTCCTACTTCTTAGAATCACATAAAAAAGAAAAGCCAATAGAAATAGGTTAGTATGTTAATATTTTCTTTCATTTAAAAGCACAAAACATAATATTGGACATGAATATGGGTTATACATGTTCAAAACGTGGAATAACTGAAATATTTATATCTTTTTTTAGGCAAAATGCCAAAGATACGTGTGCATGTAAAGGAATCTGGTAAGTCTGGGATAAAAATATATTTCAGAAATCTCTGTTCCCTTTAAAGGCTTAGTATAAATTAACAGAAGACTATGAAAATGGATGTCTCTTTGTTTGTTTGTTTGTTTGTTTGTTTGTACAAGATAGTAGGTATTGGTATAAACATAATCATTAGCAAAGTAGGTACAGGTAAATTAGGCAATAGGATAGGGAAAGCAGGCACAATGGTGCGCTTATACATGCCCCTTACAGACCTCTTATGAATGGGATGAGGTCGACTGTAGATAGTCTAAGTTTAAACTTTCTGGAGTTTTGGAGGATGAAACCGCATAGTCATGTAGTGCATTCCAGGCATTGATCATTTTGCTGCAGTAAAATTTGGAGTGGTTTACATTAAGTTTGATTCGATTGTGTGCTCATGTATTGTTGCAGTTGAAGCTGAAGAAATCATTGATAGGTAGATGATACTTAGGATCAGTGGCGGCTACCATTCCCAGCCCTACCAGAACGGACCGGGAGCACTCCCACGCCTGCTGCATGTGCAGAAGCCGAATCTTGCGTGAAAACATGCATGCGATTTCCAGGTTTTTGCTTCCGTGCATGCATGGAAGTAAAAAGACCCGGAAAATGAAGAGAAGAGCTGCTGGTCGCTCTGTCGTGACCGGCAAAACAAGGTATGGATTGCTCATGGCGGCGCCAGGGAGGTGGCAGGGGCTCCCAGTGCGGTGGAGGGGCAAGCTGATGGAGCTTCCGCTCACAACAGAGCTGAAAGACTGCTAGTGGCAGTGGCAGGGCTCTGTCGGCTCACCCCTCCACTGCACCGTGAGCCCCCGCCATTGCCACTAGCGGCCCGTCAGCTCTGCTGGGAGCGGCAACTCTTGGCTCCCCCCTCCACCACCCTGCGAGCCCCTGCGAGCCCCCACCATGCCACCCCTGCTTTGCTGCCCCCACCGTGCCGCCCCTACCATGCCATCCCCATTGCCCCCTAGAGATACCGCGAGCGCATGCACACCCAGCAACAATGGAGCAAGCCTATGTGCTCCATTTTCGCCAACAGAACGGTGTTCCTGCTGTTCCGGATAGTAGCCCATCTCTGCTTAGGATGTTACACATCGCGAGTGACTACCTAGCAAAATAAAGCACAAAATATCAATAACATACTATATTCTTTAAACTGTGGGTTACCTAGGCCTCATCCACACAGTCCTGTTCCTTTGGCTCCAAGATGGTCTCTTTGACACTTTTAAGAAGATGTCCTCAGAATGGATCTTGGTATTGGCACCAGATTGTGGGTGATCTAGAAGAAATATTTCCTTTTTGCTGGCAGATAAACACTACCATGAAAACATGAATATTTTGCATTTCAGTCCTATTACTGGAAGAAAGGATGGCAACTGCTCAGTCTTATTCTCAATTTGGAAGACATGTAAGCCTTAAGAAGTAAAACCCAGAAACAAACAAAGATAATAGATAATAAAGTGCATTCTACCAACTGAATCCAGAACCTATTCAATCCTAGTTTAGTTTTGCTTGTGGAATTGAAGTGCTGTCGGTCTGTCACTTGATTCTTTGTTAAGTATTAAATTATAGACAGTTTATTTTGAAATTTGGAATGTAAAAATCAGGGTCTCCCTCTTACTTTCTAGAAGCAGACAAGAAAGGAAAACCAGGAGAAATGGGTAAGCTATTTTCTCACCTATGCTTACCTGAAAGTTGTGTTACAGGTACTGATTATCCAGATTCAACATTTATCATAATTGTTTCATTTTAACCAAGCTGCCAAAGAAGGCTGTGCATGCAAATAAAACTGGTAAGACCTAAGGGAAAAAAATTATAAAATATTCCATTTGATGACCTTAAAAATTAATAAAAACTACAGAAATTAGTGTTCCATAAGTAAAGTGAAATAAAATATCAAGCTTAGATAGGAGTCCATGTTCTGTCCAACGATATTATCTGGCTAGCAGTTCCTTTTCTACCTGTTGTTTTAAATGTGGACTTAAAAGACTTGCTGACGTAAAATGATCTCTCTCTATGGTTTTGTACCCTGAAATGCATAAATCACATTCTGATTTTCTTCCTATTTTCTAGAAATACATAAGAAAGATAAGCCAACAGAAACTGGTAAGCATGTTGTCATTGTAGCTTCTTTAGTTCCCTGGAACTAATGGTTTAAAACAAGTTGTTAATGTTTATAATAACTTAATACTTATATCCCTTTATAATAGCCAAGCTGCCAAAAAGTGATGTGCACTTAAAAGAAACTGGTAAGGGCTGAGTAAAACAATTCTAGCATATTTTACTTACAACCTTCAATTCCTTCTATAAATTAACCAAAGACTATCAACATGAGTTTGCCTTGAAAATGTGCTTAACTAAAAAAAAATTAAATAGTAAGTCTGGATAATAGAGTGCCTTCTGCCCATACTTGGCTTTCTAGCACTCATCCCTTAACCTGCTCCAATATTATTTGCTTACTATTGCTTGAAGATATCACCTCACAGGAGATGCTTTAGCTTAGGGTTTGTTTGCTGCTGGAATTTTTCAAGTGATTCACCCATAGAATGGAATGGAATAGAATAGAATAGAATAGAATAGAATTCTTTATTGGGCCAAGTGTGATTGGACACACAAGGAATTTGTCTTTGTCAAGAATCATGAGGTACAACAATTAATTATTATCATAGGGGTTAAATAAGCAATGAGGAAACAATCAATATTAATAAAAATCTTAAGGATACAAGCATCAAGTTACAGTCATAAGTGGAAGGAAAAAACTACTAGTAATAGTACTGCAGACCTAGTAAATAGTTTGACAGCGTTGAGGGAATTATTATTTGGCAGAGTGATCGCGTTTGGGAAAAAACTGTTGTTATGTCTAGTTGTCTTGATGTGCAGGGCTCTGTAGTGATGTTTTGAGGGTAGGAGTTGAAACAGTTTATGTCCAGGATGCGAAGGGTCAGTAAATATTTTTACAGCCCTATACGGTAATGTTTTCCAGACCGCCTGTATCACAGAGTTGTCCAAAGAAATAATCTTTAGAATTGATAAACTATTGGATTCCATTTATCCCACAAGAGGACAAACCATTCCTGGCCATGAATCAATGTCATGCTAACTGTGGCTACTAGAAAACTAGTATCTCCTGTTTGGAAGTAGTCCTTGCTTCTGTATGGCTTGGATTGTTTGCAATATTGAACTCATTAATAATCAACACTGGGTTTTCCCTAAGTTTATTATTCCTATCTAAAACCTCCAAAGCAACTGTAGCAAGACTGCATGACACCTTCCTCCTTTTGATCTGAGCTTCTCTTCCATAACCCACCTTTTACCTCTTCTTTGCCTGTATCCTTCTCATATCCCAGCCAGGAGTGGGTTCCAAATTACCTCACTGCCAGCGGCATGCCTCGTAATGAAAAATTTGGAAAAAATCCCCCTAAGCCTAAAAAAAAGATGGTGACCACACGCACAGTGCTGGAACTTGGCTTCTACGCATGCTCAGAAATGGTTTTTTTAAAAAAAATTTTTTTTAAAAAAAATAAAAAATATGATAGTGCCCATAGACGGGCACCGATTGATCTGGTTCAGTGACATCATCATGACATCACCACCAGGTTGTTACCAGTTCAGGCGAACTGGTCTGAACCGGGAAGAACCCACCTCAGCCAAGTATGGACCCTTCCTTATATTTAGTCCTCTTCCCTTAAATTCCATTTCTCTTACATCTCTGTTAATGGGAGAACTTTACTCTCACTTCTGAGAGTAGATCAGGAAGAGGAAGTAACTACTGTACTTATGCAAAATAGGGAACCTTTTCTTTTTATATCTCTGCTCCAGATGTTTGTAATATATGGAATAACCCCACACAATGCAATGAACACTAAAATACAGAAATCATGTTCTTGTCTTCCTTTTTCTTAGAATCACACAAGAAAGGAAAGTTGACCAAAACAGGTAAGTATGCACCTGTGTTTAATCTTTGCATCCCTGAAACATATGAATATGGATAACCTAGACACCAGATTTTATCATAATTAAAATGCATATTCTTTTTATTTTAGCCAAGCTGCCAAAGAAGGACATTCATGGTAAAGAATCTGGTAAGACCTGGGTAAAAATCTATGCATGAAATTACATTTCACTTTGAATATTTACTGTAAATTAAGATTTACAGTATTAAATTAAGTTTCTTATTAAGTGACTAAGAAAAGTGATTAAGGGATGAATAATAGGGAAATAATATAAAAGATAATTAATATACTGCATTCTGCCCAGTGGTGGGGTTTCAAACCCTTAACTACCGGTTCATGTGCGTGTTCATTCGTGGAGGCTCCCAATGTCGACACCACTACTGGTTCTAGCAAACAGGCTGAACCCGGAGCAACCCACACAGTCTAGTACAGAAATAATGTTCTGGTCTCTGATTTTCTAGAAGCAGTTAACTATGTCCTTATTCTTTCCCCTTTGCTTCTATGGAACATGTGGATGTAATATGCTGTTTGAACTTTATAATAAACCAATATTTAAAAGCATTTATTTTAGTCAAGCTGACAAAGAAGGATATGCATGTTAAAAAATCCAATAAGACATGAGTAAGATCAAATGTAAAAATTACTTTGAAAATTTGTTATAGCGTCACACAAGATTATGGGAATGAATGTGCAATAAAAAAACAAGTAAGAAGAAAAATAAAATAACTCCATTCCATCCTCCTGTTCCTCTTCTCTTTGCTACCATTTTCTTTAATTGGCAGAGGAGAAGAAACAAACCACTGTCTTTGTGCCAGGGTAGAACCTTTTCCTCCCAATCCCCAAATGTTGACATCATTGTCTGGTTTTCCTCTTACTTTCTAGAATCCCACCAGAAAGAAAAGCAAAGAGAAATGGGTAAGCATTCCTTTATTGTGTCTTCTCTGAAATATATTAAATGGATATTGATTATCTGTGTTCAATCTATGTCATAGTGGGGTTTTTTTTTAGCCAAAGTGCCAAAGAAAGATGTGCATGTAAATAAGTGCTACGTAAGAAAGACTATGTCTAGAAAATTCCATTTTCCACTCTGTACAATTACTATATAAACACATGCTGTGGAAATGAATGTGCCATAAAACCAGTGAATTATACTGAATTAAAGTTGCAAAATTGGATGATAGACTACATTCTGCCCCCCTTGGGTTTTCTAGTCAAAAGACCCTACTCAATTTAACTTCAAGGCATATCAGTATGATTTAATTCTATGTAGAGTGTCATTCACTGCTTGCTATAAACAACCAAGTGTAGAAGTAATTTTTTGGTCTTCTTACTTTCTAGAAGCACCTAAGAAAGGGAAACCAATAGGAACAGGTAAGCATGCTCCTATTTTCCCACCTATGCTTACTTGAAAGATTTTTCCAAAAACTCCTTATCCATACTCAACATTTATAATAATATATTTATACCTTTTCATTTTAGCCAAGCTGCCAAAGAAGGCTGTGTATGCAAACCAAACAGGTAAGACCTCAAAGGGAAAAACCTGTGAAATTCAACTTCCCATTTTGAAAATTAACAAAAGATTATCTGACCAGAAGGGTCTGGTCAACTCTGCTTTCTTTTAATTGTGGAATTAAGTCAGATCAATGACTTAAAATGATCTCACTCTATGATTTTAACATGGTTAATGTATGGTATTAATATTTATTTTGTAGTCTGATATGCAGAAATCATATTTTGATCTTTTCTATTTTCTAGTAACACATAAGAAAGAAAAGCCAATAGAAATAGGTATGTATATTGTCATTGTAACTTTTTTATTTTCTTGAAGCCAATGATGTAGTAGAGTTGTTCAATATTTATGGTAACTCAGTATGTATATACTTTTATTTTAGTCAAACTGCTAATGAAAGATATCTATGTCAAAGAATATGGTAAGATTAGGGTAAAAACAAATTTAGCAAGTTATAGTTCCCATCAATTAATTCAAAATTATGAAGATGTCTTTGCTGAAACAAAATGTGAAAAAGTATCTGACTGAAGAAATCAAATGATGAGAATGGATAATAGAGTGCCTTCACTCTTGGTTTCTTAACAGTCATTCCTTGCCCTACTCCAACATAATTTTAACACACGAGCACATAATAGATTCAAATAAAATTTATACCACTCCAAACTAGACTGTAGAAAATATGACTTCAGCAACAGAGTGATCAACGCCTGGAATTCACTACCTGACTGTTGTTTCTTCCTCCAATCCCAAAATCTTCAACCTTAGATTGTCTACAGTTGACATCTCCCCTTTTCTAAAAGGTCTGTAAGGGGCATGCATAAGTGCACCATTGTGCTTACCGTCCCTGTCCTCCTGTCCTATTGTCTTTTTTATCATTCCTTTCTATGTTATGTTTATATGTTTATATAAACTATTAGCCTATACTTGATTGACCGACCAACCAACCAAAAAACAAACCAGCCAGCCAGCCAGCCAGCCAGCCAACCAACCAACCAACCAACCAACCAACCAACCAACCAACCAACCAACCAACCAACCAACCAACCAACAAACAAACAAACAAACAAACAAATTTCTTGCTGTTGCTTGAATATATGTGTTCACATGAGCTACTTCATGTTAGGGCTTGCTTGCTGCTGAGGCAGGCTGGAAAAACCTTCCAGATGATCACAAAAAATCATACAGCAGATCTTATGTATGACTAAATTGATAAATTGTAAATTTCAGTTACCCCCGCAATAGGGCCAAACCATCCCATCTGGCCATGAATCCTTGTGAATCCAATATCATTATAACTGTGGCTAATGGAAAACTGGATCTTTCCTATTTGCAGGTTGTCTTTGCTTCTGTCTAACTGGTAGGCTTTGCTTGGAATAATGAACTCATAAATCACCCATACTGGTGAATAATCCATACGTTTATTATTTTTATCTATTACCTTCGTGTTAGCAAAACATGCACGACCCCTCCACTATTGATCTGAGTCTCTCTTCCATCACCCACCTTTTACTTCTTCTTTGATTGTATCCTTCCCACATCCTAGCCAAGTTTGGACCCTTCTTTATACTTCTTCTTCCCCCAGATGCCATTTCTCTTAATTCTCTCTTTGCTAGAGAACTTTACTTGCACATCTGACAGCAGCAAAAGTAGGAGGAGAGGCCACCACTGTGTTTGCACCAGAGAGGAAATCTGTGAATGAATAAATAATTACGTACAGTCTGCCAAAGCTGAGTTATCTAGTCAGGGCAGTTCCTTCAATCCTAATTAAGTTTCAATTTGGGAATTACAACTTTTTGCCTCTAAGTACCTTTACTCCATCATTCGCTTCTCTGTTATGCATTAAACTAAACACTGTTTATTTTAAATACCCAAATGCAGAATTCATATTTTAGTCCTTCCTCTTAGTTTTTAGAAGCAGAAAAGAAAGAAAAGCCAATTGAAATAGATAAGCACACTTTTATTTTAATGAAATAACCTTACCTGAAAGATGTGTTATACCTAGTGATAATCCATATTCAGTATTTACAATATTTGATCTATTTAAATCTTTTTATTTTAGCCAAGCTGTCCAAAAAGCCTGTGCAAGCAAGCAAAACTGGTAAGACTTGAGAAATAATAAATTTGGAAAATTCCACTTTCCTTCTTGAAAATTAAGAAAAGACTACAGGAATGTTTCATAAGAGCAGTGGCTAATTGAGGAAAATAAACCATGAAATATAGAAAGGATCATTCAATGAAAAATCATTTTTTTGACTCCTGTTTTCTAGAAACACACAAGAAGGAAAAGCCAGTAGAAATTGGTAAGTATGCTGTCCATGTTCCCTGTTTAAAATTTATAATATCCCTAAATTTGTATTATATAATTTTAGCCAAGCTACCAAAGACAGATATTCATGTAAAAGAATCTGGTAAGATCTTAGCAAAATATAAAAAAGTAAAAACAACCAAGTTATCTAGGATCATCATCTTCAGGTCTTTCTCTTACTTTCTAGAACCAGATAAGAAAGAAAAGTCAGTACAAATAGGTATGCACTCTTTTATTTACTAACCTTTGCTTCCTGAAATAGATATCTATGATATGAATATTGATTATCTAAGGCAGTGTTTCCCAACCTTGGCCACTTGAAGATATCTGGACTTCAACTCCCAGAATTCCCCAGCCAGCAAATGCTGGCTGGGGAATTCTGGGAGTTGAAGTCCAGATATCTTCAAGTGGCCAAGGTTGGGAAACACTGATCTAAGGTATGTATAAAATTTATTACAGTATAACCAAAATACTTATTTTTTTTTTTTAGCCAAGCTGCCTAAGAAGGATGTGCATATAAAGGAATCTGGTAGGATGTGGGCAAAAACTCACCTATGTATGAATTTGCATTTTCCATTTTTAAGCACTTAGTTTTAAGTGAAATAAAATTAAAGACCCATAAGTAGTACAGTGGTACCTCATCTTACGAACGCCTCTTCTAACGAACTTTTCAAGATACGAACCCGGTGTTTAAGATTTTTTTGCCTCTTCTTCCGGACTATTTTCACCTTACAAACCCAAGCAGCTGCTGCTGGGATGAAGGGGTTTCTATCCCCCCCCTTTTTTGAAGAAAGAAAAGGGAGGGGCAGCTTGGAGGAGTAAAGATTTTGCATGCTTGCAAAGGCACTGAAATGGTGTCTTTTTAAGAAAGAAAAGGGAAGGGCAGCTTGGAGGAGTAAAGATTTTGCATGCTTGCAAAGGCACTGAAACGGTGTCTTTTGAAGAAAGAAAAGGGAGGGGCGCCCCCCCTTGCCTTTCTTCCTTCCCACTCACCCTTTAGCCTAGCCTTGCTTCTTCCACCTGCCCCCTTTAGCTGCTCCTCCCTGCCCTCTGTTCGCCTCCCTTCTAAAGTTTGGGATTTTCCTGAAGGATTTGCACGCATTATTTGCTTTTACATTGATTCCTATGGGAAACATTGTTTCATCTTACGAACTTTTCACCTTACGAACCTCCTCCTGGAACCAATTAAGTTCGTATGATGAGGTACCACTGTATACATTTTGACCACTGTGGCCTCAATCACATAGCCCCATTGCTGTAGATTCAAGATAGTCTATTTACTGTTTGTAGAGTACATATTTTCACTTAAGGTTCCTCCATCTCAGGGCCAACTTGCTACTGAGAAACAGTGAATTTGTTACAGGCGACCTAGCCAGACCCTTTTCCAACAGAAAGCATAAGTAGACCTCCTCCATAATCATTCTGCGTTGCCTAGACATAGATTCTCTAAGGTTGGCAAGCCATTGGGTTTCATTATTCCACAAATGGACTGAACTATTCCATCCATCATGAATTGTGACTATCAAGGAAATTAAATCCCTCCAATTTGCAGCTTGCCTTTCTTTTTGGGGGGTGAGAGTGGGATCAGTTTAAGGAGATCTGGAATTTGTGGAGGACCACAACTGGTCCTTCCCAATTGGTGCTGTTCCCACCAATAAGCCCTACAAAACTTAATAGATACTGTGCAGCTGATGACATCTCTCATCATGTCATCTTAACTTCTCTGCCCTCTTTCACTTCATAATTCTCCTTCTTTACCCTTCCAGCCATGGGCAGATCCTTATGTTTCTTCCATGGCCACTTCTGTTACCTCTGCC
This sequence comes from Erythrolamprus reginae, assembly GCF_031021105.1. Lineage (NCBI taxonomy): Eukaryota > Metazoa > Chordata > Lepidosauria > Squamata > Dipsadidae > Erythrolamprus > Erythrolamprus reginae. The sequence continues at coordinate 306,414,675 of NC_091950.1, read as the reverse complement.
TTAGCTATGGCAACTGATAGCAGTAGTAGGTAACCACAAGGGAACGAGAGGTAACTATAACCATTCAAATGGAGAAATAACACTCTGCTTTTCTTCTTTTAGAGCTGCATAAGAAAGAAAAGGCAATGGAAACAGGTGAAAATTCTTTTATTTTCTTACCCTTCCCTGAAACACATGGTTATGATAAAAGAGATTGATTATCCAGCTTCAAAATTTACAGTAACAAAAATATTTCACTATGAGTATTTTACTCGTATTTTAGTCAAAGAAGGATGTGTATGTAAATAAAACTGGCAAGTCCTTTGTAAAACTCAGAAAAAAACTCAGAAAATTGTACTTTTTACTTCTCCGGTAATATCACACTACTAACCAGAGTATACAAAACGTTCGGCAGACCAATCCTTGAATACAGTTCATATGTCTGGAACCCATAACACATTTCATAAATACATAAATACATTAGAAAGTTTCCAAAGATACTTTATGAGATGAACCCTCCACTCCTCTACTCGCAACAGAATATCTTACGCAACCAGACTTGAAATTCTAGGCTTAGAAAGTTTAGGACTATATCGCCTTTGACACGACCTAAGCACAGCTCATAAAATCATCTGCTACAATGTCCTTCCTGTCAACGACTACTTCAGCTTCAACCACAATAATACATGAGCACACAACAGATACAGACTCAAAGTAAACCACACAGAACATGACTATAGAAAATATGATTTCAGCAACCGAGTAGATAATGCCTGACTCTGTAGTTTCATCACCAAACCTCCAAAACTTTATCCTTAGATTATCCACTGTTGACCTCACCCAATTCCTAAGAGGTCAGTAAGAAGCATGCATAAGTGCGCCAGTGTACCTACTGTCCCTGTCCTAATGTTACCCTCTTATTAGTACCCATCTCATGTATATAAACAGCAGAACCTCATTGGTGCAGTAGTTAGAGAGCAGTACTGCAAGCTACTTCGACTGATCACCAGCTGCCAGCAATTTGGCAGATTGAATCTCAGTAGGCTCAAGGTTGACTCAGCCTTCCGTCCTTCCAAGGTCGGTAAAATGAGGACCCAGATTGTTGGGGGCAATATGCTTCTCTCTGTAAACTGTTTAGAGAGGGCTGTAAAGGCACTAGGAAGTGGTACATAAACCTAAATGCTATTGCTATTGTTATATATATTTATACTACCAATATACAGTGGTACCTCTATTAAAGAACTTAATTCATTCCATGACCAGGTTCTTAAGTAGAAAAGTAGAAGCAATTTTTCCCATAAAAATCAATGTAAAAGCAAATAATGCATACAAACCCATTAGGAAAGAAATAAAAGCTCAGAATTTGGGTGGGAGGAGGAGGAGAAAGAAGAGGAGGAGGACAGTTGCTGCCGAAGGAAGAAGGTGAGGTGAAGGTAATGAAAAAAATCCAAAACTTTAAGGCTTAAAAAAAAAGAGGGACTCTGAGATGGCGAGGAGGAGCACGCGTCTCCCATACACCCGGCGTGAGGCTGCCTCCATACACTGTGCCAGAGAGAGAAACCCAGGTAGGCGAGAGGGGCAGCGCCACCAAAAGGCTCCTTTGGAAGGCCAGAAAAGCCCAAGATGGCCGGGATAAAAGGAGAAATGGTAGGAAACTGGCGGGGCCTTCGTGCCGCTCTCAAATTTCCTGGGAAATTTTTCCTGGCTCGGGTTCTTAAGTAGAAAATGGTTCTTAAGAAGAAGCAAAAAATATCTTGAACACCCGGTTCTTATCTAGAAAAGTTCTTAAGTAGAGGTACCACTGTATACTTGACAAAATGAATGAATGAATGAATAAACAAACAAACAAACAAACAAACAAACAAATAAATAATTTGGATAACAGATTATACTCTGCTCCCTGCAAGGTATCTCTGAAATTACATTGCACATCTATGTAAAAAAACCTCACTATAGATTTTTTTAAATATATATCTGGCAATCTGGTATTCTTCAGTTAGGATAGATCTAGTAAATCAACTTTTATAAGACTTATTAATTATTTTTCATGCAAATTATCCAAATGCAATATGATATTTGATATCATATCGGAGAGTCTTCGGAGAGGGGCAGCATACAAATCGAATAAATAATAATAATAATAATAATAATAATAATAATAATAATAATACTGAATATCTTGACTCTCTCCAATTTTAATCAGCCATTTGAAATGAAATATTTACCTTTTGCTCAAGTGTGTGTGTGTGAGAGAGAGAGAAAGAGAGGGGGAGAGTGAGAGAGAGAGAGAGGGAGAGACAGAGACGCACAGAGAGAGAGACAGAGATAAAAAGAGACAGAGGAGACAAAGATACACCATTGACAGAAGAATTTTTTTTTTGATGCTACAAGTTATGATTGTCTGTTGGAGGGAGAGAGAACTTTGCTCATGAATACTACTATAGACCTGATAACATCCAATGAAGTACAGCTGTCTTATTGAAGCAAACATTTCTCAAACTCAGATAAGCAGATGGAAATGCATAACACAACATACTATTTTATTAGTAATTCTGTTCCTGTATATGAAATGTGTAAACTGCTCAGGGGATGTAATTCCTTTATCACTAAAATAAATACCAGGTGTTCTTCAAACATTTTTCCAAAGTGCTGCTATATTTTTAAAGCATTATCAATTAGAATGCTCATTATGTATTTCCTTGTGCTTCAGATACCCACTAAAAAGTCTTCAAGTAATTAGATCATGTTCTGTTGGGTAAATCCACTTTTGTTAAATTAAGTTCTTTCTGGAAAATCTTAAAAACATTTTTTCAACCTTCTGTAGGAAAGAAAAAGGTGTTTGGAAGTAACAAAAATATACTTTTGTTTTTGTTTTACACCATGGGGATCATTGATTCAAAAACATCTTTCTCCTGTCCTACCAGATTCATCCCTAGTTGCTTTTTTAATAAGAGTTGAAAATATTGCTTCGTTCTACATCACTAAATATTGGATTTCTCATGAGGATTTTATTATTTCTTAGGCTTTTAAAAGCTTTTATGGTGCTTTTAGATTGGATAGCTACCACTTGGGATATCAGTGGTAATGTATACAAATAATTGTGTGTTTTAAGAATTTTAAGGTTTTATATAGTGTTCAGAATATTTTCTTATTGTATTTGCAGCTGTTGGAGGAACCCATAAACCAAAAGGTCAGGAACGTTATTTGCTTTTTAAAATTTATACACTTATATCGAGAATGCTGTGCAGTCTGATCCCTAGCCAATTTTCAGAGAAGGGTTGTAGAGCCCTTTATTCAGTTCAATAATTCTGAGAACTGGATTTGTAGCAGCTGTGGATTGCTACCGGTATGGTCTGGTTCTATGAACTGGTAGTGACGATGGCAGGAGCAGTGATGGGTTTCAAAAAAATTTACTGCAAGTTCTGTGGGCATGGCTTGGTGGGCATGGTGTGGTTTGGTGGGCATGGTGTGGTTTGGTGGGCATGGCTTGGTGGATGTGGCAGGGGAAGGATACTGTAAAATCTCCATTCCCACCGCATTCCAGGGGAAGGATCCTGCAAAATCCCCATTTCCTCCTGATCAGCTGGAACTCGGAAGGCAGAGAATAGATGGGGACAGGGCCAGTCAAAGGTGGTATTTACTGGTTCTCTGAACTAGTAAAAATTTCCACTACCGGTTCTCCCATCTACTCAAAATTTCTGCACTGGTTCTTTAGAACTGGTCAGAACCTGCTGAAACCCACCTCTGGGCAGGAGGCTTCACCCACCTGCCCTGGATGCTTCTGTACATGCGCAGAAGCAACACACACAAATGTGCGCACGGACCAGTAGCAATGGGATTCAGAACTCATCACAAGTTTGTAGTGTCTTATAAGATCATACACTTCTCTTTTGCATCATAACAGTTAGTCGGTACTGCCTCACTCTCTTATTTTCCCCTTAGCAACAACCCTGCGAGGGGTTTTGAGCTTAGAGTGACTGATCATCCAACTGGCTTTCATGACTAGAATTCAGAGTCTACTGGTTTCCAGCCTGTGGTGCCTTCCAGTCTGTGCTTCATTAGCTTATACAGCAGTACCTTGATATCCGTCAACAATTCATTTCAGAAGACATACCCAATACCAAAACTGATAAGTACTAAGAAAACCACGTGACTTACCACGTGGCCCACTATTTTGGCCAAAAGAAATAGTGAGTCACAAAGCAGTCTTCAACTACTGGCAGAAAGGCGATTCTTGGGACATGATTTCTGCTTCAAAACGTGTTGAATACCAAATTTGATGAGTTTTGAAGTAGTCGAGTGCCGAGGTAGACTGTATCTTAAATTTGTCGAAGCTTTCCTCAGAAATTGCACACTCTTCTCCTTTGCCTTGGTGCAGGGGGAATTTAAAAAAAAAACCATGTGGTTATCTTTAAGATAAACTTCAGCTTACAAATCAGATGCACAGTGATTACAATCGATAGGTAAAACAGTGGGTAACTTAGGAGTCAGGTAACAAGCCAAATGCAATTAAGAACAGCAACAGATGTTTCTAGTTTATTTCTCGCAGCCATTTCAAGGAAGATAACCTCTCAATTTATGTGTCATGTCTACTGATGCACAATGCTCTTCTCCCACTAACTCTACGGATGATATCCAGGTTAATGCACTCAGATTTATTTATTTATTTATTTATTTATTTATTTGTTTGTTTGTTTGTTTGTTTGTTTGTTTGTATGCCGCCCCTTTCCGTAGACTGTAGAATTTTATATTATTTTAATTATAGGCTACTTGCAACACAGATTGTAAGCTCTGGCAGCCGCACCCTCCCCATGTCATGTGATCACATTTTGAGTGCTCTCCAACCAGTCCATATTTATGGCTATTTGCAGCATTTGACAGACACATGGTTATGATTTACAATCTTTTATTGGTCTGGAAAGTGGCGTTTACTTCAGGTTTCCAGCAAAAAAAAAAAAAAGTCACTGCAGACAATAAATTCTCTTAAGGACTGCCAGGGGGGGGGAAAGATTGTAAAATTGATCATGGCCCACTTAACCATCAGCATGATTTATGAACATAACTCTGAACTCAATTCTGGTGGTCATAAATTGAGGACTACCTCTATCGTGTTCTTTATCTCTCTGTAATTCTGCAAGATTTAGATTTCTTCGAAGTTGTAAATGTAATGTTATTGCATACTTTTTAAAATTATCTGTTACGATCTAATCGATATGCAAAAATGTTACTTCAAATAAGCGGTAGAGATGTAATGCTTTTTCAAAAGGCCTTTGTTTGCATAAGCCATTCTCTTTGAGTCTAGCTGTGTCACACTGTCCCTTATCTTTGTTTTGCAGCTTTACAAGAAAAGAAAGAAGAAAAACCTCGCAAGGCAACAGAACAAGGTAAAAAAAAAAGAAACTCAGTGAAACAGATATTATCTGAAGCAAGTGTCAGAGCTGTTTTGTAAAAAAGCACGTTTCATATTTCAAGAAACGGACAACCTTGAATTTGTCTCTTTTAACTATCTCGATGAGTAGTCTCTTCAATCTGTCTGGGAAGCATCATTCTGACAGAACTCAGTTTCTATGTTCCCAAGTGCAGAGACAAAATGTAAACATTTATCTAGACATGTCATCTTTTGTGGCCTAAATTCTTTTAACCGACCTGATTTGTGGCAGAAAGACTTTAAGGAGAGAGGAACACTTTATGGCATAGGCACTATTCTTTTATGTTTTAACAATATCTGACTGTCTACGTGTATCTTTAAAGGAACTGCATTGTTTACAGGTGGTCTTTGACTTCCAACCATTCATTTAATGGTCATTTGAAGTTGCAGGTTTTCCAGATGTCTTCCAACAAGCCAGGCCATTGAGGGAAATGCCAGAATTGCATAATAAACACATGGTTTGCTTGACAGCCTTGGCAAAAAAGATCATAAAATTGAGCCCAACTCACTTAATAATCACTTTGCTTAACAATGGAATTCTGTTTCCAATTGTGGTCATAAGTTGAGGACGATCTGTAAGGTTAAAGGTAAAGATAAAGGTTCTACTCATACATATGTGCTAGTCATTCCCAACTCTAGGGAGTGGTGCCAACTCATGTGACCGGCATGACTAAACACCAAAGGCACACGGAATGCTGTTACCTTCCCATCAAAGATGGTCCCTATTTTTCTACTTGTGCTTTTGAATTGTATCGTCTTTCCATTTGTTGTGATTCAGCCTGAGGCTGCTCAGGGACCAGCTGTGTCTCTGCTGGCTCCATGCCCGGAGGAGGATGACAGCGCAGAGGAGGGGGCTGAACAGTCGGACGGGGGAGAGGAAAATCAGGAATGGGATGAAGGAGAACAGCATGAGAGCCCCGGGGGGGGGGGGGCTCTCCCCAGCCAGTAGCTTGGAGTCATTAGGTGATGACACACAAGCTGTCATTGACATGAGACAGCGACGTTCAGAGCAATGAAAGGAGCAGTTAAAGAGATATTATCACCATTGAAGTAGAAACAGCTGGGTTTGGGTGTGGTACTCATCAGCAAGGTTTAAAAGGCAGGCAAGCCCTTTAAGCCATGTGGAGTGTTATCAGCTTGGCGTGGCGTTATCCTGTCTTGTTTCTCGGCTTGTGTTCCTGGCTTGTGGCCCAGCAGCTTTGGAAGATCCGTGGGAGGTATAGGTCTGCTATCTACAGCCTTGGCTTGGCAGCAAGAATTCTGTATTGCTGCATGGACTTTTGGCCTTCGTGAATATATCTGAAGATACAGCATTTTCCTGTTTGTAAGGACATTTTCTGTTACCTGTGTTTTTCTTGAATTTTATAAAACTGCCTTTGCCTTTTACCAGTGTGTCTGGCTTCTCTTTTTGGGTTGGTATTGGCTTCTGGAGTGACCCAGACAGAACACCATTTAAATGGTCAAATCAGAATACGGTTAAATACAGAATACACATAGTTTATGTAGGGTATGATTGTGTTGTATGGTTTTAATTAAGAGTTTTTAGATGTCTTTTTATTATTGGATTTGTTATATTGCTGTATTTGTTGTGAGCCACTCCAAATCTCCGGAGAGGGGCGGCATACAAATCTAATAAATTATTAGATACAGAATTAAATACAGAAAAAGTTATATAATTGATATAAAGGAAAATGCTACATAAATTGAAGTTTAAAATAATTTAAATAAATTTCAACATCCGGCAATCCGAAATCCTTTTTAGACTGTCCATGGTCTCCATGGTAGAGTCAATGAAAAGGCATGAAACTGGGCATTGATCATGCATAGATGTCCTCCTCATAAACGCAAGAAGAAATCCATCTGTAAACATTTTTAATTTACACCTTTAGGGCAGTAGGTAAACCTAATGCAATTGTCCTTCCTTTCTTCCATTCCTGCAAATTTGGTTACCACGAGGGATCCTAGGTGCTCTCTGAACTTGGTTGTTTTCATTACCCAAACTAGGGCAATCAGGGCTAGTAAGAAATGGAGTTTGCTCTCAGTTTATATTCTAGTGGCTACATATACAGTACATATATTTTGTGATCATTTGCTAATTCAGAACATTGTAAAGAGATGCAGGTACATGAGTAAAGTACTTGTAAGATGTGAATATTAGAGAAAAATATTGACTAGAATATATGCATTGGGGAAAAGCAAATAATATGCATACGGAAATTCATTCTGACCTTTTAAAATGTAAATAATTGCAAAAGGGTATTTAAATTGCAATTTCATCTCTCCCTGGTCTTCTTCCCTCTACATTTTATCTACAAGCATCCTTGGGAGACAGGAGTAGCATCCTCAAACCTGAACTCATAGTTTCAAACACATCTTGTAATCGGCTCTTCTTTAATTAAAATCTCAGTGATGATCTTTTCATTTTAAAGTTGGTTTTCTAAAGGAAAGCACTAATAACAGAAACAAAATAATAGGACAACAGATATTTTGGCTGCTTTCCATTTCAAGGGTTGAGTCCTTGGGTAATGTTAAGAATTGATCAGGCACCATATAGACTCTTAATCTGATGAAGTTTGTTTCTTGATTTCAATAAATTTATTTCTTCATACGGTTTCCTATTAATCATATAGTCTCAGCTACTATATGAGGAAATAAGGGATTTATTATTTTTTAAATTTCTTCTTCTACAGATAAATCAGACTCCAAAGAATCGAGCAAAGTGTGTCACAGTATGTATATATTTTGTGGATATGATAAATTATCTGACAATTTATCCATGAATAATATTTCTCTTTGTTTTCATTATTTTAAAATATTACAAGACCATTTCAAGTCTTCATTAAGAGTAAAAGTAATTCATTTGTTTAAAAATATAGTCCACTATGCTTCCCAAGTGGACACTTTAAAAAAAACCCATACAAGATAGATGTGGGCATAATTAATCATACTTTAGTTTGCACAATGTCAATATTATTGTATTTTACTGTTCTATTATTTTGAGCTCAGTTATCCTTTCCATAGCATAGCAGTGACCACACAATTTTATGCATGGCAGAAATTATTAGTCCTTGTCACAGTTTTATTTATATGTCAATATATTCATTATTTGTAGGCATATGTTTTATATAAGTGGTACTGTACTTTTAGTTTTTTGGATTAAAAAGTAATTTTTCCATTCCAGTCATAAAAACATGATCACAAGTATGCTTAAAATCTGGAAATTTAAAACTTTAAATTTTAAATACTACAAAAGATTATTATTATTATTATTATTATTATTATTATTATTATTATTATTATTACTTACAATTATTGTATAGCATTCAGCATACAAAAACCCAGATAACATTGGAGCTTTTGGAAAATGTAAATTTTATAAAGGAGTTTTCTATTTGGCTTATTAATTCACACATGGATGAGCTGCAAATAATGTAACAATAATTTTCTGTATTGTAAACACCTGCATTCTATTACCCTTCTCCTTTCTATCATGCAATATTCATCTCAGGCAATTAACTCTTAGATTATTATGATGTAAACCCAGAATTTAAAATATTTGTATGTTTCTTTTAAGGGATATATCTTATCAAGATGGTTCCATAACTTAATATCATTGTATATTTGCAAAATAAAATTGCCAGGCTACAATATAATGTATGCTTACCCAAATTTTAAACCATCTATAATTTGTATGTGCATGAAAATTAACACAGCTCTGGTTTGTATTTTGTAGAACACATGAAGGAAAAAGAAACAAATTATGTTTCTTTTAAATTCTTTTAAAAATGAACATTGTAAATAGGTAGCTGAAAGCAAACATGAAATTAAAATATAAGTATGATAAAACTGCCAAGTTCTTCCTGCTTTTGATTATATACAAACAATTAAGATGGAATAAATATGTGTCTGGACATGGAATGTTTAACTGCAAGGCTAATATTGAATATTACATGAATGCAGACGGCAGGGGGGGAAAGCATATGTGAAATGAGACTGAAATGCCTTCAGGGGTTCATAAAGACAAAGGATAAAATCATTTACACATACCTATTAAATACCCAATCTTCTCGTTTTCTTTCTCATTTAAATATAAAGTCCATAGAGAACAATCTAACATGAAAATGTGGCATCTGGCTGGGTATTGTCAAAGGCTTTCCTTTGCATTTGTACCTATCTTGTTTTCCTATGCATTGTAAATGTGTAAGATCCATTAAGTAGGATAAAGCTTACTTGGAAATCAGTGTTATCAGAATTTCAGCCTTAACTGGAAATCAGCATCTAAGAATAAAACGGGGCTCTTAATGGGGGTAAATATGAATAGGATTTGGCTGGTGGAACTCTACATACTATTGCCAGGATGATTGATGGTGGCATAAAAAGGAAACTACAGACATAATATATTTACTGCAGTGATTCACTTAACAAATGTGGCAAGAAATGTGATTGTGATCCTGCTTTATAGAGAGCTGGTGACACCGCATTTGGAATACTGTGTTCAGTTCTGGAGACCTCACCTATAAAAAGATATTGATAAAATTGAACGGGTCCAAAGACGGGCTACAAAAATGGTGGAAGGTCTTAAGCATAAAACGTATCAGGAAAGACTTCATGAACATGATCTGTATAGTCTGGAGGACAGAAGGAAAAGGGGGGACATAATCGAAACATTTAAATATGTTAAAAGGTCCAGGAGGGAAGTGTTTTTTTAGGAAAGTGAACCCAAGAACAAGGGGGCACAATCAAAGGTTAGTTGGGGGAAAGATCAGAAGCAACATGAGAAAATATTATTTTACTGAAAAAGTAGTAGATGCTTGGACCAAACTTCCAGCACACGTGGTTGGTAAATCCACAGTAACTGAATTTAAACATGCCTGGGATAAACATATATCCATCCTAAGATAAAATACAGGACAAAGTAGAAGGGCCGAATAGATTTATTATTTAGATTTGTATTTTATTTATTATTTAGATTTGTATGCCGCCCCTCTCCGCGGACTCGGGGACCATGGGGTCTTTTTCTGCCATCAATCTTCTATGTTTTTATGTTTTTTCTAAGAAAAATCATAAAATGGGAAAAACCTCAACAAATGTCTTGCTTAGCCACAGAGGCTTTGGGCTCAGTTGTGGGCGTAAGTTCAGGACTATAGTAAAATGCAAGCAAGAAATTTTGGGATTTGTATGCAATGTGGGCACAAATGAAAGAGAAGCTTCACTGAAGAAAGCAAAGCAAAAAAATGATTTTAACTGCAGACTGTGGCATATATGAGACACATTTATAAGCGAGACAATGAAAGAAGATTCTGCAACATACAATACAGGGAGTTCTTGAATTAATGACTGTTCAAGTCAGACCTCTCTAGAACTCTTTATAACCTGATTTGAAGTTACAATGGCTGCTATACGCACCTCCTCCTCCCTAGTCACATGATTTAATTTGGGGCACTTGACAATTCACTTCTCCCTACAGCCATTTGCAGGGTCTTGTGGTCATCTAACCATGGTTTGTTATGTTTTTTTCTTGGTTTTTGGCATTTATTTCCAGTTTCTGGCAAAAAGTGCCCGTTGGGGAAAAATGGATTTTCTTAATGACTGATGCCTCAACTTACAGTCTCAATGACTTATAACCATAATTCTGGACTGAACTAGAGTCATAAGTCAAGGACTACCTGTAGAGGTGAACAGAATTGCATATCCCTGTGGCATCTGAAAGCCCTTTATCCTTCATAAAAGTTATCATGGTCCCAGCTAGTTATAGCAGCTTTCCCGAACAGGCCTATAATAAAGCTCCCCTCAAGGTAGCTTATATCTAGCTACCTTATACATCTTGCAGTTATTCATACTTCTAATAAATCACATTAGCTACTTATCATTTCTTGCCTAAAAGTTATCAATACCACCTCACTTATCACATTCTCACTGCTAGGTGGATGGCCTTAGCAAAGTAGTTTTGAAATAAAAATGTAACACTCTTTAGCTTAATTGCATGAGGATTGTGAGGAGCAAACTGGTGGAGAAAGTGAAAGGAAGAGACTTGCTTTTCAAAATCTAAGTTCTTACTTTGCTCTGCCATGCAGAGGAATTACAAAAGAGAAGCTATTTTAAACAAGAAAGAAAGAGAGCACAAATCCTCCTTGGTATTACAACAAATTTTTTTTGCAACTGCAATACATCTATATTGTTGTTTTGTGGTTTGAGATTGTTTCTTATATTTTAATCTCATTTGTATTTTATTTATTTATTCAATTTGCATTTATTTATTTATTCAATTTGTATGCCGCCTAACTCCCTAGAGACTCTGTGCTATTAGCCACTCAGAATTCTTTTAGAGTAGGAGTAGTATAATGGCTGCTAAATAAATGAAATCTTAAATACAGCAGCTGAAAGTTAGGTATGAAAGCTGTCTGGTTAAGCAAAAGAATTTATGATCTGGCAAAGAATAACTATCCTTGCATATTCATATATCTAGACATTGTCAGCATAGTTCCCTCTAAGCTGAGCAGTGAGCAATCGCTCACTTAAAAATCATCATCAACTCAGAGTTTTCCAAACCTGCCCAGAAGCCGAGAGGGAAAGAGTGAGAGGGAAGGAGAGGGAGGGGAAGAGAGGAAAAGAGAGAAACAGATAGAAAAAAGAGAGGAAGGAAAAGAGAAAGAAAAAGAATGGGAGTAAGGAAGAGAGAAAGAAAATCAAAATCTAGCTCAACTATTTAAGTGGCATTTTGATATTGATAGAGTTGCCCTATTATGAGCTCACTGTTATAGACACACAGTACAGTATTTTATTTTGAAATTCTCTGAGGCAAAACAGGGTGGGTTTTTTGTTTGTTTGTTTGTTTATTTATTTATTTATTTATTTATTTTTTCTGTGCCGCCCAGTCCCGAAGGGACTGCCGCTCAGACACTATACTTTTCCGCCCCCCCCCCAAAAAAAAATTAGAGGGAACACTGATTGTCAGGCAAGTAGGAAATTATTTGAGTATCTAGTAACCGCAAAGACTTGTCTTAGCAAATAGGTTCCACAACTCATTGCTGGTGTTGCACTTTTCCATGGCTTTTAAAAGTCTTGCATTTAAAATGCCACATTGAGTCAGGCAAATTATAATTGAATGCAATTAGGATTGCTGCAAGCTACAGTCTTTTTTTCATTCCAGTTGAGTGAGATTCAAGAAGATCTAAAATGACTGAGAGTGGGGGGAGGGAGATGGGGGGAGGGCTTTCAAGACATTATTCCCCATTTATTTCTGGGGACATGGAAAGAGTTGCATAAGTGCAGTTCTTTTTCTGTGAACCCAAACTAAGGCCAATCCCTGCTTGAAAAAAGTTAGATTCTATTAGTACTAGTTGGGTTTGGCAATATATAGAATAAACTAACAGTGCATGTTACCTGTATTAGAACACTATTGCTTTAAGAGCTAGTGTTGTGGATTGCCATAAGAGGGAGCCAGAAGCATGATTCACTCTCTTGACTATTCTCTGCTATTCATTTGTGGTTTTGTCTTTGTGACTATGCTGTACGTATTTAGAACTGTGTGTTCAAAAGATGGTTTATGTATTTGTAAGCTGGAAAAGTAAATGTATAGTATTGTATATTTATTGAGATGTATTGACTGATTTAACTGTATTTGACTAGGATTGTTCTTGACTAAGATATTTCCCAAAGTAAATAGTATTTTATATACTTAATGTATCTGGATTGTATTACTGAATTATTACTACTATCTCTGAGCTATCAGCTGGATATTTGCAAAACCTCCACGTTTCCTCTGTGTATAAGTATCTCTGACCACTCAGGGATTATTCTGCACACTCCTTAACACTTAACAGATTCCATTCACGATTTTAACTATTGATACTTAACCCTGCTGTTCTGTTTAAGAAAAATAACAAATCTTATGTTCCCGGGTCACCCTGACCCGGACCGAAAACTCTTCATTTGCAGTGCTTATGTTTGGTCTTTTTGAAAGCTTTTTTCACTTGGAAAGTAGTCTGAACATTTCTGCACACAATGATATGAAAATTGAAATGAAAAAAGTAAATCTTATTGGTTTATTTTGCGGATATAATGCACGCCCCCCCCCTGTTTTTGTGAAATTTTTTTCAATTTATGGATAGTTTTGCTTGCAAAATGCATTCTATTTTACTAAAGTTGCTATGGGATTGGTAGCTTGAACATTTCTGAACATAATGATATGAAAATTGAACTGGAAAAATTGATGCATATTGGTTTATTTTGTTGATGAAATGCACGCCCCCCCCCCCGTTTTTTAAAAATAGTCTTCACTTTATGGATAGTTTTGCTAGCAAAATACATTCTATTTTACTAAAGTTGGTGTGGGATTGGTAGCTTGAACATTTCTGAACATAATGATATGAAAATTGAACTGGAAAAATTGATGCATATTGGTTTATTTTGCACATAAAGTATGCCTCAATTATTTCAATTTATATAAAAATTATGCTGTTAATTTCAAACTTACATACTTTTTTTTAGTAAAATGGATTTGTTTCATAAAATTAGTTCTCTGGCTACAATGTGGTTGATTTTCAAAAGGATATTCCAAATATTTCTAGACAAATATGTATAAACAGTGACAATAATGGCACACGGCAAGGCCGAGGGGGGGGGGTGGCCCTTTTGTGGCAAAAATAAACCAATAAGAACCATTTTTTTCAGTTCATTTATATTTTTCTTATATTCAGAAATGTTCAATTTAGTATATCAAACCTTTTGGGGGAAAATTCCTTAGGGATTTGTAGCCTTAAAAAATAGAAATTGACACGAAATTAAAAAAGGATGGGGGGAGGGGCTTTTTGATCAAAATAAAAATATAAGTCTCAATTTTTCCAGTTCAATTTTCATATCATTATGTTCATAAATGTTCAAACTAGTTTTCCAGTTGAAAAAGTTTTCAAAAAGATCAAATTCAAGTACCTAAAAAAATTATTTTTGGTCCGGTCACATACGAACAGAAACAGATTCAAAGTTATGATTTTTTTTTGCCCAGAAAACAATTAGCCACCACCCCAAAAATATTTTTTGATGATCAGCATTGTTAAATTGAGTAAATGAATGCCTAAGATTTTAAAGAATATTTCGGATTTGGAGCATAAAAAAATAAAAAGTGAAAATGGTTGCAAGCAGCCAAGGGGGGGGGGAGGCCTTATTTCTGATGTTAAAAAACCAATAAGAATCATTTTTTTCAGTTCCTTTATATTTTTCTTATATTCAGAAATGTTCAAGCTACCAATCTCACACCAACTTTAGTAAAATAGAATGCATTTTGCAAGCAAAACTATCCATAAATTGAAAAACATTTCACAAAAACGGGGGGGGGGGCGTGCATTATATCCGCAAAATAAACCAATAAGATTTACTTTTTTCATTTCAATTTTCATATCATTGTGTGCAGAAATGTTCAGACTACTTTCCAAGTGAAAAAAGCTTTCAAAAAGACCAAACATAAGCACTGCAAATGAAGAGTTTTCGGTCCGGGTCAGGGTGACCCGGGAACATAAGATTTGTAACTTTTTTTGCCCAGCAAAAACTAAGCCCCCCACCCCCCAAAAAAAATTCTCATAGAGAGAACCCCTGAAATGATAAATAGTCATGAAATTTCAAGTTTCAGATATGCAGGGAAAATTTTTTACAGGGACTCAAACTTGGCTTCGGGTCACATACGATCCGAACAGAACAGCAGGGTTTTAATACTGCTATCATGAAAATAATTTGCAATATATACAACTCAAAATTCAGTTACAAAATTCCATATCATTTTGATGCAGCTTCGGTTTGGAATTATTAATTGCTACACGTGACTAATGTTTCCTCACTGTGCTTTTACACAGAGCTTGAGAAAGAAAAAATAATGAAGACCACAGAAACCCAGAAGAAAAAGGGTAAAGAAATATATTTTTAAAGTTTCAAGTTTATTTTCAGATTGCAAAAATAATGAAGAAATTCTTTTCAAGCCCATAGAGTTAATAATGGGAATGGAAAAACTTGTGGAAGAAAATAATAGTAATTGGTTTTGTTTAGTTGATCTACCTCTATATAATCTTCTTATATTAAATAGAGGTTTAAAAGCACCTAGAAATGGAAGGGGGGTTGTTTAAAGAAAAAATGCAAAACAAAACGAATGAATTAATGAATATTTTCATAGATATCTCAAAAGAAAAAGTGAAGCTTCCTATTGCTGTCGAAGCAAAAGGTAAATATCATTTCTAAGATCTTATTCTTTTTTTTAAACTAGAGTCAGGAGTGGGATCCTCCCAGTTCGGAACAGTTCGCCCAAACTGGTAGCAACTTGCTGGTGATGTCACAATGACATCACCAAACCGGATCGGTCAGTGCTGGTCCATGAGTGCCACAAACTTTTTAAAAAAATCCCCTTCCTGAGCATGCACAGAAGCCGAGTTCTGGCACTGTGCATGCAGTCGCCATCTTGTTTATTTTATTTTTATAAAATTTATTTTTTCTTCTGGGCATGGGCAGAAACCAAATTTCCAGCACTGTGTATGGGATCGCCATCTTTTTTTGGCTTTATTTGTTTGTTTTATTTTTCATTACTGTGCAGTGTGGAAAGGAGCAAACCCACCCCTGACTAGGTCTATTTTAGGATTTCAGAAATGTTTTGTTATTGTTGCTAAACTAATTTAATATACTTATATGAGGAACACTACATATACAGTGGTACCTCGTCTTATGAACCTTCTTCATACAAACTTTTCGAGATACGAACCCAGTGTTTAAGATTTTTTTGCCTCTTCTTCCGAACTATTTTCACCTTACAAACCCGAGACATCGCCACTGGGATGCCCTGCCTCTGGACTTCCGTTGCCAGCCGAAGCGCTGGGATTCCCCTGAGCCTCCCCTCGCTGGGAATCCCCGCCTCCAAACTTCCTTTGCCAGCTGAAGCACCTGTTCTTGCGTTGCTGGGATTTCCCTGAGGCTCCCATTGCTGGGATTGCCTTCATTTTTGCCGGCGCTGCTTTGAATCCCAGTGAAGGGAGGCTCAGGGAAATTCCAGCAACGCAAGAACAGGCGCTTCGGCTGGCAAAGGAAGTTCGGAGGCGGGGATTCCCAGTGAGGGGAGGCTCAGGGAAATCTCAGCAATGCAAGAACGGGTGCTTTGGCTGGCAATGGAAGTCCAGAGGCAGGGATTCCCAGTGGCGCAAGGCAAAAGGGGTGACTTTTGGGATGGGGTTACACACATTATTTGCTTTTACATTGATTCCTATGGGGAAAATTGCTTTTTCTTACTAACTTTTCTACTTACGAACCTGGTCACAGAACGAATTAAGTTCGTAAGACAAGGTACCACTGTCATATTATAGACTTGAGCTCAGTATTGCCAGTAAGTAAATGAAGGTCCTTAATTTATCATTGTCCTCTTTTTTGGTGTTAACTTTAAATCACTTTCATCTAATGGCTCTTCCACATATTGGTTTTGCACCAGGGATGGGTTGCTACCAGTGTGGTAGGCGACTGTGTACAGTAGAGGCTGCATGCAATTTGCATACGACCACTCTGATGCCACTCTTTCGGGTGCCACTATCTTTTTTCTCTAATTTTTGGTGGTTTTTTATTTTGTTTCCTGCGTGTGTGCAGAAGCAAAATCTCGCAAGGGGAAGCTCACACGCTTGAGATTTTGGTGATTTTGGCAACCAGTGTTCCACTGAGCAACAAACAATTGCTGAAATATCTCTCACGCATGTGTCCCATCATGAGATTTTGGCGTGTTTTTGCATGCACGGAAGCAAAATCACACTGGGGACATGTGCCTGCCTAGCACGCACATGCACGCAAGATGACTCAAGTTGCACATGCAGCACACCAGTAGCAGCAGTTAAGAGAAATCCGCTCCTGGTTTGCACCACTCCCAGTTGTTTCTGAACCCCTCCAAAACCATCTTCTTATGATTTCTATTGGTGGCTTGGTTGATTTAATTCCAACCCTGCATAAGTAATACTAGGTCTGAAGCAGGTTTTCAGCTGGAAAAATGAGGGTACTTGGTGAGAACCTTTGCATTATTCTCTAATTGCTTTCTGATCAATAGCTACTTAGCAAGTCCTATATGTTAAATGCTAGGTTAGGAGTTTCACACTTTGATAAATTGATTAATCAATTTATATGGCCACCCACTTTGCAAATTAAGACTCTGCTTGGCTAACTTAGGGTTAAAACAGAAAGACAAAAAGAAACCAAGCAAAAATTTAAAAAGGATATAACATTGAAGTGTATCCAAGCCTAATCACAACCATAATCCCAACCATCACAAAACAAAACTCTTGTAATATCCAGGAGAACTGGGAATTTTCTCTTCATTGGCTCAAGTGAGGTGAGAGAATTTGAAATTTCCTTCCTTCCTTCCTTCCTTCCTTCCTTCCTTCCTTCTTTCCTTCTTTCTTTCTTTCCTTCTTTCTTTCCTTCCTTCCTTTTTCTTTGTTCTCATTTTCCCTAAAACTACTGTAACAGGTTTTCTTCTAACCACCACCACCTCCTCCTCCTCCTCCTCCTCCTCCTCCTTTCTTGTTCTTATGGTTGTAAGGTCAATAACACTGAAGACAATTGTGGTTGATTTCAAATTCCTTTTGAAAAATAGCGGGATAGGAACCATGATGGAATAAGTTAGATTTTGCCTACCCATATGAACCGTTGATTTTCAATCCCAGCCACCTAACACACACACACACACACACACACACACCTGGAGTGGGATAAACTGATCCGGAGAGCAGCAGCAGCAGGAGAAGGAAGAAAGCGGGACATCCATGGGACCCGAGGCAGATGCAGACAACAGTTACCCAAAAGCTCGGGATCTGTGGGATCTCCTTGGGATCTGTGACCAGCTGTGTGGGATGCGGATGGGCCACAATAGTGATGAATGCAGAGATGGATTCTAAGCAGGGGTGGGGGTTCAAATTTACCTTGCCAGTTTGTTCCCTCCCACCTGAAAGCTGAAAAAAAGATGGTGACCGCATGCACAGTGTTGGAACTCGGCTTCTGCGCATGCTCAGAAGGGAAAAAAATATCAAATTTCAAAATAATATTCTTTTTAAAAAAAGATGTTGGCACCCAAGGGCTGGTACCAACTGAACCGGGTTGGTGACATCATCCTGACATTATCAGTGGGTCAATAACAACTTGGGAGAATCTGTCTAAAGTATGTATATGTGTATGCGTTTGTGTATATGTATATGTATAGGTAAATGGGACCGCCTTCTGCCGCACGAATCCCAGCAACCAGTTAGTTCCCACAGATTTGGCCTTCTCCGGGTTCCGTCGACTAAACAATGTCGTTTGGTGGGACCCAGGGGAAGAGCCTTCTCTGTGGCGGCCCCGACCCTCTAGAACCAACTCCCCCCAGAGATCAGAAGTGCCCCCACCCTCTTCGCCTTTTGTAAGCTTCTTAAAACCCACCTCTGTCGTTAGGCATGGGGGAATTGAGATATTCCCTTCCTCCTAGGCCTATACAATTTATGCATGGTATGTTTGTGTGTATGTTTGGTTTTTTAAATAAGGGTCTTTTAATTATTTTAAATATTAGATTTGTTATATGTTGTTTCATTATTGTTGTTAGCTGCCCCGAGTCTATGGAGAGGGGCAGCATACAAATCTAATAAATAAATAAATAAATAAATAAATAAATAAATAAATAAATATGTATATGTATATGTATAAGTATGAGTATATGTATATGTATATGTATATATGGGTCATTGTTCCAGAGATTATTTTTTACGTAAACTAAAAGCGGTGGGAGCAGGAACAAATTTCAACTTCCTGCCAGCTTCTCCATTGAGTTTCCTTATGAGATACTGGCAGGGAGCATTAGAAATCTTCCTTCCTTCCTTCCTTTCAGGAAGTGAGGGATTGTATGCGTAGCACCAGCCTGGCAGTTGAAGCACTCATAACGTTTCCAAATTTTATTCTTTGGGGAGTCATGGGTCCTGGATTTGGGACATATTTTGTATGTTTGCTCATTTCAGGTACCTTTGTTCAAAAACTATTGACCTATGATGTACTGTTTTGCCAATTAACAATTATATAAAGAAGAGTTTTAGTAGCACATAGATACTGGATTTCATTTTCACAGTTCAAAAGCATAGCAGTAGAATCATAGAATCGTTTTAAATGGGCTAAATTATACTTCTAACAGTTGTAATGAACTGTGATTTTATGATAAAGAGAACATCCAGCCTTTTTAATGCTAAATATCTGCAAAGCTATGCACTTTGATAATAATAATAATCTTCCAGTAGATCTATATTGAAAAAGGGACAGACATTCATAATATGATACTGCTTTATTCGTCTATACTTTCTGGTTTGCCTAATTCCTGATTGAGCACACATGCTAACCCTTGTGTTACTATTGTGATTATAGCTTTTAAAATGGTGACTGACACATTTGTACTTAAGGCAAGGAAAGACATGCTTAACATTGCACTTTGCAAGCTAAGAAAATTGTATTTTTCAGAGACAGCTAAATCAAATTATACAAAGCTTCCCATTGCAGAGAAAAAGAAAGGTAAGTATATTATTATATTAATCAAAATATCAAATCCTTGCATTTGCTTCCTTCTCTTCAAATGAAAGGAGACTTTCCCCCTCAGAAAATGTTTAAATAACTGGTGAAGAAATGCAAAATTTTGTTCACAGTTTATGATTATAATGCCACTTAAATTTACCTAACCCAATCTCAGGAGAGTGTATCAGAGACTGGCTAAAGATCATGTCAAAGTAAACTCATGTTTTGCACTCTCTGAAGTTCTACTGAAAATTGGATCTGGGAAAAATAATAATTACCGTAGCTTCTTCTATGCAGCGTTTGTATAAGTTTGGGGCAGAGAAGGGCAGAGAAAATTTTTACTACCACACTGTGGGCGTGGCTTATGCAGGACGCCCTGCATTTTCTTTCAACATCTTTCAGTGCAAATTGGGTGCTCTGGGGTGGAGCTCCATTTTCGCTATCCCACTACGTCCTCCCCCCATTCCGGGCAGCAGCTCATCCCTGGTTTGGGGCACCATGGCTAATGAAAATTCCTCTAGTCAGCTGAGAAAGGGAATTAGTGAATTAATGAATGAAGTATAGATGAATAAAATTAACCTGTATCTGTATCTGTATATAAGGTCATTTGTATCTATTGTTCCAAATATCAGAGAAACAAGCTCTGATGCCTATGATTATATGTTCAATGTTTGTACTGTCTGTGATTTGGGGGCAGGAAAGAGATGGCTGAACCACAAATGTAAAGCAAATCAGTCGTGTAATATCTGTCCAATTTTATGTTATTGTTTAGTGCTGCAAGTAACGTTGGATCAGAGATTCAATTTAGCTGTCTATTATTTTATGTGCTGCACTTTCTATAATACAAATTGATCACTCTTTGGAGCAAACATGCCCTTGATTCTTAGTGTCAGGACATTGATGTTTTGTCAAAAGAAATATAACTGTTATGTGTAAATTGGTTGCAAGTGTTTCTACAGCTTCAGGCTTTGCTAGTCTTTCCATTCTTTTTTTTTTCATAATAGTAAGTGGCGTGACATATAGCTCCATGACAGAAAATTTGAGAAAAGTCACAACAAAATCATCCAACAACCACAGTCCAGTAAATCACATTATCTTTGATATTTACTCTATTGAATAATAGCAACATTTCATTTTGTCATATTGAGAATTAAGGTTTTTCATAACTTGAGCAGTATGTCTCTTTTGCATTCAGGATCCTCAATATGATGCATAGAACATCGCAGCATGCAATCCTTAAAAATGTTAAATTCACATAATAAATAAAAAAGAAGGAAAAAAACATATATTAGTTTAATAAAAATTATTAACAAGCAAAATCAGTGGGGAAGCCAGCAGGAAGTCTGATTCCCATTACTTTTTTGATCCACCCATGGCAATTCCATTTATTGGTTTTAGGCAGTGATGGGCTCCTACGGATACGGTCAGGAACGCAGTACCGGTAGCAAAATTTGGAGCTCCACCCAAGAGCACCCAATTTGCACTGAAAGATGTTGAAACAAAATGCATAAGCCACGCCCACAGTGTGGTAGTAAAATTTTTGGTAGCCCATCACTGGTTTTAGGTATGGAAATATCTCTGAAATTATGACCCAATGGGTGATGGGTTGTCTGTTTTTTGTTTGTAGTTATTACAATATAAGAGGAGAGGAAGAAGATGTGGGTTTTTCCCCTACATCTCTTGCTGGGTCTGGATGTGGAAACTATCTAGGCTAGTGATGGCGAACCTATGGCGCAGGTGCCCCAGGTGGCACACAGAGCCATATCTGCTGGCATGTGAGCTATTGCCCTAGCTCAGCTCCAAATACATGTGTGTGCTGGCCGGTTGATTTTTGGCTTGCACAAAGGCTCTGGGAGGGCATTTTTGGCTTCCAGAGAGCCTCCGAGGAGAAGGGGGAGGGTGTTTTTACCCTCCCCCAGCTCCAGGGAAGGCTTTGGAGCTTGGAGAGGGCGAAACACGAGCCTACTGGGCCCACCAGAAGTTGGGAAACAGGCCAGTTCCAGCCTTCAGAGGGCCTCTGGGGTAGCTGTTTTTGCGCTCCCCAGGCATTGAATTATGAGTGTGGGCACTCGTGCTTGCACAATAATGCGTGCACACGCTTCTTTCGGCACCCAAGGAAAAAAAGGTTCGCCATCACTGATCTAGGCCAAAGACATGAAAGTCTACTCTATTATTGCATGCAATAACACTCTCTTGCCAATGATTTTACCTCCGACACTCTACTTCTACTTTTACTTCCTGCCTCAGAAGAATACCATAAGAATCCCTCTCTTGTCACTCCTGGTTTTATTGCTTTCAGCAAGAAATATGTGTTAAATATTGGGAGGATTCTTTGTCAATGTAAAGTAGGCCAAAATTATTATATTTCATTTTTAATGTATTTCAGTGTGCTCACAGTAAAAAATGACAATAAAGGTTCTCTCCTCTCTTCTCCATCCCCTCTCCCTCTTCCTCCCATCTTATTATCATCTTGCAAGATAACTATCTCTAGAAAATTAGCATAAACATTTCAAGCATCTAGAGTTCAAAATAAGTTATAGTCAATATATAACCAAGCTTCCCAAATCCCTCAGTCCTAAATCTTTATTTTTATTTTTCTTTCACTGCCTCACCAAGAACATCTCTGGGGTAGTGTTGCTTACTTGAGTGTTGTCCACTTGAGCCTGCTATGGATTATTTTTTTCATTATCCTTCTCTATCCCTTTTCGGATACTGAGTATTGGTCCATGATAGAAATAAGTGGTGCTCTGCAATGTTTCAGTTCAACTGTTGCCATTTCCCAGTAATGTACTTAGGAACACATACTTGACTGATCTCTCTTCAGAATAATAAGCCATTTCTGGTTGGAAGTGAAAAGGCACAGATAGTCTACCCAATTGTATGGCAGCATTCCTTTTTGTTTATTTGTTTCTCCCATTTCTGGACTTTTCATAAAAGCTGTGGGACCAATTTCCTTATGTTTGTTTTTTACCTCTGTTGTCTGCAAAAAGTAGGCAAGTGTGCATTTAAAAAAACTCATGTTTTTCAATCCAAATTTATCTGTTTTATAGAAATAATAGAAATGTCCAGGAGGTTGAGGTCATTCACAAAACATTGTATTGCTGTTTAAGCCTTTTAGATGTTCTTTCTTGCACAGCTATGAATCCTAATGGCATCTTTGCAATTGATAGTATGGTAGATAAAACATATCATGCTTCCTGAATTTCCATATTTTAAATAGCACTGTTTGATATTCTCATTCATGCGGACTTGCATGCTGCAGCTGCCAATCATACCAGGCAACCTTTTGCAATTATGGTTCCTTATTTGAATACCCACTTGACCTGAAGCAAAACCCAATACAGTAATGGGAATGAAATAAGAAATAAAGATTAAGAGGAACTGAGATCTTTTTTTTAAAAAAAAACCACCCAAAGACTGTAATTCATACTAATAGTGCAATATATACATGCCTGCTCTATGTTATGAATGAGTCTATGAGTCTGTGGTCCATGCGAGCTTGATCTTTGACAGTGTAGCTTTATAGCTTGTGTATGAATGGTCATAAGTAGAGCCTAGTCTCCCCATAATAGACAGCTAAACTGTTGCATGGAGATGTTCTCTTTGCTGTCTGTATTAAGGCAAGAAATGGGTTGTGTATTGGATTATATAAATGCCTGGGTGTCAGTTTAAACTTGTAGACTAGACTGGCCAGATGAGCTAATTTTTCTTATAAAGTTACATTAACAAATATGCAAGTCTGAAAGTACAAATCTGTCATGGCTCTCTTTTTACAATCTGATAAGTTGGGGAGACACCTTTCTGAGTTTATTTCTCTGACCATTATGCATCTGAGAGATCTACCATTTCTTACCTGATCTTTCCCTAGGCAGTACTTCATAGTTTCCCCAAGGTCATTCCCACATATCATTACATTAAGCAAAGCTAGCAACTCTTTATATTGTTTATTCTATTGAAACTTAATATGATGTTATCAAATAGTGATGTCAAAAAAAAAACTGATCAGGAATGGGAAGAAAATATGGACATATGAGTTCATTCTTTTAATCTTTTTTCAATGGGCTATTAGTTCAATTTTAAATCTGATTTATAGTGTTAAATAATGTTCAAGGTATTAGAAATAATGTAAAAGTGTTTATTTTTCTCTTGAGACTGCTCTACAGTAAAGATAACAAAGATAAGAAATATATTCAGTTTACATGGACTGACAATCTTGACTTTAAAAAGAAACTTTTTAAAGTTTCGTGTTTTTCCCCTTTTTCTTTAGAAACTGATATTAAAAAGGAGGAAAGCCCATCTAAAACAGGTAACTAACTGATTTTAAATAACTTGGATTAGAAGTATCTGCTACAGATTTTCTTAATTCTTTGAACAGAGCTATAGTCTCAACATGAGAAACATAATTTCAGCTGCCAAAGTCTCTAATTTTAAATTATTATTTCATTTTATTACTAACAACCATGTGTTATGTTCTCTTAGCATTAATAGATCTTTAAAGTTCTCATTAATAGCTGATTAAAAGTACAATTGTCTAAAATCCTTTTTCATTTCATTATTCTATAATTGTCTTATATAATAATTCTATAATACAAACTGCTAAACCGGTAAAAAATGTTTATTGGTCACTTGGCTATTACACTTAATTTGTAATTTGTTAATTTGTTACACTTAACTAAATTTGTTATATATGTAACAAATTATTACATCTTAAATTGACTGACAGGTAGGTAGATAGATTTCAAAGAAAGCAATTGTTATTTCTTATATCTGATTAAAAAAACTTTTTTTTAGCCTCCAGCATGATAAAACAAACCAAGAACATTTCTCATCCTGCCATTACAGGTATGTATAATTTTGTTTATTGTGGTTTCTTGTTAAATATTGATTTGCTATTTTTCATTTTAATTCATTATTAGTGATTTAGAGTTGCAGTAGCAAGATAGCTAGCCATATAAATAAGATAGATATGGGGGGGGGGGGAGATGATAGATAGATAGATAGATAGATAGATAGATAGATAGATAGATAGATAGATAGATAGATAGATAGTTGTTTCCGTAGATTTTCACGGGTACAGGTATGACGGTCTTGGTATATTCAGGTTTCTTCCCGTGTAGGATTTAGAAATTTCTGGCGACATTTCAACGAGGTCCCACTCGTCATCTTCAGGCTGGTGCTTCTGTCCTTGTTCTAGGGCGAACACTAGAACAAGGACAGAAGCACCAGCCTGGAGATGACGAGTGGGACCTCGTCTAAATGTCGCCAGAAATTTATAAATCCTACACGGGAAGAAACCCAAATATACCAAGACCGTCATAGATAGATAGATAGATAGATAGATAGATAGATAGATAGATAGATAGATAGATAGATAGATAGATAGAGTACTGACCCAGCCTTAGCAGAAGCAAGGAACAGATTCCTTGTCACAAAACCCTCCTCTTTATTTACCTCTGGTCAATTAGTTACATTCACCCATGGAAAAGTCAAGGCAATAGTTCTTCAAGGAGTTAACTGCAATACAGAATTTATTAGTTCCTTGTGGTAATTGCAAAGCCCTGAGCTCCCAGACAAAAGGATGCAAATTAAGTTCTGCCAAACAATTTTTGTGGCATGATACACAATGAGCAAAATCTTCAGAAATACAAACTGTTGTTTCCTATGACAACCATTCTCCTTTCCTTCTATTTATTCTCCAGCCAGGGAGGGGCCATTCAGCATCCCTGTGTGCTTTGTTTCCTGAGTTATCTCCTTGTCCTCTGTTGCTCCCCTTTTCTAACTGCTCTGCACATACATGCATCTGGAATAGGTACCAGCTGTTCTTCTTCACTCATATCAGCTTCCAAAGGCATCTGTCTCTCTGGTGGTTGGGAAATGTCGGACAGCCATGGCTCTATCTCTGCGTCCGATGCGGAGCATCCACCAGAGCCTTCCCCAGACTCCAGCACTTGCCCAATTTCCTCCCCAACCTCATCATCCTAGCCTGACTCCAGCTCTGCTGGCAGCTGCTGGGCCACAACAGATAAATAATAAATAGCTAAATAGCTAGACAGATAGACAGGCAGGCAGGCAGGCAGACAGACAGACAGACAGACAGACAGACAGACTGGCTTTTTCATTTATACATAGTTGCTATCTTAGCAGAATAGATGCCATAAAGATGATAAGAATTGTAATTGCATATGGAAAATCCCCCAGGGCTTTCTAGAATAGTTTGTGTACAAACTATCTATTTCTCCTATTGACTACTATAGAGGCATCCACAGGATTCAGTATTTTCATCAAAAAGAAAAAAAGACATTGTACCATACAATGCAAGATCTGCTTCTTTCATACATACAGTATATTTCATATCACAACCATAGCATATAAAAGCCTAAAACTTCTTGTTATGTCAAAACAGAGCTCTAGATATATTATGGTGAGAGGAATGAAAGGAAGTGCTTGGTTGGGGGGAGACCCTCCAAGACTCAATCAAAGATATGGGATTGCTACCATTTCATCACTGTGTGAGGATATCCTATACTCACAAGCATCCTAATTTCAAGGGTTCTTGCAAAGGGCACTTCTCTGCCTCTCTTAATGCAGGGCTCCACAAATATAACACATTAAACTGAATGTAGCACATTGGTTGTGTATGATAGTCCAATAAAGCCTAAATTAAATCCCATGATTTTGCCCTATGTAGAGAGAATGGAGATGCTCGGAACTTGATGATATTAGAGTTTATATCAGGGGTGAAATGCTCCCAGTTCACTTGTGCTGGTCAGTCACCAGACAGCCAGTTGCGAAGGGAGCGCGGGCTCCGCCCACCTTCCCAGATGCTGCCATTTGGGTTCTTTCACCCTCGGCGGATGCACAGAATACTTTGCACGTGCACAGAGGGTAAAAGGACACAGATGGCGGCATCCAGGCAGGTAGGCAGAGTCTCTCCGATGACTGACAGGCACAAGCAAACTGGGAACATTTCGCCCCTGGATTATATTGTAGAGAGCAAAACCAGCGGATAACCAAAGTGCCACGGTTTCTCTCAGGTTAGAAATAAAGTGGATGGAAACTACGGTAACATCTTGAAAATGTTGCATTAATCCATGTTAATGATATATTTAAGATACTTTTCTTTACAATTTAGGCAAATTACTGAACATTAAGTGCTAGTTTTGAAATTAACCAATACAGTACAAGATAATTTATTCTCTTTGATCTTGCCCAATTTCACTTGTAATTTCTAGCTCGGAAATTACTGGAGATCCTTTTCTTAATACATAAATGTCTCTTCTGAAAGAGTGTGCCATGTTTCATTGTTTAAAGGATGTAATTATTAGTCCTCTACTTAAGGATTCCTTTTTGTCTTCTGCAGAAATTTCATATAGCACATGCATTTAGCATCACATTGACCCTTGGAAAAAGTGTACTATGCTTGTGTTAAAAGCATTAAAAGGCTGCCAATTTAATTTTAGTTTTGATACAAAATGTTAGATATTACCTTTAAAACCTCACAGGGCCTACAAGCTACCTAATTCATTGAAAGATGATCTCATAATTCTCGGGAATCTACAGATGCTGAAGGCTCATCTTGAGGTGACTTGGAGTTGAGCTTTTTCTATCATTATCTGGAAGGTGTTCCCTAATGAGCTGAGAGGATAGATTCTTCGGGGTGTGTGTGTTTTTAAACCCTTTAAAATAAGATAGTTTTTAACAGGCTTTTTTATTATTTAAATTCTGGACTTCATTTTTAAACTTTGGGTGTCCTTATTGAAGAGTATCAAAGGACTTCAAGAGCCAATAGTATCAAAAGTATATAAAGTAAGTAATACATCAAAGAAATAAAACCAGTGCCAAGTCTTCAGAAAAAATAAAGCTACTAATAGCCCCTAATCATTTGTCTATAGATCATGTCCAATATCAGAGGCAGGATGCTTCTGAAAATGCAGGTCCTGGATAATAAAGCTGGTTAGATACTGTGGAAACAAAATGCTGAGCTAGATGTTCATCCACTCCCAATTATCTGTTCTGACAACAGGCATTTTAATATTCTTTTCTCTGTCAATTTTTGGGCTTTTAGCTCAGCATAGTTAATGATTCTAAACTGATTGTTTTCTTCTTGACATTATATACATATACTGGTATTACTTCATTTTTTTTCTTATCCTCTCTTTTGTGCATGTGTATATGCATAGACATACATTCTCATTCATATTCCATTAAATGACTATATTTTTTTAGAGTAGGCATGCTCCTGTAAATCAGGAAATATTTTCTGGCACTATGGTTCACTTGCTTGAAGAATTTTCATTCGGAAACATTGTCTGTGGCTCATTTGCACACACATAAAAAGAGTATATAATTAATACCCTCTTGGCATTCAAGAAAGATGAGACAACTTATTAAAACTTAAAAATGATTATAAAGAATGGTGACAGGTGGTACCAAGAGAGGAACCAAAATAAATACTGTCTAAAATTAATGAGCCCAGAAGAATGGGTTATTTTGAGATAGGAGCATGTTTCTTAAATATGTATCTAGGAATTTTGACTTTTACAAATCTTTCTGATGTTATCAGAATAAATGCTTATATTGTAGACACCAAAAGTAAAAAAATTCCTGAACTCTCTCTGTTCTTTGTCAAATAATGACACTGAATCACTACCGTTAATTTGCTCTCTATGAAACAATACCTTTGAGGCAGATGCCACTAATTACCTTATTTCAGCTTTTGTACATTATATTTTATTTATTTTATTATGTATTTATTTATTTGTCAAAACATGTACAAGATAAGATTCCCTGAAGATTCTGCAGTGTGAAAAATAGTAGAACGGACAAACTGGAAGTCTGTTTTTCCAGTTGGAAAAACAGACTTCCAGTTTGTCCGTTTTACTATTTTTTCGCCCTCCAGGGTTTCAGGGAAGTTTCCCTGAAGCCTCTGGAGGGCAAAACGGTCTTCCCCGAGGCGAAAAACCAGCTGCCCAGCACCCCATGCGTGCTGGTGCTGACATAAGACAATGCCTCACATGCCCTCCGATATGGCTCCGTGTGCTACCTGTGGCATGCATACCATAGGTTTGCCATCACTGCTTTAGAATCATTGTGTTCCCACAAGTGCTCCATGTCCAATCCCTCTTGAATTTTGTTGACCTTTATCTGGCACAATTTAGTGTTGAACTTTATTTGACCAGATTCTTGTGTATAGGCTTGAATAAATCTTCTATTCTGCAACTTCTATTCTGCAGCCGCCCCGAGTCTTCGGAGAGGGGTGGCATACAAATCTAAGTAATAAATAATAAATAAACTTTATGAATTGCTTGATTCTTCGTGCCTGATAGGAGATGAGCTATGTTTTATTTTGAGATAGTGATAAGCTACTAAAATTGTTTTTACCCACTGGGATGAAGGTGAAAGTCATTTCTTTTTTCTTTTGCCTTTATTTTTTTCCTTTTATACACTCCCTGGTTTTTCTTTTTCATATATTTTTCTGTTTTTATTTTTGCAGTACTCTATCTATTGATTTTTATTCTTTTCATTTATAATTTTTAATAACATTATTTTTTAAAAAACCAGAGAATGGAAGTTGCCTACTGTGTGCTGACACTGTTATGATTCTGGTGGTATATAAACATAAATGCATAATTTGGAACACTATTACCATACATTGACTTTTATTGCCTGGAAAACCATTGCATAGAAAATTACATTATTGTGACTTTCGGCCATAAAAATGTTTCATTTTCCAATCTTTGTTTTCCGAAGAGTAGAGGGATATAGGAACTAAAATTAATTGTTTTGTTTTGTTTTTCTTTATTTCCCTTTTTTTAGGCAAGCAGGTAGAACACAAACCAACGAGTAAGTTTCTAAACTTTATAGCTATTAAAAATACAGGAACAGTGATCATGGTTAGAATTTGATGATATTCAGCAGTTGAGTTTTTACTGACAGTGGCAAACATTTATCCTTTGCCTATCTACTAAACCAGCTGTGGGATTTTGAAATTTTCCAGAGCCTATCTGGAGGTTCCACAAGGAGGTACATTGAGTTCCATTCCCATACAGATGGATGTTGTATTTTCTCATTGAAATGTAGTTATAATCATACCTTAGATGTATGGAGTAATCATAATAGTTTTACTCCAGTAATATATGTGACTGTCACATGATTTCCCAGACTACATAACAATGTCTTAGAGTATGGTATGATTTTACTGAGCAATAGAGACAAAGGTTTTACCCCCCAGCATAGTCTGTCCTGATGATCTATGAATAAATTATTGTGAAGTATAATATTAATCCTCTTTCTTACAAATATAATCTAGAAATATTTCTGAAGAAGCAGCCACAAAGAGAGGGCACTGACCAGGATTGTAATGCAAAAAGACTACTCAACGGAAACCCGAAGAGTAGTCTATTTCATTTCATGGAGCTCCTCAGAATGGAGAGAGACCTAACAAAAGTGCCTTCAGGTCATTGCGGACCTTGCTAGGTCCAACCATCTTAAAAGGTTTCTCCTCTCTGCAGTGGTTGATGGCCCTAGTTACTTAGGACTTTAGTTCTTTTATATGAAGGAGATATTATGAAGTTACCAAGACTTATCATATGCATGTTCTCAACAGATTGCTAGTATACCCATTTCAGAATTATATTGTATGTAGGATTATCTTCTCAGAGAAAACCTATGCATGATCACACATCAATTCATTATCTACTGTATGCTAGTTTGAGAACATCAGAAGACGGGACTAATACTCTAGCTCTTCTCCCAGTAATTCTGGAATGACTCCTTTTGTGTGAAACCCATTTGAAAAAAAATGTTAAAAGTTAAGAGCAGAGACTATACTATGCAACAACAGAGCAATGTTGTATTTATTTTGTATTGCTTCTACTTTTTAGAACAAGAAGTTCTTGGGCATGAAAAAGAAGTTCATCCAGCAAAATCAGGTATGTATTCTAATATTCACATTTCACACAACCGCTTGGCAAAGTAAAAGAAGGAACTGACAAATTGAGCAGAATAATAAGTCCTTGAGCATCTGACATTACTGCTACTCCACAATGTATACTTCTTAGGCTTGCTCTTGGCTTAGATAATAGGGATGCACTATTCTGTCCTTATTCATAAATATTGGTAAGCATGATTTTTTTCTTTGTTGAGTGTGGGGCATGCAATATGTGTAAAATCTAAGCCAAGAGCAAGCTTAAGAACTGCAATCCAACATTACCCTTTTCTCCTTTTCCTCCATTGAAGTAAGGCTCTTTAATTTCTCTCCAAGTCTAAAGAAATCACAAAATGTGTCATGTTATATTTATACTTGCTGCCCTGCTTTGCATGTGAATGCTTTTCCTAAACCTGCAATTTAAATAGCCTTGTTAACTTGGTTGCTAATAATGTTTTCACTGCTATTCCATCTTTTTTTCTGAAAAAAAGGTGGTTATGCACTTTAACATATTGAATTAATAGAATTTCCTAGCTATTGTTAACCAAATAGCTTAAATAATGCATTTGACAATTAACTGTGATTAATATTTTACTTTCTTATCTTTATGTCATTTTTAAAAAATAGTAAATATTTAAATAGGTCACACGTAAAGAGCTAGAGCACTGAAATACCATTGTTTCTTTCAGGGAGGCCTGCAAGGAGGCCAAAAGTCAAAAGTCAAAATTGAGTCTATATCAGTGATGGCAAACCTTTTTTCCCTCAGGTGCTGAAACACATGTGGGTTTGCTATCGCGCACGCACAAATACCCACACCCATAATTCAATGCCTGGGGACGGTGAAAATGGCCTGCTCCGTCCCCCCTGGACACCCTCTCAAGGCCTGAAACAGCCCATTTCCCAAACTCTGGTGGGCCCGGTAGACCCATTTTTCACCCTCCCAAGGCTCCAGAGGCATCCACCTGGAGACTCTCCGGAAGCCAAAAATGCTCTGCCTGAGCCTCTGGGTGAGCCAAAAATCAGCAGGCCTGCACATACATGCACATTGGAGCTGAACTAGGGTAACAGCTCGCGTGCCAGCAAATATGGCTCCGCGTGTCACCTGTGGCATCCATGCCATCGGTTCACCATCACTGGTCTATTTTCATGTGATCAAAACCTGTCTCTTTAACATACATCAAGATGCATGAAAAAAGGGGTGGAGCTTTGATTGCATATTGACTTTTTTGATCCCTTTCCCTGCAGACATCCCTGGTTCCATCAACAACTTTCAGGACTGCCTCATGAATGAGCCCAATGTGAATTTCCTGCACAGAAGAAAAGTTTAAATATAATAATAACTCAATCTATAGCAGATTGACACATTTGAAACTCTTTCCTTCAGTGCTGGTGATGAACATCTTTGTGCTACATATCATGTTTTATTGTCGTGAAGAGCATAATATTAAGTAATATTAGTTAGAATTTGTTATATTGCAAAGTAAATGTAATTAAAAGAGGCTTTGCATAGATGATATCAGAAAATGTAAGCTGTAGCTGTTCTCAGGAGCCATCTCTTTTTATGATTAGTGGAAACTGTCCTTGTGCAAAGAAGCATTGTGTTCCCTGAAGTGAATTGCAAGTTGCAGTTTGCTACAAAATAAATGTTTAAATGTAGAGAATAATTGGTAAAAATTATTGTGACTCTCATATACTTGCTAGTATTTCTGTGCTATTACAATATAGCCAGTAGAAGATAGCAGATTTCTATGTAGTTTTAGAGTATGTTTATCCAGAGTGGTCAATATCAACCCCCAAGGGTCTTACTATCTGTATGTCGTCTATTATTATTATTATTATTATTATTATTATTATTATTATTATTATTATCACTGAACATGAAACTCAGTAAACTGAACATTCAAAAATGCATCACAAATACCATTGCCTAGGCTTATACCTAGGCCAGTATCCTAGGTATCAGCCAGGTACCTTCTTAAGATGTACGATTACTACTACCACCACCACCACCACCGCCACCACCACTACTACTACTACTTAAATTAGTATTTTTAAATATTTTTTAATGTTTGGGGGTTGATGAACAATTTGAAACTTTATGACGGGTTAATGAGCTGAAGAATCTTTTATTCACCTCTGTTCAGAGGCATTAATAGTTGCATAGCATTCTTTAAATCCCACAATCCCTCCATTTGTCTACTTTAGGTCTTCCATGATTATTTATTCATTCATTCATTCATTCATTCATTCATTCATTCATTCATTCATTCATTCATTTATTTGACTTCTATGCCACCCAATCCCAAAGAACTCAGGGCGGCTTACAACAACGATATAAGTACAATAAAAATAAATACAGAACAGTAAAAGAAGTTGAACAGTTAGCTAAAGTTAAAACATAACAAACTAAACAAAAAACCATTAAAATGTTATTATAAAAAGAAAATCACACTGATGTGCATACACACCATTCTTACAGTTGGCCATCAAGCTGTGAATTTATGGCCTCCAGGCCTGTTGGCAAAGCCAGGTCTTCGTAGCTTTGTGAAAGGCCAGCAGGGTGGGAGCAGTACGTCTATCGGGGGGAAGTTGGTTCCATAGAACTGGGGCAGCCACAGAGAAGGTCCTCCCCCGTGATCCCACCAACCTGCATTGCTTAGTCGACGGGACCTGGAGGAGGCCAACTCTTATTAGTCCCTGGGAGATATGCAGCAGGAGACAGTCCCGTAAATAGTCTAGCCCAGAGCCATGTAGGGCTTTAAAGGACTACAAAATGAACTCCCTCTGATGACCTCTGATCACATTGTCTCTGAACTTGAATGCAAATTTAGCAACACATTTTGATCAGGGGTGAAATGCTACCGGTTTGGCCTAGTTTGGGTAATCTGGTAGCAGCGGCTACTGGTGATTTGGGGAACCAGTAGCAACGGCAGCATGAGGCTCTGCCCACATGCCCAGATGTTGCAATTTTCTTGTTTTTAACCCTCTGCATATGTACAGGGAGTGAAAAAGTGTGCACGCCGCAAGGTGGGTACTGCAAAGCAGACACACAAAATACAAAGCGTAAACTTTTGAACCAGTAGGGAAAGTAAATAGATTTCAACCCTGTTTATGATGACATGGCTTTCTTCGAGCCAAATTTAGTCTTGGTGTCAAAAAAGATTTAGCACCAAATTTCATACTTTATTCTTACTAGTTTTGTCAAAACATTCTAAGCATTTACACCGCTGTGATTATCAATATATAATTAATGTAATATTATGCTGCAAATAGCTCTTTTTGCTGTTCTGTTCGGGTCGTATGTGACCCGAAGCCAAGTTTGAGTCCCTGTAAAAAATTTTCCCTGCATATCTGAAACTTGAAATTTCATGTAGTTTCATCATTTCAGGGGTTCTCTCTATGAGAATTTTTTTGGGGGGGTGGGGGGCTTAGTTTTTGCTGGGCAAAAAAAGTTACAAATCTTATGTTCCTGGGTCACCCTGACCCGGACCGAAAACTCTTCATTTGCAGTGCTTATGTTTGGTCTTTTTGAAAGCTTTTTTCACTTGGAAAGTAGTCTGAACATTTCTGCACACAATGATATGAAAATTGAAATGAAAAAAGTAAATCTTATTGGTTTATTTTGTGGATATAATGCACGCCCCCCCCGTTTTTGTGAAAATTTTTTCAATTTATGGATAGTTTTGCTTGCAAAATGCATTCTATTTTACTAAAGTTGGTGTGGGATTGGTAGCTTGAACATTTCTGAATATAAGAAAAATATAAAGGAACTGAAAAAAATGATTCTTATTGGTTTTTTAACATCAGAAATAAGGCCTCCCCCCCCCCCCCTTGGCTGCTTGCAACCATTTTCACTTTTTATTTTTTTATGCTCCAAATCCGAAATATTCTTTAAAATCTTAGGCATTCATTTACTCAATTTAACAATGCTGATCATCAAAAAATATTTTTGGGGTGGTGGCTAATTGTTTTCTGGGCAAAAAAAAATCATAACTTTGAATCTGTTTCTGTTCGTATGTGACCGGACCAAAAATATTTTTTTTAGGTACTTGAATTTGATCTTTTTGAAAACTTTTTCAACTGGAAAACTAGTTTGAACATTTATGAAAATAATGATATGAAAATTGAACTGGAAAAATTGAGACTTATATTTTTATTTTGATCAAAAAGCCCCTCCCCCATCCTTTTTTAATTTCGTGTCAATTTCTATTTTTTAAGGCTACAAATCCCTAAGGAATTTTCCCCCAAAAGGTTTGATATACTAAATTGAACATTTCTGAATATAAGAAAAATATAAATGAACTGAAAAAAATGGTTCTTATTGGTTTATTTTTGCCACAAAAGGGCCACCCCCCCTCGGCCTTGCTGTGTGCCATTATTGTCACTGTTTATACATATTTGTCTAGAAATATTTGGAATATCCTTTTGAAAATCAACCACATTGTAGCCAGAGAACTAATTTTATGAAACAAATCCATTTTACTAAAAAAAAGTATGTAAGTTTGAAATTAACAGCATAATTTTTATATAAATTGAAATAATTGAGGCATACTTTATGTGCAAAATAAACCAATATGCATCAATTTTTCCAGTTCAATTTTCATATCATTATGTTCAGAAATGTTCAAGCTACCAATCCCACACCAACTTTAGTAAAATAGAATGTATTTTGCTAGCAAAACTATCCATAAAGTGAAGACTATTTAAAAAAAATGGGGGGGGCGTGCATTTCATCAACAAAATAAACCAATATGCATCAATTTTTCCAGTTCAATTTTCATATCATTATGTTCAGAAATGTTCAAGCTACCAATCCCATACCAACTTTAGTAAAATAGAATGCATTTTGCAAGCAAAACTATCCATAAATTGAAAAAAAATTCACAAAAACAGGGGGGGCGTGCATTATATCCGCAAAATAAACCAATAAGATTTACTTTTTTCATTTCAATTTTCATATCATTGTGTGCAGAAATGTTCAGACTACTTTCCAAGTGAAAAAAGCTTTCAAAAAGACCAAACATAAGCACTGCAAATGAAGAGTTTTCGGTCCGGGTCAGGGTGACCCGGGAACATAAGATTTGTTACTTTTCTTAAACAGAACAGCAGGGTTAAATATTTGTGCCTCTACTTCAAATACAGATAAAGGACAGCTAGACAAATATATAGATTGCTGTTCTTGAGAAAATTACTTACTACACTGATTATTGTGTTGTGTTATCAGTTATCCTATCTGATGGGTAATTGAAGAACATCTATGAATACCAATGTATTAACTTAGCTAAATTTGAATAATCTTTGCATTATTTTAAAGTGAATAAGGTAACGATAGTAACATGAAGGAAAACCTAAATTATCTATTTCTATATCAATCATGAACAGAAGTAATTGGAATTACATTTTAAAAGTCATTATCTATTTATATCTTTCTTTCACTACTTATCTATTTTGTTAGATCTCTAATTAATTGCTTGTGGAAGATCTTTAGTATTTTGGAACATCAGGAACTTTATTTGCATTAAAAAGGCAGTGCACTCTATTTTTACATTATTTACATATAAAAAAATATTTTCATATAACATAACTGCACGAAAAGAGAAGTCTCTGCCTTCTATATTTACATCTACCTTTTTATTTATTTCTTATATTTCTACCCAATAAATGTTAAATTGTTTGACGTGCCCCTCATTTGCAGCTATAATCAATATTTCAAATAATTTTAGATGCATGCCATGTTGCAAGATGTAAAATGGGTACCAACTAGAGATAATCTGCAGAAGGGATCACATTAAAACAATAATATCAAGTCCCAAGGCAAAATCCAATATATTCAGTTTTGGCATTAAAACAGACCAGACTTTCCTAATGGGCACCCTCCAGCGATCACTTTTATCCTGAACCAGTGTCCATTGATCTGACTGATGGATTGTCGGAAACATAATCCAACATATCTGAAAGACATTTATTCAAGAAGACTAGTCTATATCTGGAATAATAAGTCTAGACTAGCCCTTTTATCTTGCTAAAAAATAAAATGACAAAAATCTAATGCATAATTTATTTATTATTTATTTACTTATTAATTGGATTTGTATGCTGCCCCTCTGTGGGGACTCGGGTCAGCTCATAACATATAAAAAAAACATAATAAGACATCTAGATCCAATTATATCATTAAAAAGCTAAAAATTCTAATATAATTAAAAACATTCATTACCATTTACTCCGAGGAAACACACTAAATATCTATAATCTGCCAAAAATTTATGTCAACTTCTTTATATCTTAAAAGTTTCCATTTTCACTGCCCTTATATTTTCTCAGGTATCTTGGGGCTAGAGTAGGGTAATTCAACAGGTACGGTTTAATGTCTGTGGAGATTCTCAGTCATCCAGGCCAGGGTTGCTTTTTCCAAAGGCAACTGGACTTTTTCCTTGAATGCGTTTTGCTTCTCATCCAAGAAATTTCTTTGGCCAGAACTTAAGAAGCATCCTGGATAAGAAATGAAACATCTTCAAGGAAAAACAAAGTCCAGTTGCCTTTAGAAAAAGTACCTTTAGGATAACATGTACAGCTTGTTTTACAAGTGAAATATTTCTACATTAATTTAACAAAGGTATTGTTGTATGCACAGTGTATGCAACACACATTATACAGGTAGTGTTTGATTTACAATGTATCACTTTGTGCCTATTCAAAGTTACAACACACCTACTTTGGGAGTACTTACAACCCAGATTCAAAGTTCCAGTGGTCAGGTCCCCTCCAAGGTCATGTCATCGCTTGGCAATACAGATGGCCATTTGCAGCATCCTGGGGTCACATGACTGTTTTATGAATGTTTGCCTGAAAACTGGCACTTATTTCCGGTTTTCTGCAAAACTACGCCCATAGAGAACCATGGGTTTGCTTAATAACCACCACTTAATGACAGCCACTAAAAAAGTCATAATAGCAGGTTGATCATGTTTTATAAACTATACAATGCACAATGGGAATTTCATTCATTCATTCATTCGTTCATTCATTCATTTATTCTGCCCTTCTCCTTAGACTCAGGGTGGCTTACAATATGTTAGCAATACTACTTTTTAACAGAGCCCGCATATTGCCCCCACAATCTGGGTCCTCATTTTACCCACCTCGGAAGGATGGAAGGCTGAGTCAACCTTGAGCCGGTGATGAGATTTGAACTGCTGACCTACAGATCTACAGTCAGCTTTAATGGCCTGCAGTACTGCACTCTACCTGCTGCGCCACCTCGGCTCCTTTATTCTATAATTATATAGAATATATAGATTCTATAATAGTCACAAATAAATAATTACCTGTGTCAAAAGCAGCCCCAAATTCTCAAAAGTATGAAGATTTATATAGATTTACTTTTCCCCCCTTCTCTTTGTATCTGCATGCTACTTAATAGTAAGACCAGAAAAAGCAACAGCTGAACTCAAAGTTGCAAGTAAACAAATACATAGCATAGGGTACATACATACCTATAGTATATGTAATAACAAGCCACGAGAATCATGTACCTGATGGAGCTTAATGTACCCAGAACCTCACCTGATATATCTATTGAGCATCATAAAACTAATTATATTTATCCCATTAAAAGATCTGCCTCAAAGTGTCAAATATTCTACGAGAGTGAGTCAAAAAGTAATGCCATCTTATTTAGGACAGGTATAATTACCAACACAGGAACATGTCACATACATCAAAATGAAGCTGTTCCTCTGTGGATCACATCCTTCCTTCTCAACATAGTTGACACTTCTCTCAATAACAATGTTTCACCTTCGAATGAGAGCATGTATCCCTGCCTCGTAAAATTTTGTTGACTGTTCTTTGAGCCACTTCTTCACTGCAGTTTTCAATTCCGCGTCACGGGAATAAAGTTTGCCTCTCAAACCCACCTGCATACATTGCTACAATCTAAAGTATTGTTCTCAAACACCTTTTCTTATCATCTCTGAATGTTCACAGAAGCTACCCCCCCCCCCAGCAACAAGGAATTCAGTCATTGCTCTTTGTTTTTGACGCAACTCTAAGGGGGCAGCCATTTTGAATTTTCCTTGAGAGTCTACAAATCTGGAAAGTAAGAAACAAAATATTTTGGAATGTAAATGATATAATCATTTATAACTGGGAAAATTTTCAGATATTTTTATCACTGTTCCTAAATAAAATGGTATTACTTTTTGACAAACCCTCACCCTACTTTTATCACTCACTTCATCCTCAAGGTAGCTGCAAACTTTAATCACTTACTTGGAATTATCTGGCTGTTAGCATCTGGGAGGGTAATGTAGCATGTGGAGAGATTATGCCAGGTTGCTCGCAGTTGAGCAAATAGAGACTGAAGTTGCATTAAAGTGAGCTGGATGGGGGGGGGGAGAGATAGAATGAACAGCTTTATGGCAAACTGCCAACTACCTGCTGTTGTTCTCAGCAGCAAGTATCAGAGTGGCAGCCGTGCTCCGGTTCTGCACCTTAGTTAATTTCAGTCTGTCTCCTTGTATGAAGTCACAGTTGATTGACTGTATTCAGGGATGCCTGGAAAAAAAAGGATGCTGAAGAAAAACATCTGTGCGTTATATCAAATCACTTGAGATGCGATTCAATCCAAGTCCATAGAAGAGCCTATAAATGTGTAGATATAAGATCTGTTCTGTTTCCAACCACATTTAACTTCCCTGCTGCTGACAGACGGAAATCACAAGCTTGTTTTCTCCAAGGGTTTGTGAAAGAATATGCAAATATCTAAGCCCCCTAAAGTTTAACCCCTATGATTTGGACGTTCTTTGCAGACGAGAAAAAAGCAGAAAAATCCTTGAGACAAAAGAAGGAAAAACATGGTAAGGCTGGGTTTTTTTTTCTCCTTCTAAAAGACTGTATGAAAAGTAATTGGTCTCTGGATTTGCCAGTTTTATTTATTTATTTATTTATTTATTTTTATTCTTTGTCCAATATACAATACATATGGAAGAGAATAGACATTAAGTAATATATATAAAGATAGAAAGTAAAAAAGAAGAGAAGTAGATGGGAGGGAGAGAATATATATGATATAAGAGATAAGGAGAGAATATATAAGTATATACGATATATATATATATATATATATATATATATATATATATATATACGAGATATATATATATATATATATATATATATATATATATATATAGAGAGAGAGAGAGAGAGAGAGAGAGAGAGAGAGAGAGAGAGAGAGAGAGATAAGGAGAGAATATATATGATATATGAGATAAGGAAAGACAATTGGACAAGGGACGATAGGCATATCAGAGCACTTATATATGCCCCTTACTGGCCTCTTAGGAACCTGGAGAGGTCAATCATGGAGAGTCTAAGGGAGAAATGTTGGGGGTTTGGAGTTGACACTATTGAGTCCGATAATGAGTTCCAATATCTTTCCTTCCTCACTTACCTTAATATTAACAAAGTGAATTGTATGACCTTCAGTTTAAAAATTGTATTTGTTTTTTTTTCTTTTACTTATATACAGGGAAAACAATTGAAAAGACACATTTGAAAGTAAAACATGACAAAGGTATGTATGTACTTTGTGTGTGCGTGCATGCATGTGTGTGTGTATATATGCATGCATGTGGTTTTTACCCAGCCATTCAATCTGCAAGGACTTGGGCGGCTTATAAATTTAATCAATTAAATTAAATTCAAGACTTCAAGGCAATTTACTCAAACCTCTTCCTGTGAAGAAAGTTGGGATGATGCAGAATGAGTCCAGAACAGTGTCAGGCCAAAGTCTTCATGTGGAGTTAGAGAGTTCAGCCTGACACAACACAAGGGGGGATGGGAGGGATAGTGAGTAGTCAGAGGGGAAAGTTACTAGACACAACCAAAGATTCCTTTCTCAAAGCCAAGGCCACTGTTTGTTCTGCCTCAACTGAAGAGAAGAGGAAGTTGATAAGCCCTTGCACACACACTGGTTCTCGTGATGAACTTGTGGGTGGTGGGATGTAAGATGAAGCTTAATCTAGGTGCGATTCTGGGAAGTACTCAGAATTGGAATGACAATGGCATAGCTAACATGGTGCTGTTAATAAATCAAGCTCTGATTGAGAGAATTGGACTGGGACTTGTTTTATTTCTCAGATGCTATTTAGAATGCTGACACAGGGGTTCCCAACCTTTTTTTTGCCCATGTCCCACCTAAGCATCTCTAAAATCCTGACATATAATTCTTACTATTCAAAAAGTGAATTCCTACTCATCTGGAGGAAGCCTAAAAGGCCATTAACTTGGTTTAACCCTATTAAAAATCAAATTCCCTTCCCCTGTGGGGCGTAGGCCCCATGTTTGGGAACCAAGGGTCTACAATCACTCAGTAGGATTCAATGGCTGAGATAGAGTAGAGTCTTTGCTCCCTCTTCTTATTGCAGCAACATACAATTGTCCTTACAAACCATAAATCTAGAGAGTTACTTTTAAGAGAAGAACAACAAGCTCCTAGACTTTTGTTTGAAGCTGGACTATTGTGGTATTTAGCTTTTCTGCAAATCAATTGGTCCTCTGTAACTATCGTATTATTGGGAATGGGGAATGGCATTGGCCCTGAAAAGTTTAGGAGAAAGATGGGGAAAGAGAAAAACATGGTCGCCTCCATGGACCTTTGATTCCATGATTTTGTGACCCAAGGAAGTTTTCCTTCTAACCTTGATAAA
The DNA here is from genome assembly GCF_031021105.1 of Erythrolamprus reginae. NCBI lineage: Eukaryota > Metazoa > Chordata > Lepidosauria > Squamata > Dipsadidae > Erythrolamprus > Erythrolamprus reginae. The sequence continues at coordinate 306,373,097 of NC_091950.1, read as the reverse complement.
GTCTCATGGACTTTGATTAAAGGCTAAAACATATACAGTTCTTTGAAGAGAGTAGCTGTGCATCTAATGTGTGTGTTTATGCGTCTATATTTTTAATGCCTATAATGCTTGTATTTAGAATCCAAAACAATTAAATATTTTTGTTTTGTTTAACAGTTCCTGCAGAAAAAGCAGCTCATTTTTATTACAATATGACTACAGGTAATAGGTGGTTGGTTTCTTCTTCTTCTTCCTCCTCCTCCTCCTCCTTTACTCTTTAAATCCAATGTCTCTTAAGATTTAATATTAATTGTTCACTTGTAAGATCCATTAATCTTAATGAAAAATCACATTTTACTTGATGTTTGAACTCATACCTTGTTATTTTCCAAGCCATAACTGTCTACTGTTTGATGTACAATGGCTTGGGGAGGGGCATTTTCCAAACTTGAGCAGGTGCTCCAGTTGCAGCCCTACCTGGAACCTTCTCATAGTGATCCATGCCTTCATTAACACTTGGTTAGATTTTCTGCAGCTAATCTACAAGACAATTAAGAAGCTGTAGGCAGACCAAAATGGGGCTGATGTAGAATCTGGCACTCACACATGGGCCCTATGTTGGCTTCCTTAGGTTTTCAAATATAATTTAAAATTTGTAAATTAATTTTAGGGTTGCTTTTACCAATGAGAATGTTGACCAATTCAACACTTGGCAGAATAGTGAGCTTTCTTCCCCACTTTCTCATGACATGGGAGGCTAAATCATGCTGCATTTCTGTAGCAGTACCAGCTTTTTGGAATGGCCTCCTAGAATGTAGGCTAGATCTGAACTTGACTGCCTTTTGGAAGCAGCTGAAAACATATCTCTTTTGGAAGGTCTTGGAAGAGGTTTCCATGCATCTGAAAAGAATATTTAAAAATGGACAAATAAGGAAGCCTTATGGTAGTGATGGAGAATCTATGGCATGTGTGCCGGAATTTCACACATTTGTCTGGATATTTCAGCCGTTGCCCATTGCTCTTCCGATTCTGATGTGCATATGCCAGCTGGTCTTTGTATGCGAGGGAGCATCAGAAAGTGGAAGACCAGCTCGCTGGCATGCATACACATGCCGGAAAGCTGCGCTTCTGGTTTCTGGTGAGCACATGTGCACTGGGCAGCTTGTCTTCACGTAAACATGTGTGCCAGAAACTGGAAGACAAGATGACTGGCACACATGTGCATACCGGAAACCAGAAGTTCATCCTCTCAGTGTGAACATACACACTGGGGACCTACTGAAGTTTCCAGCATTATCACATGTGCATGCCAGGGAGCTTCTCTTCTGGTATCTGGTGGTCCCCCACTCCCGTTTCAGCACAGTTATACAACTGTGCAAAAAAAGAAAGCCTTTCATCCCATTATCAAAGACATTCATAGTCATAGCTTTTTTTGCATTTCAACATGATGTGACTTCAAAAATGCTGCTGGATTAACTTAATTAAGTAGGAAAGAAAGCCATTGAAGGAAAGCAAATTAGCAAAGAAAGCAAATAATTAATTGATTAGCAAAGAAAACAAAGAATTAGCAAAGAAACATGCTCTACAGATTCTCTCCCTCTTTCTGAAATTTTCTTTCTTTCTTTTCAGAAAAAATGTCAAAAACTGCAAAACCAGGAAGTAAGTTAAAAGGCCTTGCAAAGATCTTTGATTTTCAAGTGATTTTAATTCCTTGTCAGGATATGTAACTTGGTACCCACAGTATTGTTTTACCTCATCTTGTCAGATTAAGAAAGAATGAACAATTTGTCTTTGAAAGCTAGTTAATGAGGGAAAGCCCATTTTACATATTTTGTAAGATTAAACTAATCTTGAAAGCAGTCGCATTGTGAAGGAGAAAAGATAAATTAGTACTAAAAATGTGAACAAGACATCCATTTTTATACATTTGTGTGCTATCTGCACAAGTACAAGAGGGGATAGTTCAAAAATGATTTCCATATAAATCAACTACTTTTTCCAGACTTTTTCCAACAGCTGTGTAAATGTTGTAATAATCTCCTAATATCTAAAAATATCTTAATATCTAATAATCCTGCTCTTCTGGTTGTAAGAAAAATGTAACTCCATAAAACACACCTATTCACTCCTTCCCTTTCCAGTAATTGCATATAGATTATTGCCATTGTATAAATCTTCAGATATCCATCTTCTACAATTTGTTTTTGAAGTTTAGGATGGGAAGGATTTACACTATTATAGTTGTAGTGTAATGACTCTTTAATACCAAGAATAAGACTCAAGCCAGTCAAATTAATTTGTAATTCAGTAATTCACATTCAGTACAGGTTAAAAATTCAACTTCTACTAATATTTAGCAGGTGAAAATTGTGCTCATGAGAGGCCCAAAGCCCACATGAACCCATTTTTAAAATTCTAAACTGTAATTCTACTAAATGGAAGACTTGCTTTACATTCTTAGAATAATTATTAGCCTCGACTTTATCATCTTCCTTCAAGAAAGAGGGGTTCTTCTTTGGGGGGAGTTCAATTCTTAAAAATGGGCCAGTATAAACCTAAGAAAAATTCAGATTAGCTGAACAGAATCTGTGTACTGGTCATGCTAATGACTCTCCATGTTGATGTGCTATTTTTGTAATATTGAAATCCTTATTATCAATGAATGTGAATCAAATGACATGTTCCCTCTTAATAGGAAGAGTAAGATGGGTTGTTTGTAAAAATAATAATGACAGAATATTAAGTAATTGGAATGGACAAACCATCTATAAGGGTTATCCGTAAAGTAAGGTTACAAGGCACATAGCTCTTGTGGGGAATGTCCACGGGGGAAGTTGGAAGCCAGCGGAAAAGAACGAGCAGTGCCAATGGTCAGTAGGTCATTGATGGACGTTGTGTTGAAGGTTAGAAATGAGCATCCTCATCTTGGGTGGGTAAAACAATTTCCATCTGTGTCATAGCCAGATCTGGTATTTGATTTGTGAAAACCCTTACAGTTGTTTGCTTTCATCCAGTAGCTTTCTTTAACTACATTTTGATTTACCTCAGATTGAGAGGGCTGTTCTGTAGCATTAATGTTTCACCCATGAAGTAGAGCTAAGCAAAATATTCCGCAGCATAATATCCTAGGATGTTTGGGCTTCAACTACAACCTATTGGTTTCTATAAGAGATGTCAGGATAAGAGCATATCTCTGATGGATATGTGGACTTTATGTTGCATTGAATGAAGAAAAACTGGACTTTAACCAATACAGAAATCTAGGGAGAAAGCAATAATGAATGTATTGACAATCTTAAATCAGATTTAGTTAACATAGGAACTGTTGGTCATGTTCAATTATTTTTAGCTAAATGTTTATATTTAACACTTTTTACTCCATTTTGTTGCCTCTTAATGATAATTTGATTAATTAACACTTAAATATACTAATTACCTAATAATGGTTAAAACAGCATGTGCATCCCAGACAAGACTGTGAACTATACTGTTGGCTATGTACAGAGCCACCCATTGATAGGTAGGTCATAAATGATGAATTAGATTAAAGACAATCTGTTGGAGAGGAAAATAGCAACCTACTTCAGCAGTTTGCCAGGATAGAATATTCACAATCAGATTTGTGTCAACATGATGTTAGAAGATTTAAAAGCAAGTCACAGACATGAGTATTGGTAGTGATCATGATAAGGCTGGAGTAGAGCTAAAAGCATATTAAGTCCCTAGAGGCAAAAAGGAAATTTAGTTCTGCAAAAATATGTATACTATTTGTATCTGGATTGCCAGAGCAAAACATACTTGATGCTGTCAAAATAGAAATGTCGAGAAGCAATTACTGCCTGACAATCCTGGCAAAATAATGTCTATTGGGTCATGAAGAATTGGAAGTGACTGAATGATTGAATAACAATACTAATTAGGAGCCATGTCCTTTCTCTTATCCGATAATTGTTGTAAACCAAAATAATGTATACAAGGTACGTTTTACTGGTGACATTGATAGCACTGGCAAGTATTCAAACAATATGTCTTGAGAAACTCTTGCCAACCAATGCAAAGCAACAGAAGAAGAGTAAGAAGTCCCATTTTATCTATGAGATAATGGTATAAATAGTAACTTGGTTAAGACACACATGCAGGTTTATACCTCCATATAATATGGAGTACCACTCATGGAGAAATTCATTGCCACAATATTATTTCTTTCAATGACGAATCTATTGTGGACAAACCATCTAATATTTATTTATTTATTGTTTATTTCTTAATTGGATTTATATCTATATACTATGCAATAGTATATACTACTAATATATTATGCAAACTTCATACCAGCATGCCCAATATACAGTGAACCCTCAAGTTTCGCGTCCTCGAGCATCGCGAAAGGGCTATTTCGCGAGTTTTCAACCCGGAAGTAAACTCCACCATCGGCGCATGCGTGCCTTTTTTTCTATGGCCACGCATGCGTAGATGGTGGAGTTCCCCAGCTGGGAAGCTGGGCGGCTTCCCTGGGTCTTCCCCCTCTTGCCCCGGTAAGACCCCAGCGGCAGCGCGAGCAACGGCGTGGGAGGGCGGGCGGCACGCGCAGGGACACCCCAGCTCCGCTCCCCAGCTGGGAAGCGGCCCCAGCAACAGCGTGGGCGGGCGGGCGGTGCGCGCGCGCTTGGGGAAACCCCAGCTCCGCTCCCCAGCTGGGAAGCGGCCCCAGCAACGCGCGCGCGCTTGGGGAAACCCCAGCTCCGCTCCCCAGCTGGGAAGCGGCCCCAGCAACAGCGTGGGTGGGCGGGCGGTGCGCGCGCGGTTGGGGAAACCCCAGCTCCGCTCCCCAGCTGGGAAGCGGCCCCAGCAATGCGCGCGCGCTTGGGGAAACCCCAGCTCCGCTCCCCAGCTGGGAAGCGGCCCCAGCAACAGCGTGGGCGGGCGGGGCGGTGCGCGCACGCTTGGGGACACCCCAGCTCCGCTCCCCAGCTGGGAAGCGGCCCCAGCGACAGCGTGGGCGGGCGGCACGCACGCGGGGAAACCCCAGGCGCGAGCAACGGGGTGGGCGGGCGAAGGGCGGGCGGCGGTGGAAGTAAAAACACCATCTGCGCATGCGCAGATGGTGTTTTTACTTCCGCACCGCTACTTCGCGAAAAATCGATCATCGCTTGGGGTCCTGGAACGGAACCCTCGCGATGATCGAGGGACCACTGTATATTCAAAAAGCTTAACTGCTGCCAATACAATCTTTGGTTGTAGGTAGGGGTGAAATGGTCCCAGTTCGCTTGTGCCTGTCAGTCATCTGAGAGCCGGTCGCGAAGGGAGTGTGAGGCTCCACCCTCCTGCCCGGACACCGCTATTTGGGTCCTTTTAACTTCTGTGCATGCGAGAGACATTTTGCGCATTGTTGTAGGGTTTTAGAGAGTATCTTCTTTGGGATTTTTAAAGGAATGTCTGGCATGGATTTGAATGGATGAAAATGATTTCAGCATTATTAGGGACTAAAAATGTAGCATGTCATACTTCTGTCTGTTATTTTGGATACTTGTACCCTTCGCCCAGTGAAGGGCTACCAAAAGTTTTACTACAACACTGTGGGCGTGGCTTATGCAGGATGCCCTGCATTTTCTTTCAATATCTTTCAGTGCAAATGGGGTGCTCTGGGGTGGAGCTCCATTTTTCACTATCCCACTTCATGGTTCCCCCCATCGAGGCAGTAGCCCACCTTTGCCTTGGCCTGTCCATCTCAGGACAGGCCTCCTTCTTCCTCTCTAGCTGCCCATGACACAAATGAAACATTTCCTCCTTCTCTTCTTCACTGCCAATCCCTTTAGACATCACTTTTTGAGAAACCACTTCTTTCTTTTAAGTGACATGCAAAGGTTCAACACGTCCCTTTGGTCCAGCTAGATAACTTCATCACAGCTTGGGCATAGGATGTAAATTGAGAGTGGTTTTTTGGGGGTTGTAGTTTTGTTTTTTTGTTTTTGCTTTCCTCCACTGTTTTCCTAGTGCAAACACTTTGCGGGAACAATTTGAGAAAAAGTAGTTTCTAAAGGGCTAGCTATTTATTCTCTTGTAGCTCAAATGAACATTAAGATAGTGGTACCTATGACATCATAAGTTGCCAAAGGCTTATAACAAACCTATAACATCAGATATATTTGCTGGTCTTTTACAGTGACAAAGAGTGCCTGGTTATTTCAGATTTTTTAAAAAGAAATAAATAAAAGGATCCGGTTCTCAGTGGACCAGTTAATCAAAGTGAACTATGATGTTGTTTCGTGACTCAGTGTGTTAATGAAGTCTCCATCTGCTTTGCCTTTGCTGCCAAAGTACTTTGCTTTAATGAAAGATGTCTGCTGAGTGACCTGCTCCTGACCCACAAGCATAACTCATTACGTATTTGGCTCAAAATGGAATTGCACCGAGATATCTCTAATTAGCAACATTTTTATATTCAGGTCAAGATTCAGGACTTCATATTTAACAGTCTTTCCTAGGCAGCTGCAAGCTATTTGACACATCAAATATGATGACCAGCATCAAAAAAATGTGCACCAAGAAAAAAAGAGTCCCCTTTAGAGCACAAGCATTTAATTGCTAAAGACTCAGAGCTGCATTAATAAGAGTTGCGTTTGAGCAAATCTTACCGCAACTTTTCTCTAATTTCATTCATGGAAAACTGAACAAAAATATATCTTCATATTACTCCCCATAACTGAAGCTCTGTTGGGGGGGGGGGGTTTGCATGCCCGCAGGTGTACACAGACACAGGGCCACCATCAGGAATTTTGGGGCCCCATACAGACTAAGTGTCTGGGGCCCCCGCCCGCCATTTTAAAACTATTGCCCCCAAATCCCGTGCCATGCCCACCATGGCCGCACACCCTGGGCAATCCGTCCCCCGGCCCTCTGAGGTCAAACACAGCCCTGATGTGGCCCTCAATGAAATTGAGTTTGACACCCCTGGCCTAGAGGCTAAATCCTATGACCAAGGGCTAAGAGAACGAGTATGTTTAGCTCAACAAATAGAAAACTGAGGGGGAATATAATAATAGTTCCCCAATCCTTAAAGGGCTGCCACAGAGCAGATGGCATCTATTTATTCTCCATGCCACCTGAAGGTAGTACAAGAAGCAATGGGCGGAACCTCACCAAGAAGAAATGCAACCTGGAAATAAGGAAAAACTTGGGACTGGGCGGCATAGAAATAAATAAATAAATAAATAAATAAATAAATAAATAAATAAATAGGTTTCTCCCTTGTGGGGTGCCTCAGGGGTCAGTCCTCTCCCCCCTGCTATTCAACATCTACATGAAACCGCTGGGCGAGATCATCCAAGGACATGGGGTGAGGTATCATCAATATGCGGATGATACCCAGCTTTACATCTCCACCCCATGCCCAGTCAACGAAGCGGTAGAAGTGATGTGCCGGTGCCTGGGGGCTGTTGGGGCCTGGATGGGTGTCAACAGACTCAAGCTCAACCCGGATAAGACGGAGTGGCTGTGGGTTTTGCCTCCCAAGGACAATTCCATCTGTCCGTCCATTACCCTGGGGGGGGAATTATTGACCCCCTCAGAGAGGGCCCGCAACTTGGGCGTCCTCCTCGATCCACAGCTCACATTAGAAAACCATCTCTCAGCTGTGGCGAGGGGGGCGTTTGCCCAGGTTCGCCTGGTGCACCAGTTGCGGCCCTATCTGGACCGGGACTCATTGCTCACAGTCACTCATGCCCTCATCACCTCGAGGTTCGACTACTGTAATGCTCTCTACATGGGGCTACCTTTGAAAAGTGTTCGGAAACTTCAGATCGTGCAGAATGCAGCTGCGAGAGCAGTCATGGGCTTACCCAGGTATGCCCATGTTTCACCATCACTCCACAGTCTGCATTGGCTGCCGATCAGTTTCCGGTCACAATTCAAAGTGTTGGTTATGACCTTTAAAGCCCTTCATGGCATCGGACCAGAATATCTCCGAGACCGCATTCTGCCGCAATAATCCCAGCGACCGATTAGGTCCCACAGAGTGGGCCTCCTCCGGGTCCCGTCAACTAAACAATGTCAGTTGGCGGGCCCCAGGGGGAGAGCCTTCTCTGTGGCGGCACCGACTCTCTGGAACCAACTCCCCCCGGAGATCAGAACTGCCCCTACTCTTCCTGCCTTCCGTAAACTTCTCAAAACCCACCTTTGCCGTCAGGCATGGGGAAACTAAACATCTCCCCCTGGGCCCACTGAATTTATACATGGTATGCTTGTGTGTGTGTATGTTAGTATAGGTTTTTTTAAAAACACTTTTAATATTTTAATTAATTGGATTATGTATTGGATTGTTTTTTCACTTGTTGTGAGCCGCCCCGAGTCTTCGGAGAGGGGCGGCATACAAATACAAATAATAAATAAATAAATAAATAAATAAATAAATAAATAAGAATATAAGAATATAAGAATATAAGAATATAAGAATATAAGAATATAAGAATATAAGAATATAAGAATATAAGAATATAAGAATATAAGAATATAAGAATATAAGAATATAAAAATATAAAAATATAAAAATAAATAAATCCCTTCTTTTTTATTAAAAGAAATTAATAATTAAAAAAAGCCAAAATCCATTACTATTAAAACTAAAACAACCAGCAAAACTATTAATAAAAATAGGTGAGGGCTGGGGGGTTTTTCTGTTATTATTTAAGTGCTTTTACCATATGCTTTAAATCAGGGGTCTCCAACCGCCGGTCCGCGGACCGGCACCGGGCCGCTGGGGGTTTTCAGCCGGTCCGCGGCGCCAGGGCCCCCTCGGCCTTTCCGCGCTGCCCACCGCCCGCCCGATTTGCCCCCTCTGCTCCTCTGCCACCTCCTGCCTTTCACCGCAGCTCCTCCCGCACCCGGAACGCACGCCCTGCCCGCCTCACATTTGCCGAGAGGACTTTCGCCCCGGGCTCTCAGCAAGGGGGCTGCATGAGAGGCGGGGCCGGCGGAAGGTGATATTCAATGTCGGGGGCGCACGGGCGGTCTTGCGCGCGCTCCCTATCTCCCTGCTAGCCCACTCGGAATACTGTATTCAAAATAAGAAAAGCCTTCGCCGGCAAAGGCTTTTCTTATTTTGAATACGTATTCCGAGTGGGCTAGCAGGGAGATAGGGAGCGCGCGCAAGACCGCCCGTGCGCCCCCGACATTGAATATCACCTTCCGCCGGCCCCGCCTCTCATGCAAACCCCCTTGCTGAGAGCCCGGGGCGAAAGTCCTCTCGGCAAATGTGAGGCGGGCAGGGCGTGCGCGCGTCACCGCTGAGAAGAATGGAGAGAGAACGAGAGTGAGTGAAAGCAACAGACAGCAAGATAGAGAGAAAGTGAGAAAGAGAGAGTGAGAGAAAGGGGGGGAGAGAAAGAGATAGCAAGAGAGAGAGAACAAGAGAGAGAAAGAGCGTGAGAAACAAAACAAGAGAGAAAGAGAGAGAGAGAGAAAGCAAAAGAGACAGAAAGAAAACAAGAGAGAGAAAGTGAGAAGAAGAGAGAGAAAGAGGGGGAGAGAGAGAGAAAGAGAGAGGGGGGAGAGAGAGAAAGAGAGGGAGAAAGAGAGGGAAAGGGGGGAGAGATAGCAAGAGAGGGAGAGAGAAAGAGAGAGGGAAAGGGGGAGAGAGGGGGGAGAGAAAGAGGAGATAAAGGAAGAGGAGAGAGAGAAAGGAAGAGAAAGAAAGAAAGAGGGATAGAAAGAGAGAGAGAGTGAGAGATGCTCAGTGAGCCTTTCTTTGAAGTTGCCTTTCTTTCTTTCTTTCTTTCTTGCTCTTTTTCTTTCTCTCTTTTACCTTTCCTTCCTCTATTTCTTTTCTTTCTCCTTCCTACCTTCTTCCCTCCCTCCCTCCAGTCCTTCCTCTCTTACTCTCCCCTTTCATAAGTTTCCTTGCTTCCTTCCTCTGTTCCTGTCCCTTCCCTCTTTCCTTCTTTCTTCCTTCCTTCCTTCCTTTCCTCCCTTCCTTTCCTCCCTCCATTTCTTGCTTTCCTTTTCCTTCCTCCCTTCTTTCCTCCCTCATTCCCTTCTTTCACTCCTTCCTCTCTTACTCTCCCCTTTCACACCTTTCTTTGCTTCTTTGCACCCTTCTTCTGTTCCTGTACCTTCCCTCTTTCCTTCCTTCCTTCCCACCCTCCGTCCATTCATTCACCCATTCCTCTCTTGATCGCCCCTTTTACGGCGCCGCTGACAGCTAGCTCCCCCCCCCCCACCGGGCCATGGAAAACTGGTCTAGTTGAAAGCCGGTCCCTGGTGCAAAAAAGGTTGGGGACCTCTGCTTTAAATCAAGAGTCATCTCTCTCTTTCCTGTCATTCTCTGCCTCAATCATTTTCTCATTTCTCTTTTCTCTCCCCTTTATTCTATCATTTCTCTCTCTCTCTTCCTTCCACTCTTCTCTCTCTCTCTTTCTTCCTCTCTCTCTCTCTTCATTCCTCTCATCTCTCTCTTTCTTTCTCTTTCTCTATCATGCTATCTTCCTCTCTTTCACTCTCTTCCTTCCTCTCATCTCTTTCTTTCTTTCTCTCTTTCTCGTTCTCTATCTTGCTTTCTTCCTCTTTTACTCTCTTCCTTCCTCTCTCATCTCTCTCTTTCTTTCTTTCTTTCTTTCTTTCTCTCTTTCTCGTTCTCTATCTTGCTTTCTTCCTCTCTTTCACTATCTTCCTTCCTCTCTCATCTCTTTCTTTCTTTCTCTCTCTCTCTTTCTCTCTCTTGCTTTCTTCCTCTCTCTCACTCTTACTTCCTCTCTCATCTCTTTCTTTCTTTCTTTCTTTCTCTCTCTTTCTCTATCTTGCTTTCTTCCTCTCTCTCACTCTCTTCCTTCCTCTCTCATCTCTTTCTTTCTCTATCTTGCTTTCTTCCTCTCTCTCACTCTCTTCCTTCATCTCTCATCTCTTTCTTTCTTTCTCTATCTTGCTTTCTTCCTCTCTCTCACTCTCTTCCTTCCTCTCTCATCACTCTCTCTTTTTCTTTCTTTCTTTCTTTCTCTTTCTCTCCCCCCCTCTTTCTTTATCTCTCCCCCTCTTGCTCTCTCTCTTTTTCTCACTTTCTCTCTCTTGTTTTCTTTCTCTCACTCTTTCTCTCTCTCGTTCTCTCTCTCTTGCTATCTCTTTCTCTCCCCCCTCTTTCTCTCTCTCTCTTTCTCACTTTCTGTCTATCTTGCTCTGTCGCTGTCACTCTCTCTCATTCTCTGGATGCTGGCGAAAGTGCTTTTCAATGTCCCTGCCAGCCCGCCCGGAACATTCAAATTAAGGGGGGGAAAAGCCGGCAAAGGTTTTCTTTCTTTTTCGGCAAGAAAAACCTTGGCCGGCGGAGGAGAAAGAGAGGTGGGTGGGTGGGCGGACGGACAGGCGGGGGCAGCGGAGAGTAGCCAGGGGTGTGAGGGGGCTAGAGGCGCGGGGGGGCTGGGGGCGGCCGTGGCGTGCGCGCCCTTGGAAAAGGGTGTGCGGGCTGGGGGGCGTTTTGGGGGGCGCTGGCTAAGGCATGCGCAGCCTACAGCTACAGGGAACGCTCCGGCCGCCCAAGCCTCGTTCCCCAATGCCGCCACCCCGAAGGGGCTCCTACCTTTGCCACATGGCATGCGGGAGCGGGAGGGGACCGCCGCGCTGCCAAAGGCTCCGGGGCTTTGAGTTCTGCCTCGCGACGACGAGGACCAGAGAGCAGAGGGCGCGCCTTTTACTTTGCTGAGGTGAGGCAGGCGGCCGGCAAAAGAGGGCGGGTACAGTCTGCGCAAGTGCAAGGAGCTGCTGACTGGGTGCCAGGAGGCCAGCCGGCGGGCCCCCCTAATTGTTCAATTTGGCCGGGCCCGTGACGCCACTCCCAGTAGTCCCGGTCTATCGGCGGCCCTGCACAGACATGCAATTTGCACATATCCTTGTTCGAATTGTATAAGAAATATGGACATGGCACACAGGAAACAAGTAATTTGGTTAATGAAAAGTCTGATGCTAGATCAGGGTTGTCAAACTCAAGGCCCAGGGACCGGATTTGGGCCATGGAGTGCTTAGATCTGGCCAATGGGGTTGCCCTGGAGAACCAGCCCCATGGTGCCTCACCCAAGCTCCATTTTTGCTGGCAGAAGGTTGCAGGCATAGTCACAACCAGAAACAGAGCTCGGTAGTCTGTTTTCACTGGGAGAGCATTCGGCCTACTACAAGCACCCCTGATAAGAGGGATGTTGAGCTGATCACGCCCACCCTGGCCCTCCGAGGTCAAACACAACCTTGATGCAGCCCTCAATGAAATTGAGTTTGACACCCCTGTGCTAGAGCCTTGAGCCATTCTTCCATTTCTTTTTTGAATGATTTCCCACCCACTGATATCCATGGGAGATAAGGCAAAGATTCCAGATCCAGGATTAGCATTGCCTTCCCGCTGCTTGGGATCCTGGAAAAGAATCATGGGAGAGGTCTTTTCCTTCTCCTAAATCACAGGCTTTGACAGCCTGAAGACCTGGCTCTGCCAGTTGATCTTGGGATCCAATGCAGGAGTACCATACTGGATTAATTAGCTGATCTCACTTCCACCCTGTGGCTATCTTTCCACCCATTCATATTGTTTTACTTTCATCATTTATTTTTATTGTTTCATTGCTTTACTACTGTTACGTTTACATTTTTTAAAAACCATTTCCCTCATTTTTACTATAGTAAGCCTCCTAGAGCAATCCCAGAATGAGATGGGCAGCAAATAAATATAACAAATAGAAAAACTTAATAAATCAGAGAAAGCAGCTCCCCCCTGAGATTAGGATTGCCCCCACCCTCCCTGCCTTTCGTAAACTCCTTAAGACCCACCTTTGCCGTCAGGCATGGGGGAACTAAAACACCTCCCCCTTGCCCATGTTGTTTTGTTGATTGATTGACTGTGCCTGTTTTTTATATATACTGTTTTTTATGAGATTATTAATTTAAATTGGAACTGGATGGGTGGGCATTGGATTTGGTATTGTGTACTGTACTGTTTTTTATTATTGTTGTGAGCCGCCCCGAGTTTGCGGAGAGGGGCGGCATATAAATCCAATAAACCTAAACCTAAACCTAAAGCAGGGCAGAGGGAATTTCCATAGTGGCTGACAGTGTGGATCATCACCATATGCAGAGAACAAATGGACCTAGGCAGCAATCATTGAACACTTTACCCTTAGATTATTCACAGTTGACCTATCCAGATTCCTAAGAGGTCAGTAAGGGGCGAGTACAAGTGCACTAGAGTGCCTTCCGTCCCCTGTCCTATTGCTCTCCTATATCTCCTATACCTTTCTTCTATTCCTATATCTCTTCTTCTATTCTTTCATTGATATGTTTTATTACTATATCTTCTTTTCTATTATTTCTTAGATATGTTTTACTATGAATATCTCCTCTATAACCTTCATCATGTATTTTACTATGTGTATATAGATAGATACCCACTAAAACCCTCATTGTGTATTGGACAAAATAAATAAATAAATAAATAAACATTCTATTTTGTATCATTGCAACACATTCCATACTGCACTATGGTGGCGCAGTGGTTAGAATGTCGTATGCATGCTAACTCACTGCTCACTCCAGAAGTTCAATACTGACCAACTCAAGGTTGACTCGGCTTCTATCCTTCCAAGATTGGCAAAATGAGGACCCATGTTGTTGGGGGCAATATGCTAACTCTGTACACTGCTTAGAAAGGGCTGTCAAGCACTATATAGCAGTATATAAGTGTTAATGCCATATTGAGCAAAAGCTAATCATTTCTCTCAGTCTGACAAACCATTATTGTTATTTGTTGTTGATGTTGTTTCATGAGGCATGAGCACAGTGATAGCTGGTGACCACATTAGATGGCTTGATTGAATTTGGGCTTTTTTCTTTTCCTTTTCGTCATTCCATTTTTTGGAAAAAAAAAATCAAAATAGAAATCTTATATCTCAAAGAAGCATTACCTTCTCTCTCCCTCACCCCCCCCCCCCTCTCTTTTGCTTTTGGTGTTGTGAATAAAAACTAGTATTTCCAATTATGCCATCATCAAATTTCATCTATGGGATCGTGGGATCCTTTAATGTCTGCAATGTATGCTCAGATTCTTTAGAAGTGACAACCAGGGAATCAGGGTCTACATGGAGCCCACAGGCCATAGATTGCTCAGCCTTGTTTGAGAAAGAAAACATATTTGAAGCTCCAAAGCTCCATCCAATTATTTCAGACAGCTTGTATATGAAAGTCATATGATAATGAATACAAATGGGCATAAACTGTATCTTGGGTCCATATACATTAGCATTTTCATTGTGTTTTTGACTTCTAATTTTCTATTCACTAATACCAATTCTAATATTCTTCTCCTGCCGGAAGGATATATTCTGAAATAAATGCAATGAAGAAAAAGAAATGTCACTTCATAATTGACATTTCTGCTCGCAATATTTTGTGTCAGTCAATAACATAGGAATAATGTGTGCCATTCAATCTCAGATTTGGTTGGCAAGGTTAAAAAAGGTGTTTTTTGATTTGTGAAAAAACAAATGTGGGAGAAAATATTGCTTGCCATTTTTTAAACTATTAAAACTCTTGATGCCATCCATGCCTGACTGGGGGAGAAAGTAGTTTTGAACATTGATAATCTACACCAGTCTCTTGATGTGTTTGGCTTCAATTCCTGGAATTTCTATCAAGGGGTTGGCTTGATGGCCACATATTTTGACAACAGGCTAGGAAAGTTGATGCATGCTTTGCTAGATTAGATGTTTCCTAAGTTTACAGTTAAATACTCTGATAATTCTTTTTATTCCCCTCTTTTTAGCTGCTGTTCGCTACTATCAATGTGTCTTTGTAAATGGAGTTAATAGTTACACACCTCGATATTCTGTTACTCAAGAAAAACCTGCTGATCCCAAGTTGAAGGCACGGAAACAATAATGTCCTGCAACCTGTGACATTGCAACAATTTTGCACTTTGCACCCACTTCAGGGGGTCATTTGGAGGTCCACTTGGCACCTGTGACAATAGAAGTATGATCTGACTGATCATATGCACCTGTAAAGGTTGTCTCTTGGATGTTAAAGCACCAGAGACAACTTGATGGCATTATGTGATTAAGGATATCTATACTACTTCCCTGAATGAAAGCATGGTGCTAAAAGAATACTTGACAGTAAGTTCTGTGTGAGGTGTAGGTGTATGTATATTTATTTCTTCTGTCAAAGTCTGTTTCTAGTTTCTGTTTTACACCTAGCTAGTATGGAAAATATTTTCCATGGTATCAGTTTTGGAAAATGTTGTAACGGAATTAGTCATTTGCAATACAGTTTGCAATCTACAATAGTGCTAAATGAATTCACGAGTCAGTCCATGCTAAATCTTTAAGTAATCAGACTCTAAGAATAAAACTAATGTTCCACATATGATTTATTTTTGTAAAAGCAAGCAATAAAATGTTTGCTATTTACATATTAGAGAGAATATCAATTTCTTTTTACTTCCTATTTGAAATAGCAGACTGATGTCTTACCATCAAAGAAAAAAAATATAATGTTCTAAATGAAAATGTCTAAAGATATTATTTTTAATATGCCTATTAAAATAGGTTTGGCTTTGTAAATAATACTGTATCTTTGTAAGTAGTTGTTCCTAATTTCTATTAAATGTATTTTGTGTATATAATTTTATACTTGTTTGCAATGTCAAACTTAACAAATTATGTATTGTATTTATACATATTGTGTAAAGACAACTCTTTACACAAAAATTACATCTGAAGTCTTTAACTGAATCAATTTCATAAGTTTCTAAATGGAGACTATTGTTGAGATGCTGATATTTATTTTGAAGGGATGGTACAGGGTTTAGCTAACTATGGCTAAAGAGGTCGAAGCAATGTTAGTTTCCCCTCCTGTCTCTCTCTTTACACGTTTCATTTTTTCATGTCTTGTTTGTACTAAAATAGGACTGGAATTTAATTCTACCTAGACAATTCCCATTACTGTATTTTCAACCCAATTTAATATAGTTCTCCCATTGTGAAAGTAATTTCTTGGGAGAAAAACAAATACAGATAAATGAAATACTTGATTACTACCAGCTGTGGAAATAGTAAGGTTTGTTCTTTATTAGACTGAAGGCTAAATCACAGACAAGTGATTTAGGATCATTTTGATAAAATAAAAGATTGTACTGCTTAAAAGAATGTACTTTGGAAGTACAGGCTTATCCTGCTGCTGGATGAGCAAAATGAGGAAGTGCATCAACAAAGCAGAGAATTAAAGACTAGACTGTAGTCTTTATTAAATATGTTTTTGATATGTCACAAAGTATATGGCACTGATTCAAAGATGATTGGTGCTGTTAGTATCATGATTGATAGAAGCACACAAACTTTTTATAAATGATGATACTTCACGAGTGACATGAAAACGTTTAACTGTGCTTGATTATATGGTAGAGTTGTAGAGTTGGCATAGCATTAATGTCACCAACTCAACCATATTAAGAATTATGATCCACTATGAGTGCAGAAGTGTAGAAGTTTTGAATGCAACTTTGAGATCTGCCTCTTTTAGATGGTTCATATCTACCTCTGATCTTCCCAGAACCTTAGGGTTCTGTTCACTTTTCTTATAATCCATTTATTTTGCTATTTGAAACATAGTTTTAGTGGCTTTCCAAAGACCTGCTGATTTCAATGGGTGTTTTTAGTCAAACCGCACAAGGTTTTTCTAGAGTTTTATTGAAGCATTGCTAATTGTAGGTAACCTTGTTTAGATTATTAAATGCTGTTTAACTGAGATTTATTGAAGCATATCCCAATTTCCTATAACTGGTTCAAGTGCAATAGCATATTTGAGAAGACATTTCCCTTTGGATATCCAGTTGACTCAGAAAAATACAAAATATAAAATCTCACATAATGGTCAATGATTCCAGAAGAATTAATCATTTGCTTAAAACACAAGTTTCTTATTGCATCCATTCAGACATCAGATTTGAATTACATGTTTTTATCCATGTTTTAACTGTTGCTTTGCAAAACAAAATGGTCAAAGGGTATCATGGTAGGTACAGCTCAGTTTAACTATTTGACAGGGCAATGATTCATGATATCGTTATTTATATTGATATTTTAATTAATACCAAGCATTACTGTGGTCTTTCTATGTGGCATAGGTTCATTGAATGGTTTGCCACAAATTCACTGAAAATCCTAAACTAAAATTATTTTTCATGTTCTAGTCCTTGATGATGTTTTCAGTGAGTTTTCTCAAGACTGAGAAAGTTTGTTTACTTGTCATCCACATAGATGTTAATAGACAAAGTCTTCATCACAAAAGCAGATGCCCCATTGTACTGTTGTACATGTATTTCTAGCAGCAGATAGGATTGAGAAATACGTTTCATGATGTAGCAGAAAAATAATCCTATAGAAGCACAGTATAAAGAACAGATAGTAGGGACACTTCCTATATCTTATTGATAAGGGCAATGAAAAAGAAAGAGGGACTTATATTTTTATCTGTCTTTATTGATTCTGTTTTTCACTCCTTTAATTTAGCTTGCCTTTTTAAATTGGGAATGGAAATTATGCATCCCCCGAGCTAGCATATTTCCTTTCTTTTTTGTGGATATATTCACAGAACTGGGAGTTTGAACTGATAGCAGTAGATGTGGCCATGACATCTCCTTTTTTAGCTGAGCTTTCCTTTTTCATTAGTTAGACAGCCAGAAAGGCAGAAGCGTATACTGTAACAAAATGAGTTCCTCAGTGAAATCCTCCTTGGACCTCTTTCTCTAATGAGGACTGTCTATTTTTCCATCCACAGAGAGGAAGGTCTGCAATATTTTATTACTTGTAGGATACCACACCAGAAACTTTAGGAGTGTTCATTATAAGTACAGTGCCAGCTAAGCTAAACAATGGTTGCTACAGTCACTTTCCTACATCCATGCTACTAAGTTCTTTATGATAGCTATAGGATTTCTATATATTTAATCTCAAAGGCAGGCCTTTTTTCACAGTAGAAATCAGGGAGTGAATATGTGATATACATAATTTCTGGTCCCATTTCATTTATCATGAATAGAATAGGGGTGAAAAAAGCATACTGGCTAAAACAATTGTATTTCTTTGTTTTGAAAATAACAAGAATAATATCTCTAAGAGCAGTGTGCTAAGCCATCCACTGCAGCAGATGTCTCCCAATTGTCAAAACAGTATACCAAGTTATAAGCACTGAAAATAAGGCTACCTCAAAGCAAAGAAAGAAGTAATGCTTTGTATACATTTGTTTTCTTTTAAAGACATCCAGATAGATTCATATGTATGCAAAGTCAGTAGGGGTGTATTATGAAGGTAAGATCAAAAAGGGCTGGGAATGATTAGAAATAACACAGGCAGGGTCTTGTTTTAAACAAGAAGGGAATGGATAACAATTTTATCTTAATGGATGCAAAAAGAAAAGGTAAACATAAGAACGGCAAAATGAAGAGATATCACACTATTGTAAATGGAAGTAGTAGAAGGAATGCTGAGGAAATTTTAAAAAAGGTGTTGCAAAGCAATGAATGCAACACAGATGTGAAGAAGAAACATGATAAATAAAAAAGTTTGATGTTCCATTTTGAGAGATAAAGTCAAGAAAACAGAAAAGCTGACGCAGGTTATTTTCTATAAAATAGAGAACTAGGGGACTTAGCTGTAAAATAGTCAGTGGTGTTTTGCAATTACCAAAAATAGATTTATGTTTAAGAACACAGTGTAGCATTGTGCATAAATGTGGCAATAGTTGCATGCACATAAATAGAGCACCCATCAGACATAGCACCTTTTCCTTCTTACAGTTGTGAGACATATATAATAATGTATTTGGTCAATAAGAAGATTGAAAGGACTGCATATTTTCTACACATTTATGATCAATGTTCTCCACTATCCTCAGTAGACAGTCATGAGTTCCAAACACTCATTCCTTAATCACACCAAGGAAGAGTAAGGCTATGACTCAGTTGTCAATAGAAAATATCCATTTCTTTCATACCCTCTAATTTTGGTATATTGTCTTGATATAAGATTATCTATAAATACCAAGAAAGAAGAGAACAAACTTTGTTATAATCTATAGCACAGTAAACAATATTGTGCTCATGGACTCTTCCTTGGTACCTTCTGGATTCTAGGCTGCAGATGACTTTTTAAATAGGAATTTTAAATTAATTTTTTAAAAAGGATAATGAAGAAAATATTGTTACAGGCACCAGATACTAACATATGGATCCTGTAGATCACGGGTGTCAAACTCATGACATCATGCTGCCGTCATGTGACGTATCATGCCATTTCCCCCCTTCATGGAGCTGGGATGGGCGTGGCCTATACATGACTCATCCAGCTTGCAGGCCGCCAGTTTCACTCTGTTGTAGATAGTCTTAGAAAATAAAAATGCTAGGTGGCTTAGCACCTGGTTTGGAAATACATTCACCTTTCCAGAAAAAAATGGAACTCATGACTGTCTACTGAGGATAGGGGAGAACATTGATCATAAATGTGTAGAAAATATGCAGTCCTTTCAGTCTTCTTATTGAGAATGAAAGAGGTTATAGGGGAGATAAAAAGGTAGAGGCAAATTAGAGGTAATCACAAATGAGATGTATTTTATGACTGGCTGTACTGACCATGACAGGTATTTGTCAAATAGCAGCCATTTATAACAATGTTCAATATGCCAAAATGATAGCTTACTTCTGAGCCACTCCATGAGTGTAGGTAGTCTTGATTTATACAGAAATATGCATCACACCATACT
The DNA here is from genome assembly GCF_031021105.1 of Erythrolamprus reginae. Classification (NCBI taxonomy): domain Eukaryota; kingdom Metazoa; phylum Chordata; class Lepidosauria; order Squamata; family Dipsadidae; genus Erythrolamprus; species Erythrolamprus reginae. The sequence goes on along the minus strand of NC_091950.1, from coordinate 306,353,342 downwards.
GACAACTTTATAAAATGGAAAAGAGAAGAGCAAAAAGTTGTGTAGACTGAGAATGTGGTGATTAGTTGTGAATTTCTCAAAATTTATACAACTGCACAAAAAAGGTTTTATGATATCCTGTAGGGAGAGCATTGATCTGAAACATATATTGCTTATAATACATTTTAGGCTTCAGTCCTATAGAGTTTTAATCTGTAGGGTTATTGAAATTAAGAAGTAGTTGGAGCTCTGTCCAGTGATGTCTTGCCCTGACTTTGCTTATACAATAGACAGTTATTTAGACTATCAAGAAATATTCTTTTATTTCACAATTATATTTAATGACTGCTACCAGTATAGGTTAAAATATTGGCACATTGAAAATTAAATAAAGGTTTTAAAATAAGCAACAAAACAGAATGCCAAGGACAATAATAGTTTGATTTTATATTTCTGTCTTTGTCTTCATTTGCATTTTAACCTTGCACATATTTTATTAGCACTCTAAATGTTTTCCTTTCAAATATTATTTCATTTTTTGGTTTCCAAGTGACATCCTATCTAGACAATGTTTTATCATGAAGACACTGCAATGACTACAGATTGTAATTATTTATATAATACTTCTAAACATGGAAATAATAATTGTTGAATAGCTGAATTTAGATGCAAATTTGAAGCCCTCTAGCAAGATATTTCCAAATACCTTGAAAAAAACCCATGTTTGGTTTCTGTCAAATTACTTACTGTTGCAAACCTCGCTGATAGTCTGTAAGTGAGAAAGTATCAAGTCTTTTCAATAAAGGGGAAATGTTTTCAACATGTTTCTTTATTTTTAAATTGAATATTATTCCTCCACTGCATTTTAAAATGTTTTCATTATCAAAATTTAAATATTTTGTAATGTATTGTTTCAAATTCCTAAATTGAATATTCACAAGTAAAACTTTTTTTGCACTATTTTTATATGTACATCTGTGAAATCACAGCTTCCAGTTTTTTAGCTTCTGTTAGCTTTCATATTCATCAAGTTCTTCCCAAGAACTTAGAATGTCATAATGTATCAGTGTAGTATACTGTCCTTGAAGGTTCCAGTAATATGACCATTTGTAATTGATAGATGGAAATATTTGTCAATGCAGATTTTCTAAGTGCTATCCAAGATTTTTGGTATGGCACTCAGGGAGCAAATAATCATTGGGACCACTATAGTTGGCTTATGCCATTATCTTTCAACTTCAGTTTTCAGTCTGTGATACTTTGTGATCTTGTCCGATTCTTTGTCTGCTGTTATCCCATGGAATTTTTCGTATAAATTATCCACACTTTCTTTTCAAGCACCATTGAATTTGGTGTGTTATGAGCCAAATTCTTATTGTATCTGTCAATAGCTAGATTTCAATTTCTGATTTTCCATAAAAGCTCAGGTCATTTATATATAAAGCAAATGTGAGAATTTATTAGTATTTAAGAGACAAGATGTGTTTCCTTCAATATTACTGAAAGCTGCACCATAATAATGACAAATAATAAGAGTGTTGATGAGTCACCCTGGAAGATGCCTCTTCTAATGTTAAGAAGCCAATATTTTTAATTTCCAACCACCAATTCTGTCTTTTAATTTTTTCTATAAGCATTCTGATGGGGCTTTTTGCCCCCATTTGTTTTCAAATATTTCAAGGTCCATGCGGTAATGAATCAAACACCTTTTTATAATCAAACTGTTCTGCTGGGCTCTCTGGTAGGAGTCTCCCGAAAATTCAAGGGTACAAATTTCAGACACACACACGTTTGAAAATTCAAAACAATGTTCTTTATCCCCAAATTCAAAATAAACTAAGCATTCTTTTTGTATTGCAAAGAGCACTTGTCCCAAAACAACCGGGTAGTCTGTACAATTAACCTTAAGCAGTCATTAAGTACTTAGCTAGCAGCTGTGAAAAAACTTCACACCCCTTCTTCTTCCAACGAAGTGACACACACACACACACACACACACGTTGCTCTGCTTTGTTTTCAAAGGCGTGAAAAATCAACAAGCAAAGTCCGGAAACCAGCAACCCAGGATTCCTGATTAACTGCGATCAGATACTCTTCCACAACGGCCAAACCCACATGCTGCTATTTATAGCAGCAACCCTAATTGCTGGAGCCCCACCCAAACACAGGTGGTCGCTCTTATCTCCTGTAACATGTCCTTACTTGGTCTCTTCTACGCATAATTCTGCGCTTGCATGGATCCAAAACGTCTTCATCCGAATCAATGGAAGATAAGGGAGATTGACTGCCTGGGCTGTGTGCCAAGCCCCCCTCTGCCGAGTCTCTCCCACCTTCTTCTTCGTCCGAGGAAACTAAACTCTGAACTGACTCTGTCGGCTATAACACAGGCCTGTGACATGTTGAAATTTCCCCTGCATCCACCTCCACATTCCCTGGGGCAGGAGCTGGGCCAGAGCTAACCACAACACAAACTTGACCATATGTAAATCATTTTATTAGCTTCTGTAATCTTCAGAATCCTATTTTTATCTATCAACATTGGTTCTTTTTTACATCTGCTTTTTCTTTTCTATTCTGTTGGTAGATTGTTATTTTCTTCTAAACAATCACGGATCCATTTGCAATACTTTTGCCCAAGTGATTTTTTTCTATTCTACTATATTCCCACATTATTTTGGTCCTAACAACTGATGTGAAGATAGAACTTTTCTACATGTAAACAGAACTCTGTCCCTTTTACTACTTACCAGTACTGGGTTCCTTACTGGTATGCACCACACTACACACTGGTAGTAAAAATTGTGATGCGCTTGCAGCCAGTGTTCACTCTAATTTTTTTTTGGGGGGGGCCCGGAAAAGTATAGTGTCTGAGCGGCAGTTCCTTCGGGACTGGGCGGCACAGAAATAATAAATAAATAAATAAATAAATAAATACTGTGTGTCTATAACAGTGAGCTCATAATAGGGCAACTCTATCAATATCAAAATGCCACTTAAATAGTTGAGCTAGTTTCAAACTAGATTTTGATTTTCTTTCTCTCTTCCTTACTCCCATTCTTTTTCTTTCTCTTTTCCTTCCTCTCTTTTTTCTATCTGTTTCTCTCTCTTCCTCTCTCTCTCCTTCCCTCTCACTCTTTCAATCTCGGCTTCTGGGCAGGTTTGGAAAACTCTGAGTTGATGATGATTTTTAAGTGAGCAATTGCTCACTGCTCAGCTTAGAGGGAACTATGCTTGCAGCTCTGGGTGACCAGTGGGTGCATGCATGCATCCTGGTGAGATTTTGCTTCTACACATGCGTAAGAAGCAACATCTCATGAGAGGACATGTTCACAAGAGAGATTTCGGCGATCGCTGAAATGTCTCTCTCGCATGTGTCCTCTCACAACATTTTGGTTCCTGCGCATGTGCAGAAGCAAAATCTCATCGGGACATCTGTACCTACCCACCAGTCACTTGGAGCTGCATGCAAATCACACTGGTAGCAGCGGTAAGTACGAACCCTTGTCTACTACTTACCAATATTGATCTTTTCTCTAAATTATAAGATAACTTTTCAAGTTTGTCTTACTCCTTTATAGGGTATTTTGGTGGTTAAAAGTATGGCCAATATCATTGATATTAATTATAAATGGGGTATGGGGAAACAGATCTCCAGTAATAATTTGAATAAAATTTCTTAAATGAACAATGCAGGTTCCTTCATTTTTCTTGGGATAGAAATGTTGATAGGATCCCTTAATGGAAACGAACACATGAACATGCATTAAAAAATAAGATATAGTTAATTTTGTGCCTTGAATAAGATAACTAGCAAAAAATCCTCATAATTTTCCTCATTGATACCTACTTTATATGGTTTAAATAACTTTAATTACTTCTTTATGTTCTCCAAGTAAAGTACACTTTGTTGCCATCAAGATTAAATCAGAGACACAAAATACATGGAACTTCAAGACTGGTTATGGAGCCATTCCATCATGGGCAAGTGACTGAAATATGTTCTACCACCGATTGAAATAACAAGGAGATCGACTTCTCTTTTGCAGATCCTGACCCTTTCTTTAAGGGGAATAAATAAATCTTGTTTGGTTTATTGACCTGCAGTATCGGTTTCCTTCTGAATTTGAATTGCAGTGCCACCAGTTTTAAGAATTAGGAAGATAAAGAGGCAGGGCTCATAGCTTTCCACTTTTGTTTTTGGGGATTTTATTCCTCTAACAGAGATAGAAGCCAATCCAGTCATACTTCATCAAATAAATCAACCAATTTGGCTTCCCTGATGTTGTGGATTCTTTTGCAAATAATTCTCTCACTCCCAGTATAGCAGTGTGTCATAAAAGGGTAGGAGAATTCTACAGCATCTTCCTTAAGAATAAAGCAACTGTGACTGAGCCCCTGCACTGCCTTTTGGCATAGTAGACTTCCTCGGTCTGGGGGGTATGTCAAGGCAGCTGCCATCATGGCCATCAAGGAATTCCTGTAGAGGACACTTTCCTTATTCAATTTAACGAAAGCTTGCTGATGGTCCTCACATGTGAGGCTTCTCCTTTTGGTATCAGGTCCGTTCTCAGACACTGGCTACCCAATGGGAGAGAGGCTCCAGTCGCCTATTTTTCATGGAAGCATCAGTTGTGATAGTCGGGTGAAATGTTTTCATGAGTATCTGTTTGGTAGGAACTTTGAGCTAGTCACGGACTACAATGGGGCAAGTACAAGTGCACTAGAGTGCCTTCCGTCCCCTGTCCTATTGCTCTCCTATATCTCCTATACCTTTCTTCTATTCCTATATCTCTTCTTCTATTCTTTCATTGATATGTTCTATTACTATATCTTCTTTTCTATTATTTCTTAGATATATTTTACTATGAGTATCTCCTCTATAACCTTCATCATGTATTTTACTATGTGTATATAGATATATACCCACTAAAACTCTCATTGTGTATTGGACTAAATAAATAAATAAATAAATAAATAAATAAATAAATAAATAAACCCTTGTTAGGGCTGATTGCAGGGGACCACCCTACACTCGTTTCCTTGTCACCCTGGCTCACCAGATGGACCATCTTCCTCTCAGCCTAGTCCTACTGGCTCCTTTCTATCCTTCAAGCAATGGTCAAGTTGAAAAAATGGTGAGCTTGGCCAAGAAGGCACTAGGCTGACTAGGCCCCAGGGACTGGCAGACCAGGGTAGATACATTCCTGCTAGCATAACATATCAACCCAAGCTCAGTGACGGGAAGAAGCCCAGCAGAGCTATTAATGGGCCCACAGCTTGGGTCAAAATTAGATAGGCTACACCATTGCAGCAAAAAGAGCCAAAAACAAACAAACCAGGTCCTTCCACAATGGAGACTTGGTATATGCAAGAAACTTGCTGAGGGGTCCCTATAGCTACTTGGGGAAGTAAAAGAAATCACCAGACTAAGACCTATTAACCGATGAGAGAAAATGGTGGTGGCACATAGACCAACTGTGCAGCCTCCAAACACCAAATGCAGTTTACCAAAAACTCCAAAACCCAACCTCTCTGAGTGATGCTGACTCTCCAACTGAGCTACACAGGTCCAATAGGGTTCCCAAATGCCCCGCCTACTTGCAGGATTATGTATGTAAATAAGACTGTGTCGTGATTAGAATCAATTAGGTACAGCCCGCGTGAGCTGAGCTGAGACTAACCACGGAGGTCGAGGACCAAGCTGCGAGGAAAGCTTTTAAACGAAGTTACTTTTATTAATAAAAACGTATAAAAACAATAATGCCTGACAACAGGCTATGAGGTACGTCTACATCCTTAGACTTCTCAAAGAGTAATGGAGAATCTTCCTTCTCTTCCGACACAGAGAGGAAGTGACTAGACAGGGTTTACATCATAAATGGGGGGAGCTAAATTCACATACAAGAGTTAACTATTTAACTACTGAATGTCTCTAGATGTCTCTGGAGGCTGTCAATACACAGCGTGACAGACTGTTCCATCTAAGAGGGGAGGAATGTTAGATATCCAGACTGCCTGGTTACAATCAGGTCCTCCATTCAAGTGGGAAAATGAAGACTGCTGACTGGTTGAGCCATCTGATAGCTCCTTATTAAAAGGGCTAGCTGTCAAACTGGCTCTCTGCTGGATCTTGCATATAATTACAATAAGGAGCTATTGTCTTGAAGCCTGTCTCAACCTTCTTCAATCCCAGAATCTAACAATAACTATATTGTAGACCTTACAATTTATCTAACATTGTTTTTAAAGGTAAGGTCACCCTAACACCCTGGAAAGAAACAGAAAACCCTGTCCTGATTCCTGAGCATCATATTACTTTGTCTATTTTGATCATTTCCACTGCAGCTTCTGGCTATCAAAAGATTTCCCACCTGGTCACAAACCACTTCTCCAAAATTTCAGGTTAGATCTAGTGCTAAGACCAGAGGTGGGCTGCTAAGATGGAACGGTGGTATGTGCTCATCCCCATGGTTCTGAGTGCTAGCGGAATCCAGTGCAATTCTGCTACCTGCCCAGGTGCAGTAGCAGAATTGCGCTGGACTCCACTAGCACTCAGAGCCACGGGGGCGAGCACACATCACTGTTCCACTTTAGCAGCCCACCTCTGGCTAAGACATATCATTTATGGATTAAGGATCCTACTTTTAGCAAACTAGATATCTCTCCTTTACACCAGGAGCTCAAGGAGGCTTTTAATATATTTCTTTGGGGTTTTTAATTTCCCCCACAACAACAAGCCTGTGAAATAGTGTGGGCTAAGAAATAATAAGTAACCCAAAGTTGAGCGAGTTTTTGTGGTGGAGAATATACTGAAAACCTGGGTTTCCCTACTCAGTTCCGCATTTTAGACATTGTATGACACTGAGTTACCTCATGATGTGGTGACATTGAGCCCAGTATATTTTGCACAAGAAATCCAGTACAATCTTCCTTCACTCTGTTAAGTTGCTAGGTAACACTCCTACAGCACTCCAATTAGCTATGCACTCTGCACAACACAAACCCACTATTGTATCATTTTTGTCTTCAAGAAGTAATTAACCCAAAGCTTTTTCTTTCATGGTGTTTTTCTTTGCCATCCCTATTTCTATAACGGCAATCCTCGAAGGAGCTTCCCCCCTCCCATTCCTTTGAAGTAGCCAGCCTATTTTCTCCATATGTGTACATTTATTTTGCAATAAGTTAAGAATGAAAGAGAACGGAGGTCTATTTCATCCCTGTTTCATCCGTTATTGAACATTTTTCTTTTGTATAGCATCTGTTTACTCTGCTGAATGGTAAAAGTCACAATATTTATTCATTTATTATTTATTATTTGGATTTATATCCCACCCCACTCCCAAAGGACTAATGGGATGGCAAGTCCAAAGCCTAAGGCAAGACCACACAGTACAGTGGAAAATGCAGCATTATTGCATCATAATGAAAAGCTCCAATGACAGATCTCCAAAAGAACCCATTTGTTACCTCTGGCATTTGGCCTTCCTTAATTCATTTCGCACTGAGGTCACAATACCTCTCAAACTTCAGCCAGGCATTCCTCTCCTTTGTTCTGTTAACTACCCTATGTTAAACGACAATGCAAATAAACCATTTTCTTTGCTTATGCTGTAAAATGGTAGATATTGGTAGTTGTACTAATGAGACAAGGTTATTGCTTTAGTGAGATATGCAAAACCATCTGTCATAGTTAGTCATGGTCTACCACCTTCCTAAAGATAACTTGCTCACTATAACATTTTTCAGCCAGGCAGTAGAAGTCATTTTGTTACTCTATAATGAGCAGTATTGGTCATCTTAGAGTGATTGATGAAGGAGACAGTCTGTCTCTCCCCCACCTTTCTCTTTCTTCTAGAAACTTATTTAGACCAAATAGACCAATAATGCTGAACTGCTCAAAAAGAGTAAAGAAAAGGGGGGAAATGGTAGAGAAACTTGATGGCAAATCTTTTTTTTCTTTGGGTGCCAAAAGACTGTGGGCGTGTGCTATCATGCATGCACAAGTGCCCACACTCATAATTCAATGCCTGGAGAGGACGAAAACAGCTTTCCCCCCTGAAGGTCCTCTGAAGGCCAGAAACGGCCTGTTTCCCAACTTCTGGTGGGCCCAGTAGGCTTGTGTTTTGCCCTCCACAGGCTCCAAAGGCTTTCCTGGAGCCAGGGGAGGGAAAAACACCCTTCCCCTTCCCCTTGGAGGCTCTCTGGAAGCCAAAAATGCCCTCCCAGAGCCTCTGTGCAAGCCAAAATATCAGCTGGGTAGCACACACATGCATGCTGGAGTTGATCTAGGGCAACGGTTTGTATTCCAGCAGATATGGCTCTGCATGTCACCTGTGGCATCCGTGCCATAGGTTTGCCATCACTGGTATATAATGAAAATCAGCTTTTTTTTGGTAACAAAAGAATAACACAGTTGGAAGGGACCTTGGAGGTCTTCTAGTCCAACCTCCTGCTGAAACAGGAGACCCAACTGTATACCATTCTGGACAAATGATTGTCCAATCTCTTTTTAAAAATCTCCAGCAATGGTGCATTCACAACTTCTGGAGACAAGCCATTCCATTGATTAATTATTCCCCTTGATTTTAGATTGGACCTCTCTTTGTTAAGCTTCTAGCAGTTACTTCTTATCTTGCCCTCAGGTAATTTGGAGAATGGGCTTTCATCCTTTATGACACTGCTCAATACTGGAAGACTGCTATCATATCAACTCTAGTTCTTCTCTTTATTTGGCTGGACGTGGTTCCTGCAACTGTTCATCATATATTTTAGTTCTCAAAGATTATTATCTTTGTTGCTTTTCTCTCACTCTTTCTAATGTCTCAATATTTTTTTCCTTTTTAGTATCGTGATGACCAAAACTGGATTCAAAATTGGAAAATGATGTCTGTTGTATCCTTGTAAATAGTTTGGTTCCGTGTGGAAATGCTGTCTGAGCGAGAATCAGGAAGTCGCTCCTGATTGGCTCAGACGCGGCTGCTCTCTCTCTGGCGGGAACCGCAAATGTATAAAAGAAGCGGTTTCTCCCAGGCAGAGCAGACGGTATCCGCTGAATGTCACTTACCTTTCTGAGCTGAATAAAGTAACCGTCTTTTCACCTAACCTTGTCTCTGGGTCCACTTCACTGGCGACGACGGACGGAAGAACCACGCGTGCAGAATGAACAACCTACAGATCGGCCGGGCTCCTGAGTTCTTCGATCCGGAGAAATCTTCCTGGGACGCCTACATAGCCAAGTTCGAGATCTTCCTCGAGGCAGCGGGAATAAGGGACGCCGACGCCAAACGAAAACGGGCCATCTTCCTGAACTACTGCGGTCCAGAAATCTTCGACCTCGGCCAGACTCTCACTGATCCGCTGCCAGCCAAATCCGTCGCTTGGGACGTCCTGCAAGCCAAGCTCGTGAGCCATTTCAAGCCAACGAAACCAGCCGTTGTTTTCCGGCACCAGTTTTCCAGAATGGCTCAGCTCGAATCGGAATCCATCAATCAATTCGCAACGTGACTTTGAACGGTGCTTGCAAAATGCAAGTTTGATAACCCGGAAGCTCGCCTCACCGATGCCATAATCTTCGGCATGAGAAATGCCACAGTCAGGAACAAACTCCTCACCGAAGACGAGACGACCCTACAGGCAGTAATCAAGCTGGCTCAAACCGCGGAGGTCGCCGACGCTGCTGCCAAAGAACTGAAGGAGCACGACAAGCGAGAGGTCATCGTCAAGATCGACTCCACGTTTTCCCGCACCGAGGCCCCAGACGACCTCAGCCCACCAGCTCTCAACGAGGACAGCTGTTTCCTGCTGCAACAGGACCAGCCGAGACAACCCAGGTACCCTCGCCCCGTCGCCCCCTGCGCCGGCTGCCGAGGAAACCATCCGCGCCAACGATGCCCCTTCCGGGACGCCATTTGCTGCCGCTGCAACCGACGCGGCCATATCGCCGAAGCCTGCAGAGCATCTGTGCCTGAAGAAGCCTTCTCCACTCCTCGTCCTCAGCGCTTCCAGAACCAAATACCTCAACTGCGCGAAAACCGGTCCTTCCGGTTTTCCGGCCGCAAGAACTACTCAACCGCTAACCGCGACTACTCAAGAGGTAACAATCAATTTTCCGTGAATAACACGGAAACAAAAAATGGGGGCAAGATTGTAATTTCACTGCTTTTGAACAACAAGCCATGTTCTATGGAATTTGATACGGGGTCTACATACACCATTATGCCGTGGGAAAAGCTTAAAATGTACATGCCTAGCCTCTCTAAATCTGAGCTATTACAAACCTCATTGGTAATTAGAGATTTTCAAGGGGGAATAATTTCTGTTTTAGGCCAAGTGAATGTACCTATTGTGTTTAAGAATGTTAAATGTACCCTGCCTATGATTGTTGTTACAGGGGCTAAACACTCTCTTCTGGGGTTGGCTTGGATGGAACCTTTGGGAATTGAAATTTCTGGTATTTGTACTGTTAACTCTGATAGCATGCCTAACTTTTTACAAGAATTCCCAGAAGTGTTTAGCCCCACCTTGGGATTGTATAAAGGGCCCCCTATCTCGTTTTCTATTGACCCCAAGGTCCCGCCTGTACGGCTCAAACCTCGCAGGGTACCCCTTCCGCTCCTCCCCAAACTTGACCTACAGCTGGATAAGCTCATAAGCCAAGGCATTTTAGTTCCTGTAGAACAGGGGCCATGGGAAACACCCATAGTCACGCCTCTGAAACCAGATGGCTCCTTAAGGGTTTGTGCTGACTATAAATCTACGCTCAACAAAGCCCTCCAACATCACCCTTACCCCATTCCTGTGGTACAACAGCTCCTTCACTCCCTGGGGGAAGGGAAAAGGTTCGCAAAAATCGATTTAGCGCAAGCTTACCAGCAACTCCCTGTCGATGAACCGACAGCACGCGCACAGACAATTGTAACCCACAGGGGTGCCTTTAAATGTACCAGATTACAGTTTGGAGTAAGCATAGCCCCAGGGATATTTCAAAGCATAATGGAACGGTTGTTATCAGAGATTAAAGGGGCCATTCCCTATTTTGATGACATCTTAATTGCAGGGGAAAACCAAGAGCAGCTCAACAAAAGAATAAGGGAAGTACTTCAGAGACTGCAGGACAAAGGGCTAAGAATCAAACCTGACAAATGTGTGTGGGGAACCAACAGTGTAGAATTTCTAGGATATAAAATCGATGGGGAAGGTATCCACCCCACTACTGAAAAATTGAGAGCCATTAGGGAAGCCCCAGAACCACAAAATAAGACAGAATTGCAAGCCTTTTTAGGCCTTCTTAACTTTTACTCCGTCTTTTTAAAACAGAAGGCAACAGCAGCAGAGCCTCTACACCGTTTGCTCCAGAGAGAAACCCCTTGGACATGGGGGAGAACTGAACACGAAGCCTTTGTACAAATAAAACAGTTGCTAACGTCTAAAAGTGTGGTAGTCCAGTATAGTACTTCGCTACCCATCAGGCTTACGTGCGATGCTTCCCCATATGGCGTGGGAGGGGTCTTGGCACACGTTTTGCCTAACAAAACAGAGGCCCCAATTGCTTTCTTTTCCAGGACAATGACCAATACTGAGAGAAATTACAGCCAACTAGATAAGGAGGCTCTAGCTTTAGTGGCTGGGGTGAAGAAGTTTCATAATTACCTTTTTGGCAGGAGTTTCGAATTGATTACCGACCACAAGCCTTTACTAGGCCTCTTAGCCCCCAACAAACCTACTCCCCCATTTATGTCCCCAAGGTTAATCAGATGGGCCCTTTTCCTCTCAGGATACCAGTACGAGCTCACTCATAAAGGGGGTAAAACCATCAACCACGCAGATGGTCTCAGTAGGTGCCCCATGGCAGAGTTAGTAGAGGACCCTGCCCCGTCTGCTGATGTCCTAATGATAGAACTCGAAGACAACCCACTAACCACTGCAAGGGAGGTGGCTGCACACACGCAGCAAGACCCAATCCTAAAAAAGGTGATAAACTGTGTACTTAAGGGGTGGCAGAACGACTCTGTGGAACCTGAATTGTGTGATTTCAAAACCAAAGGACTAGAATTGTCTTATGTGAAAGGTTGCCTGTTGTGGGGTGATAGAGTAATCATTCCTGAAAGTCTAAAGACCAAAGTACTCGAAATGTTGCATGTGGGCCATCCTGGGATTGTCAGGATGAAGGGCCTAGCTAGGGGGCACTTATGGTGGCCAGGTTTGGATACTGATATTGAAAACTGGGTAGCCAAATGTGATCCATGCCAAGAGTCACGGCCTAACCCCCCCCCCCAAACATCTCCAGCAGAGTGGGAACAACCTGCAGGACCGTGGTCCAGGGTCCATATTGATTTTGCAGGGCCAGTGGGGTCACAATACTTTTTAATAGTAGTTGATGCATTTTCCAAGTGGGTGGAAATCATAGCAATGAACAATATAACTACAAGTGCCACCATTAAGGTTCTGCGCCGTTTGTTTGCCACCCATGGTTGCCCTGATATCTTAGTGTCTGACAATGGGCCCCAATTGACAGCCAGGCAATTTGAATTGTTCTTAGATAATTTAGGAATTAGACATGTGCTCATCTCACCTTACTCGCCCTGGGCTAATGGTTTGGTAGAACGTTACGTTCGGGTGGCAAAGGAGGCATTGCACAGATCAGGCCCTGGAGATGTACAACAGAATTTGGACCAGTTTTTGTTAACCCAGCATATTACCCCAAACTCTCACACGCACATAAGCCCTGCTGAGATACTGATGGGAAGGAAACTGAGGTCCCCCCTGGATAGGTTACACCCAAGGTTTTGTACCCAAAATCCTATGTATGTGAACCCTGAGAGACAAATGTATTTGGGCCAAAGTGTTTTTGTAAAGAATTTTGATAGGGGTGTAAATTGGATGAAAGGGACAATTGTACAACAGACCGCTCCAAAAACATACATTGTTAAGTTAGAGGATGGTCGAATGTGGAAGCGGCACATTGACCATGTACGAAAGCGCATGGGAAACTCATCGGAACAAACCGCTGAAACAGACTCTCCCACTTTAACAGAATGTAACGTGCAACCCGATTTAATAGACTTGCAAATGGACTTATCGGGTCAGGAAGGATCCTCCAGCGACGCCGAACCATCTTCATCCTCCGAGGTCGGTGTAGGGCCGGCCAGATCAACCCAGCAGGCCGGAGCCCAAACCAGGCCCCAGCCGCACCGGGAAAGCGCAAACGAACTGACCTCCACCGTCGGCAGCGAGGACTCAATTGAACTGCGCAGGTCGGAGCGAGCCTCGCGAAGACCCAGCAGATTGGAGGACTTTGTCACGTGGCTTTCGTGATTGATGTATCCTGACTAAGGAGGGAGGGGTGTTGTATCCTTGTAAATAGTTTGGTTCCGTGTGGAAACGCTGTCTGAGCGAGAATCAGGAAGTCGCTCCTGATTGGCTCAGACGCGGCTGCTCTCTCTCTGGCGGGAACCGCAAATGTATAAAAGAAGCGGTTTCTCCCAGGCAGAGCAGACGGTATCCGCTGAATGTCACTTACCTTTCTGAGCTGAATAAAGGAACCGTCTTTTCACCTAACCCTGTCTCTGGGTCCACTTCAATGTCTTTTGTAGAATCATAGGTGATTGGACATAATTTATGAAAGACATGAATAATTAGTTGAGGTAAATGAGATAGTTCTTTAAAAAGATGTTTATATTATTCAATTATGGTGGGATGCAAGTATTTAGCTTATTAAGCAGCTTATCTATCCCACAAATACTTTCACAATCAGATTTGCAGATTTAGAAAAAATAATGCAAGAACACCGGGGGCTGAAACCATTAAGGATTTCAGGACATTTCATGGTTTCATGAGTGAAAGCAGAAAAATGGACAGCCCTAACTGCACTTAACTTATAAAGTTATCTGAACATTGTACATTTAGTGAAAAGCTAAATAATGCATTGAGAGACCAGCTAGCTTGGTCTAGGAAAGCATTAATAAATCATTCTGAAAAGAGACAAATTTAAGAGAATGGCTACAATGGCCATTTCTATGGAAACTGGTGTTAAAGAGATATAGAGTTATAGTTGGGAGTAATGCAAGATTAACCAGTCAAGGTGAACTGTACTATTGTTGTGGTAGAGATTTGTCAAACTCAAGCCTATTTAGTCCATGAAATATCTTCATACTTATATACCTTTTCAGCCTAAACCCCTTAGCAGAATTAGCATCTAAGAATGAAAAACAATTTGGGGAACTTAACAAAATCTTAATTTTATTGAGGTTCTATCCAAGAATTTCTAAGATTTTAAGTCATACAATGTTGACTTCATCATTGCTAAGTAACATTTATTTTTGATGGAGATTTAAGATTTAAGTACAGACATTTCAGGTAGACATAGAAAAAACTATTGTTTAAAATCATGGAAAGCACTTCATTACTCCTACTCCTACCCTCAAAACGTCGCTACAGAGCACTGCACACCAAGACAACTAGACACAAGAACAGTTTTTTTCCAAACGCCATCACTCTACTAAACAAATAATTCCTTCAACACTGTCAGACTTTCTACTAAATCTGCACTTCTATTCTACTAGTTTTTCTCATCATTCCTATCACTCATTTCCTCCCATGTTGACTGTATGACTGTAACTTGTTGCTTATATCCTAAGATTTTTATTAATATTGCTTCTTCATTGCTTATTTGACCCCTATGACAATCATTAAGTGCCGTACCACATGATTCTTGACAAATGTATATTTTATTTTATGTACGCTGAGAGCATATGCACCAAGACAAATTCCTTGTGTGTCCAATCACACTTGGCCAATAAAATTCTATTCTATTCTATTACGGGGATCATGACTATCTACTGTAATTCTTAGCTATAGGCAAGGATATCTCTCTAATATCAAACTATACTATAAAGTTCAGTTTTATTTATTTGTTTGTTTGTTTGTTTGTTTGTTTGTTTGTTTATTTATTTATTTATTTATTTATTTATTTATTTATTTATTTATTTATTTATTTATTTATTTATTTATTTATTTATTTATTTATTTATTTATTTATTTATTTATTTATTTATTTATTTATTTATTTATTTATTTATTTATTTATTTATTTATTTATTTATTTATTTATTTATTTATTTATTTATTTATTTGCTGCCCTTCTCTGAGGATTCGGGGCGGCTTACAACATATAAAAACAATACAAAGTGTCCTGAATCCAATTAAATTTAACAACTAGTTAATCTAAAACCCCAAATTTCATTAAAAATCAATCATTCCCATTCCAAATGAACAAACATATATTTCATTCATCGGCCGGGGGGGCTAGAGTCTAATGGCCCCAAGCCTGGTGGCACAAGTGAGTCTTCAGATTCTTGCGAAAAGCAAGGAGAGTAGGGACAGCTCTGGGAGGAGCTGATTCCAGAGGGATGGGCCTCCACAGAGAAGGCTCTTCCCCTAGGCCCCACCAAATGACATTGTCTAATTGATGGGACCTGGAGAAAAAGTGTACTATACTAAACTTACTATAAAGTAATACTATATATATGAATGCATTCATAGAGGCAGATAATTTGTTACTTCTAATATTCCATTTGGGGAAACTGGTAGTTTTCTTTTTTTCCAGGTAAACGTGTTAAAATTCATCTATTTAAGCCCTCCTTCAAATAATTTTGAAACTGAATCAAGGATGTAGCACCAGACCTTGCCTTGACGAGAACAGAGATTATCAAGGTGCCATCCTTTTAATAGTTGTATTTTATGGACTTATTTTATTGACAAGTTAGTTTTACAGTGATCCCTCGATTTTCGCGGGGGTTACGTTACAAGACCTCCCACGAAAATCGATTTTCCGCGATGTAGCGGTGCGGAAGTAAAAACACCATTTTTGGCTATGGACAGCCAAAAACTACCCCTCTCACCGGCTTTCCTCGCCCGCCGCTCGCTCGCCGCTCGCCCGTTTGCCCAGCCGCTCGCTCGCCGCTTGCCCGTTCTCCCGCCACTCGCTCACCGCTCGCCCATTGTTCACCCGGCCACCTGCCATTCGCCTGGCTGCTCGCTCGCCGCTCGCCCGTTCGCCCGGCCGCTCGCTCGCCGCTCGCCCGTTCGCCCGGCCGCTCGCTCGCCACTCGCCCGTTCGCCTGGCCGCTCGCTCACCGCTCGCCCGTTCGCCCGCCGCTCGCTCGCCGCTCACCCGTCGTTCACCCGGCCACCCGCCGTTCGCCCGGCCGCTCGCTCGCCGCTCACCCGTTCGCCCGCCGCTCGCTCGCCGCTCGCACGTTCGCCCAGCCGCTAGCTCGCCGCTCACCCGTTCGCCCGCCGCTCGCTCGCTGCTTGCCCGTTCGCCCGCCGCTCGCTCACCGCTCGCCCGTTCGCCCATTCACCCGCCGCTCGCTCGCCGCTCACCCGTCGTTCGCCCGGCCACCCGCCGTTCGCCCACCGCTCGCTCGCCGCTCGCCCGTTCGCCCGCCGTGATACGCTTAGCTAGTTAGGGTGTGTCATGGGCCCTAAGAGGCAGAAGGCCTCGGCCACACCGGCACGGCCGGCGGTTAGGCCTAGGAGGGCACTGAGGCCCTTGGCACGGGCCAGGGAGAATATGGAGGGGGCCCCTGGGGGGGTCCCACTGGTGGGGATGGGGTTGGTGCCACCAGTCCCTCAGCCAGATTTGTCTTCTCTTTCCTGGGCCAGGGTCCTCGAGCGCCTGGATGAGCTCGAGCGCTGGCGGTCCAGTCCCGGAACGGGGGATGCCTCCGCGTCGGCGGCGCTAGGAAGAAATCCTGACGAGGCTGCGGTCCAGTCGGGGCAGAGGGCCCAGACCGGGCAGATGGCATCGGCATCGGGCCCCAGGACCCCGGGGCTGCCTTGGATGTCTTCCTCCTCTTACGGGGCAGGTGAGGTTGCACCACACACAACATCTCCCTCCCTTCCCCTGCCGCCCGGCCAGGCCTTTGCCACGCCGGGTTTTGCTAGTGGGGTCCCTCCTTTTGGGCCTCCGGCGGGCACCTGTACTCAGGTGTGGTCCCCGCCGGTTTCCGCCCCGGGGGCGCCTCCCCCAGGGATGGCTTTTCCATTAGGGCCTGGGTCGCCAGGGGCGGGGGCATGGGTGCCGCCAACACCGGCGGTCATGCCTCCACCCCCTTTGTTGCCGTACCCGTCGGGTTTACTGGGGATGGGGACTTCCACTGTGTGGGACCCTTTTGCCAGCCTTAAGGCAGGGGCAATCCCGACGGGATTGCCGGCCACTCCTCTGGGGTTTCACTTGCACCCTTCGGTTAAGGAGGCAATTTGGAGGGGAGAGTACGTTGACTTGTTTTCCCTCTTAAATCGGGAGGTTCCCAAGCAAGAAAAAGACTTAGTGCCAGGGGAAAAGCCCAAAAAGACGAAGGTAAGTAAGTGTTTCAGCTCATGGCTGTACGCTTACTTGACCTATGCCTCAGTGGTAATTCAAAGGCAGCCGGCTAGGGCCGCTGCCATGCTCAAATATATTGACCTCATAGCGAGGGTACATTTTGAGTATAAGGGGACCATATGGCGGCACTATGATAAGGGGTTTAGGATGCGGGTGGCCTTCGACCCCACGCTGCCCTGGGACATGGTGGTGCCTGACCTCTGGTTTCAGGCGACCTACATGTTCGGTAAAGAAGGTTGTGATAGGACGGATAGTGGGCACTACATGGTGGAGGAGCCCACGGCTTCTGCCCCGGCCAAGGCGGCCGCGGGGGGTGCAGGGAAGGGAGCCTCCCCTGCATATCATGAGTTTGCTGCAAAGGGGGCATGTTTTTGTCCCTTTTGCAAGTATAAACATGCCTGTGGGAACTGTGGAGGCCCCCATGCCACGTCAGTATGCCCTCGCCCAAAAAAAGGGGGGGACAAAAAGGGGGGGTCCACCTAAGCCACCCCCAGCAGCTGGGGGTAAAGGGGCCCAGCCCAATTAATCTTCAGGCTTTAGAGGGTTGGTTGGAGGACTACCACCCTCGCTCGAGAGCGGATGCTCTCTTGCTAGGTTTTTCTGAGGGATTTAGGATCCCTTACGTGGGGGTTAGGAAAGCCTTCATGTCCGACAACCTTAGATCGGTGGTGGGACATGAAGACATTGTTGGGGAAAAGATCCGGAAGGAGGTGGCCGAGGGCAGGGTCCTCGGGTCCTTCCCGGAGCTGCCCTTCCCGAATCTTAGGGTGTCCCCATTGGGTGTGGTCCCCAAAAAAGGCGAGTGGTGAATTTAGGTTGATTCACCATTTGTCTTTTCCAAAAGGGGAGTCAGTGAATGACTTCATTCCTGACTAACTTTGTTCAGTCCAGTACGCGTCCTTTGATGCGGCCATGGCCATGGTTAGGAAGTGTGGGGTCGGAGCCCTTATGGGTAAATGCGACATTAAGTCGGCATTCCGGCTCCTCCCCATACACCCCGACGACTTTGAGCTCTTGGGCTTCCACTTTGAGGGTGGTTTTTATGTGGACAGGGCTTTACCTATGGGTTGCTCTGTTTCATGCTCTCTGTTTGAGAGTTTTAGCACCTTCTTGGAGTGGGCGCTCAGGAGGCGCAGCGGTTGGGGTTGGGTCGTTCACTACCTTGATGATTTCTTGATGGCCGGGCCTATGCATTCGGAGCAATGTTTGGCTCTGATGCAGGACTTCGAAGCCCTTTGTGCTCAGCTGGGGGTGCCCTTGGCCCCCGAGAAGACCGAGGGCCCCGCCACCAAGATTACCTTTCTGGGTATTGAATTGGACTCAGAGGAGCAATCTTCCAGATTGCCCCTGGAGAAGTTGGGTAAGATTCGGGGTAAGCTCGATATGGTTTGGGGCTGCAGGAAGGTCACTCTTCGGCAGCTCCAGGAATTAGCCGGGATCCTCAATTTTGCCTGTAGGGTTGTTGTGCCTGGTCGGACTTTTTCTAGGAGGTTGTACAGTGCGATGAAGGGGCTACGGCTGCCCCATCATCGTACCCGCTTATGCGCAGGGGTCAGGGCTGACCTGTGCGTATGGCGGGAGTTCTTGGACCGTTTTAATGGGTTGTCTTTTTGGAGGCAAGAGCTTCTTTTGGAAGCTGAATTGCAGTTGTGCTCTGATGCTGCGGGGACTTGTGGCAATGGTGTTGTGTTAGGTGACCAGTGGTGCTGGTCCGCGTGGCCTCCGGAATGGAGGGCCTCCCCTCTGGTTAAGGATTTGACCTTTTTAGAGCTCTTTCCCTTGGTAGTGGCCCTAGAACTCTGGGGGGAGCAGTTCAGGGACAAGTCTGTGCACTTTTGGTGTGACAACCTAGCGGTTGTCCATGTTGTAAACTCCCTGTCCTCTAAGAGTGACAGGGTCATGCGGCTTGTCCACCATTTTGTGCACAGGTCTCTGTCCTTGAACGCTTTGTTTTTGGCTAGGCATGTCCCCAGGTTAGATAACGGGATTGCTGACGCCTTGTCCCATGGTCAGTTGTCCAGGTTTCGGACCCTGGCCCCGTGGGCACGTGCGTCGCCAGAGGCTTTTCCCGACCACCTTTGGACCCTGGGGGGGCTCCTGGGCAGTGGAGAGTAGAGGCCTGCTGGGCTACGGCCCTCTCAGGGGTGCCTGCACTCTGGGGGGCTTAGCAGCCGGCAGGTGAACAGTTTGGGGATTTCAGGCAGGATAAGGGTTACCCCTATCGTTGGCCTGCCCCAGTGTTGTACCTGGCCATATTTGTGTCCAGCTTAGGCAGCGTGGCCTTTCAGTTAGGACTATTAGGTCCAGGTTAGCCGGCCTCGCCTTTTTGTCTAAGGCGGGGGTGGGTTTATTGATTTATGGTAACTTCCGCATTCGGAAGATGTGGGAAGGCTGGGCATGAGAGCGATTGGGGACCCCTTCTGATGCTCGTCAGGCCCTGGCGGTGCAGCAGCTGTTACTGATTAGTCAGTTCAGACAGCCTGTGTGCCTCTATGTACGAGGCCCGTCTTTTTAGGGCAGCGACTTGTGTCACGTTCTGGGGGTCCCCTCTGGGTTAGCAAGGCCAGGGCCTTATCGCAGGCTGCCAAGTCACTCCTTGCCTTACATTTCGTCGTCTTAGTTAGGTGGGTTCTAGTGTACAGGGTTTGGCCAGGCCAAGTATGGATCCCGCCGATTACGGACTGCTCGTTCCGTAGCGGCGGCACCTCTAGTGCGGTAATGGCGTTTCTCGATATGGAGGTTTCGGGGAAGTCTCCCCCTGGGCATGTTTAATTTATATATGGTATGCTTGTGTGTATGTCTGTTAGTATATGGGGTCTGTTTTAAATATTTAAATATTTTAAATTTGTCAGATTATTTATGATTTGTTTCCACGTGTTGTGAGCCGCCCCGAGTCTTCGGAGAGGGGCGGCATACAAATCTAAGTAATAAATAAATAAAATAAATAAGTCGACCGCTGGCAGTCAGCGGCCTGTTTTAGGGTACGAACGGCCGGCTGAGGGTCCGGGGTAAGATCTTAGGCCAGGTTCCCCTTTGGCCCTCTTCTATGCAACCCCGCCAGGACACGACCGACGGTGTTGCTTTGGGTCATAGAGCGATTTGGTCTGACCACTCAGCAACAAAATACCGCCGGGGGGAACCTACCGTCGTAGGCGGCTGGGTCATTGTTGTCTGGCTGGGGGGGGAAGGGGTGTGCGGTGGGACGGGTGTTTCTACTGCTATGGCTGGGAGGGCGGCATCCCATTGCTGCGCCCAGGTGGTCCTGGGAGGGCGGCATCCCATTGCTGCGCCCAGGTGGTACTGGGAGGGCGGCATCCCATTGCTGCGCCCAGGTGGTGCTGGGAGGGCGGCATCCCATTGCTGCGCCCAGTTTGTACTGGGAGGGCGGCATCCCATTGCTGCGCCCAGGTGGCTGGTCTTGCTCCTCGGTGGCAATGACCGGTACCCGCTTGGAGGTCTGTTGTCGACCTGCCAGGCTTGCGGAGGCTTGCGGTGGCTTCACGCTGTGTGGCCCACCATGCATGTGGTGTGGTCTTCGATCTTCCCGGGGATCATTTGTGGGTTGCCATTTCCCTTAGGGCCATTCACCGGGTTAGGCGGAGAGTAAATAAGGCCCTGGGCAGGATAATTAGGGAATTAGGTGGGGTTGTAGTGGCCCATCCCCTCATCACTGTAGATCGGCCATGGCTTTACCGGGCCGATGGCGTTCACCTGTCAGAACAGGTGAACGCCATTTTCTTACAGGACCTGCAGTGGTCTCTGCGTGAGCTGGCGCAGCTAGAGGGGGGAGTTGGGGGGCCAAGATAGAGATCTGACCCCCGCTCCGTGGCAGGTTAGGGGCGGAAAACTGGGTGGTGGTTTAGCAACTGCGTGTTCTCCGTTGGGCATCTTTGGGGATGATTGACAGGTTCTCTCCAAGCTTGTGGTGGAAGCGACCTGAGCAGTTGGGGGGAACCTGTCTTTGGGTCCCGCACCTTTAAGTCCCCTGTTAGGGGTTAGCCGGCGGGACCCCCCTCATGCAAGTGCATGGCAGGGTCTCAGGTGAGGGAGGGGTCCCTCACCTGGACTAGCATGGAGCTACGCCCATAAGTTGCCCAGGAAGTTTATCTGACATCATTTTCCGCCCCGGAAGCAATTGTTTGACCCTGCAGGTCCATTGTTTGGGTCATAGTTGGGTATGTTAAGTTATGCTAATTTAGTTGAATAAATTATGCTAATTTATTATTAATAAAAATGACCCAGTTTAAATCCAGCTCTTGTGTCCGTGTCGTTACTCCGTCTCTCCTGCAATAGCGCCGGCGGACTTACCCGCTGGCGCAGTTTGCAGGAGGGTCGGGCCGACACCGGACTCCTGGCCGCCGCCATTTTGGGTCTTGGCTGAAGTCTCGCGAGGCGAGACTTCGGCCGAGAATCAGGCCAATGTGGCCTGACTGCTGACGTGTCCGGGCGGGGCTTGCCGGCCCTATTTAAGGGCGCGCAGGCCCGGGCTCGGCCTTTTCGCCCGGACCTCGGCAGTGAGCAGACACCCACCCGCCCTCCCTATTTTGCAGTGTGCTATGGTGGGTCGCCCTAGGGGGCCGAATGGGAATTTTTTGCGGCTTTGCCTCTTAGCCGGGCTGTTTTTTCGCCCATTCGACACTGGGGAGATGGATGTGCGGTTATGGGGTGCTTGCACCTGTTAGGCTAATTGGCTTACCTTTGGTCATTTGGGTAGGCAGGTTAGGGGAGGAAAACTGGGTGGTGGTTTAGCAACTGCGTGTTCTCTGTTGGGCATCTTTGGGGATGATTGACAGGTTCTCTCCAAGCTTGTGGTGGAAACGACCTGAGCAGTTGGGGGGAACCTGTCTTTGGGTCCCGCACCTTTAAGTCCCCTGTTAGGGGTTAGCCGGCGGGACCCCCCTCATGCAAGTGCATGGCAGGGTCTCAGGTGAGGGAGGGGTCCCTCACCTGGACTAGCATGGAGCTACGCCCATAAGTTGCCCAGGAAGTTTATCTGACGTCATTTTCCGCCCCGGAAGCAATTGTTTGACCCTGCAGGTCCATTGTTTGGGTCATAGTTGGGTATGTTAAGTTATGCTAATTTAGTTGAATAAATTATGCTAATTTATTATTAATAAAAATGACCCAGTTTAAATCCAGCTCTTGTGTCCGTATCGTTACTCCGTCTCTCCTGCAAATACAAATAGTCACTAGTTAAGAAACTATGTTTCTGCTATCAGCCATTAGAAAGACTTGGTCTTAATTGCAACAAGGAGTGATATTGGAATATTCCTTTTCAAGTTTTTAGAGTACACTCAGGTCCGGATCTCAGCCTTTGTTAGAGCTATTAAGTGGCTCTCTAAATATTGTATGCAAACTTGGAAGAAAACAAATCAACGTAAATTGCAGGCTATCAGAGTAAATTGCAGTCAGTTGAAAAGATTGGATAGTGCTTAATTCAATTATATTAGTTCTTCAGCAGCAATATTTTTGCATATCTTCTTTCCGTGCTAAGTGTCATTTTTAGAGACCTTTTTCTACTATCAAGAAAATTTCAGTTTCTGTTTTCTTACATTTTACTGTTTAACATTATGGTTATCTGCCCACACAGTTGGATGGCTCAGTCTTCCTGAGCTGATTAGTAATGCAAATGACACACTGCACTCTACAGAAGTTCCAAAAATAGATAGGCTTCCTTTCATAATGTAGGTGTAAAGAGGATAACATAACAACCAGAGTATGTTTCTGTCATCTTCAATGTTCTCCTAGCCTATGTCATGGTACATCAGCTAAGCTTTGGTTTGTTCTAACCGTGTTTGCTCCATAACCCTCGTGTACATGTTAGACTAATGTTGACATGATGTGTAACCAAAGCTTACTTCTTGACATTCAATTCAGCCTAGTTGCACTTAGAGCCAGTTTCCTCTTTCTCCACTATATGAAAGAGTCAAGAATTTATTTATTTATTTTTATTTATTTATTCATTTGTCCAATATACAAATACGTAGGAAGAAAAATAGACATGTAGTAATATATATAAGGGTAAAGTGAACTTAGAGGAGAGGATATATGAAAGAAAGAAAATATATATGATAAGTGAGAGAAAGGAAAGACAATTGGACAGGAGACGAAAGGCACACCAGTGCACTTATGTACGCCCCTTACTGGCCTCTTAGGAACCTGGAGAGGTCAATCTTGGAGAGTCTAAGGGAGAAATGTTGGGGGTTAGGGGTTGACACAATTGAGTCCAGTAATGAGTTCCACGCTTCGATAACTCGATTGTTGAAATCATATTTTTTACAGTCAAGTTTGGAGCTGTTCGTATTAAGTTTGAATCTGTTGCGTGCTCTTGTGTTGTTGCAGTTGAAGCTGAAGTAGTCATTGACCGGTAGGACATTGCAGCATATGATCTTGTTGGCAATACTCAAATCGTGTTTTAGGT